>NC_042516.1:1529221-1835065 GCF_900963305.1 Echeneis naucrates
GACGTTTGATATTTGTTTCACCCTCTGTCCAGTTTATCCTAAACTAGCTCCGTGGGGCTTTAGGTCTTGGTACTTTGATGGTCTTCATCATGTTAAGCATCCATCTGGTTTGTTGCTTATTGTATAACCCTAACCAGCCAGGCTGACTTCCAGTGTTACTGGTATTGTAGAAGAGCTGTCAGAGGTATCCTACCTACTGCAGGAGCTGCATGGTCCTAATGATGCATCAGAGTAACAGTTTGTTTCAATGCTGTCTAAACAAAGACATTTTGTGAATCATTGCCTTTTTTTACTTTATTGGTTGATTGAATCTGATTCTTCATCTCTGACAAAGGCCTGTTTACTGGCTAAGCCAGATGACCTTGTTATTTTACTGCTTATCTCAGTAGGATTTCAGGTTATTTACTGTACTTGAGGTTCTGGTATTTTGCTCCAATATGAGCCTATTCACTGTTTTTGAACAGAAGTGTCCATTAGCGTACGCTCTGAAGATATTCTTTGAATCACAACCTTTGCTTCTTGTGGCAACTTTTTGTCGAAAATGGGACTGATGGACATCTTTGTTGCTTTCTGTGCCAAGTTCTGAAATTTCTTGTCAAATGTATGTTGTGCCAACTCATTTGTCAGTGGAAATCTGTGTTTCTGTGCTTCATCAGTTTCTGTGAAATTAGAAAGTGGCTCTCAAACCCATCTATCTGCGAAGGCTCCATTTTTGTGTGTATGAATTATTCTTTGTTCCCATTGGCTTCTTTATCACCCAGTGATTATCACACTGACTCATCTAAAATGAATCTTAAGAAAGAGTGGGACATTCAAGGGTTGTAATGGGATTTCCACAGCGAGATGCTCTACAATACTAAATGTGGGTGAACTAATTAAACTAATTGTATTCATGTGGATAAAAGAACTTAAATCTTCCCAATGTCAAGAAGGGCATTTTGAATATATAGTCCAGTCACATTATATGAACAGAAATGTAATTACTGTATGGTTATAAAGGCAAAGCATTAAATCTGTGGCATTATCAGAGCAATTTTTTTTTTTTCTGGAATAATCAACTTTTAATGTTTTATCATGGTATAGTAATCAGAGAAAAAAAACAAAACAAAACATTTTTGTGTTTGCCCTCAACAAAAGTGTTAAGAAGGAAATTTACATGCAGATATTTCCGCAGGTAAACTGTAAACACACACAGGTCAAGATTAATTCTGGAGAATGGAGACTTGAATTAACTGCAGAGGATTCAGGTTGGTGTGCTTCATTCCATTTTGTCGCAGTTTCTTGAGTTTTTTTTTTTTTTCTAAGTTTCTTGTGTTTTTATATGCAGGAATGAAAGTTGTGGGTGTGACAGCCTGAAAATCAGGCAAAGGAAGTTCTTCACAGTCACTAGTCCATCCATCCATCCATCTTCTACTGTTTTTCCATTTCTGGGTAATGGGGGTGCTGGAGCCAATCCCAGGCAAGGGCGGAGTACACCCTGGACAGGCCCCCAGTCCGTCACAGGGCCAACACACAGAGACAGACAACAACTCATGCTCACTCGCAGACCTATGGACAATTTAGAGTCACCAGTTAACTTAGCCATGCATGTCTGTGGACTTTTGGAGGAAACTGGAGTACCTGGAGGAAACCACGCAGACACAGGGACACACAACCCTCTTATTGTGGCGTGACATATTTTCAGGACATGATCATGCCATGTGAAGGGTGTTGATGTCAAGTATATTGTGACTGAGCACAATGAAAATAAATCCAACTTGAAAATTAAATAGAATGCAGTGAACCTGACTTTCACCAGCTGAAGAGAGTTCACACAGTTGGCCAACAATTGTGAATAGTAATATATCAAGAGCAACTGTTAACACAGGTATCAGCTGTTCGACTATTCATTTTCACTATGGGAAAAGGCCATTTTAGCTATTTAAGACTGCTTGTTGGGTCTCGAAGGGAACGACTGACTGCATATAAAAATTGAGCGTGAAAACTGAAGTCAAAACAAAAGAGCCATAAACCTGGTTGTAAAAAGGGCTCAGCAGTGTTGTATCTGCAAAATTAAACAAATCATTTTACAAATGAAGAATTACATAAAAATGAGTTACTCTTGAAACTTATCTTGAAATATATATATATATATAATGACTCATCGTGATAATATGTAGATTTTAGAGAGATGGCAATATGAACAGCAGTTCATGTATATTGTACATGAAAATGTTCTTTCAATTGCTTGAACCAAATCATGCATAAGCAACTTTCGTGCTAATGTCAGATGGCTCTCACCAGTAATAACAGCATTGTTACTGCTGTAACCACGTGAATAATGAATGAAAGACTCAAAGACCCATAGTTATGAGTCGTGAATAAATCACTCATTTCTACACTAAGCCTGCACAGTGGCCATGTGACATCTGAATGAGAGACTCAGCTGCTTTTCTTCTTACAGGGCTAATATAGTGATTCATTTCAGTCGCTGCAGTCACAGTCGCTCAATAATAGCTCAATAGTTTTCTGGTCTCCTCTTTCCAATTAGTATAAGGAATGAGTCAACAGAAATGAAGAATCAGGACTTATGAGTCAGTAGGATAACTCTTGAGTCTTGATCAATTCGTTCAGGAATCGCACATGACTATTCCACAGCACTAGCAGTCTGATTCACTAGGATTAACCTGTTGAACTATCATGCCTGATGTTGTACAACAATGTCTGAAAGAATGACTGGGTGCTGTTCAGGCTCACACGAGTGAATGGCACTTGTGTTCTCGTTGAATGTTTAACGGAATGACTCAGTTCACAGATGTACGTGAACATGTTAATTGAACACTTTTCATCAAACAATTTCATGCGCAACACTGGAATGTATGGAAGTCTATCCATAAAACAGATTATGCATTACGGGGCATGGCTACATTGTGAACGACAGGCTGCACTACACAATCAGGACAGTATACAAAACAAGTAAGGGCATCCTTCTCATCCAAAATGGTTTCTTCTGGTTTAAATACAAACAAACAAACAAAACGGGTTTTAGTCGCGGTGGGTTGACTCAAAGAGCTTGACAATGAAAGCTACATCTGGTTAGTAGCCCCTTGAGGAAATACAGTTCCCTACATTTGTATTTGAGCTCTGAGAGTTTAATAATAGACTAATGAAGAGTCTGACGCAATGGTGTGATGATGTATGAAAAAAAAATTTCTGTTAAAACCATGTTCACACAAATGTATGGTCTTAGAATTTGGACTCACCCGTGTGTCACAGTGAGGTGAAAAGTTGATTCAGATCACTGTCAAGAAGGGATGTACTGTATATCTCCACCACTAAGGTTGATTCGATATGCATCTCGATATACTGCCATATCATTTTGATACACTGAAACCCCCTTTCAATTAATGCGATACAAATCACTCCTGCCCAGAATAAGATGTGATTCAAAAATGATTTGAGAACCATATGACTTAATTATAAGAAAATTCGGTTTGACATGATCTTTGATAGTTGCTGGGGTTTGAGAAATCCTATGATCCTATCCCATCAGGTTTCTTACCTCAATAGCACAATTCTGCTTTTCTCTCTGTAAGAATGTGGAGCAAAAAAAAATACATTCTTCAGTATGTTCAGACAGAGCATTCATATTTATTCAATTGAACTGTCGCCAGGTTTGTCGCTTGTCGCAAGCGCTTCTTCTCAAGTGGCTCCTCAACCTACTTTAAAGCAAGCTAGGCTAGCAGCAGGAGGGTTCACAGGTGTCACAGGAATGTGTAAACAATGTGTGTTGATGTTGTTGATGATGTTTAGTGCTTCTCAGTGGTGGAACAGAAGTCATTTCGAAAGTTGATAGTTCAGAGTTCAGTGCCATCACAAAAGTTCTAGTCTTAAAATGTGAAAATGGTTAACAGTGGAGAGCATTCATTCAAAATTAAGAAAAGTAATCAAAATGTAATGAAATGTAATTAGTTATATTACTTTGAAAAAGTAATTGAAATAGTTACGCGACTATTACATTTTCAGCAGGGTAACTTGTAATGGTAACCAACAACATTTCCAAAGTAATCTTCCCAACACTGCTTACCAATCAGGTGCTGAGGATAGTCTATTAGTTTAGAACTACTTATAATACTGTTTAATATACACCCCTTATGGGCTTGCTTTGCTCCCTGTATAAACGCCTCCTGATTCTCTCCCAGCTTACCACAATAAAGCAAAACGCAATAGTTTGTCCTCTTCTAGGATCTATCCACAACTACATGTTACAGCAAAAGAGTGACAATGTTCAGGAATTAGTTGGCAAAGTATGGAAGAAATTATTGTGTCTACTGTCAATTCACTGTTGGTTACGCATAATACGTTTGTCTTTTCTTTAAGTCAGAGTTTAATAGTTTAAGTTTTTCGAAGGTTTTTTTTGTTGACACTGCTTACTGTCAATATATATATACTGTATATATATATGTATATCAAGTGGCTCTCTTACACAATAGTTTAGGTCACTGGTTGGGCTTAATTATATTTATTTGAGAAGCCAAGGTGCTTTTTTTGGGCTGGTTACTTGTTTGTCTCACCGGCTGGGACTCTGCTGGGAAAAAACTGTTGGCACATTTACATGAGTCACACTGCAGTGAGCTGGTTCAACTGATCCCTTGTTTGTTTGGGATACACCTAGCTGAACGCACTTAGTTGAGTATGACTACAATGTTGGTGATGCCAAGCCAGTTACAGTGAAATTTTATTGGGTGAATGCACTTAATGGAAATATTTGTATGATGAAATCAAATGCATGCTGGAAAAGAGGATTACAGAGCCTTGTTCCTCAAGCTGGCTGTCACCATGGTTGCTGGATATAGTCATATAGTAAACCACGTTTTTGTTTTGATTTTCTGAAGATAATTGATGTTACTAAGGCTGACTCTTTTCTGCTACCCAAGATAGAAAATTGCATAAATCAGGTGGGCACTGCAAAGTTCATTGCCAAATTTCACCTCCTGAAGGGTTATTGGCAGGTTCCATAATCTGAGTGGGCAAGATAAGTAGTGGCTTTGATAACAGCAAATAGTTTGTAGGCATACTGCTTTACCTTGGCCTTTGAATTAACTGGCCATGGTTCTGTGACAGATGATATGCAGGAATGTGCAGCATATCTAGACAATGTAGTTGTTTATTCAGAATCTTGGGAGCCTCGCTTGAAATGAACTGATTTCCCGTTTGCCAGGTGCAGGGCTCACAATCAGTCTTGCAAAGTGTGAGTTTGCCAGAGTGGCTATGACTTACCTTGGCTGAGTGGTGGGCCGGTGCTAAGTGTGTCTTGTTGGTGCCAAAATTCAGCCGATAGAGCAGGCTGTAAACAAAAAAATAATTGATGCCTTTTTTATGCCTTTTGGTTATTACAGGAGATCTTGTAGAAACCATTCAACAGTTGCAACACAATTAACTAAAAGAAAAACTGGTCTTCGGTCTGCAAAGGACTTTTGAGCAGGTAAAATAGCTCCTTTGCTTTGACTGACCATGCTGTTTCTGGATGCAGGCAAAGTGGCGGTGGGAGCCATCCTGAGGCAAGCATGCCTATTGATAGCCAACCCTGTCAGCTTATTTTGAAAGAAATGTAATGTAATGTGTCAACTGAAATACTCAGTTAATGAAACAGCAGCCTTAGCTTTAATTTTGTCGTTAAAGCACTTTGATGTGTGTTGGTGGCAGTACCACCCCTCTTGATGTTTTTACTGACAACAATCCACGGACATTTCTGAATTCACTGAAATGTCCAAAACAGGTTAATGGTCACTGTTTTTGGAGTTGCATTTGTAGCATCCACGGCTGAATGATGGTCTAACTCTCAAACTGATGGTTCAGTGTCTATTTATGAGAACTGTGTACACTCTTGAACACATCATAAGAGCTACAAGAAGAAACAAACAAACAAACAAAAAAAAAGATAAAAAACATTACTCTCCTTACAATTTATGAAAATCGGCTTATTATATTTTAGCTTTGCAGGATTCACAAAAATGAAATCATATTTTTCAGGGATGCAATGGTACAGTTTTCCCATGGTATGCATGTGGTTTTTGGGCCACGGTAACGGTATGCTTTCGAGATCTTCTTATCAAATCAAATCAAATCAAATTTATTTGTATAGCGCCAAATCATAACAAAGTTACATCAAGGCACTTAGAGCACATCTCGGCCAAAATCTTTATTATTCATTATTTAAAGAGACCCAACTTTCTTATTAAACTACTTACTAGAAAAGGCAATATATATATTTATTATAGTATAGTTATTGTGTGTAAAAATAATTAAAAGCAAGCCAGATATAGTCAAACCACGTTATTATAAAAATGTAACACCCTTCCATAAAAAGCAGAGAGGTATCCAATAAAATTTAAACAATTTTAAACCAGCATTTAGAAACTACTTAACTGCTACAAATACAAATCAAAAAATTCAAACTGCAAAGCAATGTCTGCACACCTGTTTTGTTTGTTGACCATAATTTTTTTGTTTTCATTGTAGACGATGCGAAATCCAAAATGCTTCCACACCGCAGACTTGAAAGAGGACAGCCCCTCTCAGAATTTAACGTTTTCTGAGTCTCGTTCACTCGCCATGTTTGCTCAAAGTATTTGCATGCCGAGGTTGGTTGGCTCCTGGGAAATTCAGGGACTTCTGATTGGCTCTGAAGGCAGCATGAACAGAGAAGTGCTGCTCTCTACTGTGCCTGCTCTGAGTGTGTCTAATTGCACAGCATGCGCTGTACCAAGCAAAAAACCCTTGTTTGCCTTTGTGTATTGACCTGAACAAGACTAATTGAACGGTTCCATAAAACTTTGAATATTGTTGCATCCCCAATATTTTTCAATATCAGATTGTTGTCAGTGTTATCATAACCATGAAATATCACTTCTTAACCCATTTAGTTGTTTACTGAAAATCTCTGACATCTTATATGTAATCACATTTAACATAAAATTAAATATTTAACCAATAATTTTAAATATCACATATGCAGCTTTGACTTTATGCATTGCAGTTATTGTAAAAACACAAATGCAACATTTCTTTACATTAGCAAGAAAAATACTGAAATGGCCTTATCTGCCTCATCCAAACTGACAGAAAGGCCCTCAGTTAGGCTCATACAGCATCCCTGCTCGCCGAAACATACCAGCATAAAACTTTACAAAACTATAAAAAAGTATCACAGTTTGACTAAACATTTAAACATCACATGAAAGGAAGTGATAAAAACCCCTGTGCCCTTATCAACAAGGTGCTAAAAGAGTAGCGAGAGTTGAGAAGTAAAAAATTTCCAGTCATCCAGACTTTTATGTCTTCAAGACATGCCTGCAGTCTGACTATCTGAGTGACTTCATTTGGCTTCATTTATAGGTACAGCTGAGTATCGTCTGCATAGCAGTGGAAGTTGATGCTGTGTTTCGTGATAATGTTGCCTCGAGGAAGCCGATAAAGTGTAAAGAGGATTGGTCTAAGTACCAAACCCTGCGGGACTCCATGACTGACTACAGTACATGAGGAGGAGCTGTTGTTAACATGAACAATCTGATGTCTATCTGATAAGTAGGATTTGAACCACCTTAGTGCAGTTCCTTTAATTCCAATTTCATGAGAAATAATAACCTGGCTTTAAGAAAATGCTACAAAAATGAATGAATAAACATAAAAACAAGACATTTTAAAAATATACTGAAAGGTCATTTACAGTACTGACTGGATATCTGTTATCTCTTATGTTACATCAGAAAGCTGTTGACAGGGTTGGCGTTAACCAATGATTTAACTGCACAAAATACTCACAAAGCAATGATTATCATCCAATTCTGTTTTTCACCTCACAGCTTACGTCTTAGCAACACTATTTTAAATGTTATTTTGTTGTTCTCGTGAAACCTATAGTATCACCTTTCAGCATACTGCTTGCCTTCAATTAGACAATTATCTGTGTGTGCGTTTTCAAAATACCATATTCACATGGACAATGAAAGGACATGTTTGTGCGTGTCTGGCATGTGTGTGCGTGGTGGGGAAGATCGAACCAAATTGAGAAAGCCGTAGCAAAACAATTACACGACCACCTGGATGAAGAGTTTCAGTCAGGATTTAGAGCCCATCATAGCACAGAAACAGCGCTGGTTAAAGTCTCCGATGACATTCTAATGGCCTCAGACAATGGATCAGCCTCCATACTTCTCCTTCTAGATCTTAGTGCTGCATTCGACACCATAGATCATAATATTTTACATCAGAGACTGGAACATGAAATTGAGATTAAAGGAACTGCACTAAGTTGTTTCAAATCCTATTTATCAGATAGACATCAGTTTGTTCATGTAAACAACAGCTCCTCATCACGCACTGTGGTCAGTTATGGAGTCCCACAGGGTTCAGTACTTGGACCAATCCTCTTCACTCTTTATCTGCTTGCTCTAGGCAATATTATGAGAAAACACTGCATCAACTTCCACTGTTATGCAGACGACACTCAGTCAGATAGTCAGACTGCAGACATGTCTTGAAGACATAAAAGTCTGGGTGACCCAATTTTTTTACTTTTCAATCTGACAAAACTTAAGTTATTGTACTTTATTTGGTACCCTAAGCACCTCAGAAAAATACTATCCAATCATCTCATCAGTCTGGACAGCATCACTTTGGCTTCCAGCTCCACTGTAAGAAACCTTGGAGTAATTTTTGACCAGGACATGTCCTTTGTCCCTCACATAAAACAAGTTAGTCGGGCAGCTTTCTTCCACCTGAGAAACATTCGGAAAATCAGAAACATCCTTTCCCAGGATGATGCAGAAAAACTAGTCCATGCATTTGTAACTTCTAGGCTGGACTACTGTAACTCATTACTATCTGGATGTCCAAACAAATCTCTAAAAGGCCTTCAGTTAATTCAGAACGCTGCTGAATGAATATTAACAGGAACTAGGAAAAGAGATCACATCTCTCCTGTTAGCTGCTCTTCACCGGCTGCCGAGTAGAATTTAAAATCCTTCTTTTAACATATAAAGCTCTTAATGGCCAAGCTCCATCATATCTCAGAGAGCTCATAGTTCCTTACTGTCCAAGATCAAGACCAGGCTTAAAACTTTCCTGTATGACAGAGCTTATAGTTAAAAAGTTAAAGTCCTCTACTCTTTAGCTATGCTGCTGTAGGCCTAGGCTGCTGGGGGAAGGACTGAGCATCTCTCTCTTTCTCTCTTGCTCTCTCTCTTCCTCTCTCCCTCCCTCCACCCTGCATGCTCTGATAAGAGCCATGCTTCTAAAAAATCACTGTCTCTCCCAGTTCTAAGCATGCTGCATTTACTGCATTTGCTACTGCATTTACTAGCCACCTTTTCCCGAAGTCTCTGTCTCTCCCAGCTCCTCTCCTCTCCTCTCTCCCTGTCCTCATCCTGCTGCTCCCATATCTTCATGAATTCTGTATTACAGCTCAGCACCATGAACTTCATGTAGCAACATATTCCTGCCTCCTCATTTTTGACCTGTAACACCACGAAAGTCACTCTTTTTTAAACCATTAGAATTGACAAAAAATTGTGAAAATGTCTTTTGTTGAGTTAAAATAGCTATTTCTGACAGTGCAGTGAAGATTTATTCCTTAAAAAAATGTAAATAAAATCAAATAAAAAAAGTGAAAGGTACTTTCAGCTCTACACATCTTCACTTGAAAATAGGTCAAATTTGACACTAATATCAAATAAATGTTAAATGAAGGAGCCCAGGAACGTGGTGACAAATGCATTGCCAGGGCTCCTCAAGTCTAAATCGGTTTTTGTGTTGTGTCTCCCTCCCTTGTTCTGCTCTGGCTTCCTCTAGCCTCTCAAATGGCTTCCAAGATGCCTTGGCTGCTGGGGTGGGAGTTTAGTCAAAGGGATGCTGGCCCATTGGACCAGGTCACATCCACTTAAGAGAACTGGTCAGACAAGACAGTTGGTCGGTAAGACTAATGAATTTCAAGAGGGGAAGCTACTACATTATTTTGGGGAAATTAAATAATGGATTTTTGGATTGAATTGGGTTTTGGTAGCTTGGGATCCTGCCTGGACTCCATTCTTGAGCACCTGGGGCCAGGACTCCCATACGAACCATAACAGAGCCAGCCCTCTTCTCCCCCTCGCCCTCACTGAACATTTTGTTATTTTGATTTCTGCACTGTAAAACCTAACTTGTTGTTTCAACTTAAATATCTCAGTGTCCATGCTGCGATAAGTTATAAAAAAAAAATAAATAAAATTGTTATGATAACAAACAAGCAACATTGGGTTTTACAGCGTAGCATCCAACAACTACCTTACACTTGACACTTATGTACCTCCCTTTTTAGCTTCTAGATCAGATTTGGACAGGGTCTTATTCTTGATGTTGTCTTTTCCAGAGACCAACTGTTCTACATGCTGCGGTACAGCCATATGGCAGCAACTAAACCTAAGACAGCAAGTAAACCTTCAGTGATAACCATTTGATTCACATGAAATTTTATTATGTGTTTCCAACCAAAATCAAAGTATTTTTATTTTCAAAAGAATGTGCTGTATCATGAAAATTATCATAATTAGGGGAGTTATGATTTTATACTGTACTATACTATACTGCAAGAAGTATCTCAGAGTAAATAACAGCTCAGCTCTGTTAAATCAGTGGGCCAATCAACAGTCGGCTCAGGCATTGGAATATAAATGTTGTTTTGCTTTTATTACATAGTAGGGCAATAAATTCCTAACCATTAATGTACCATTTACATCGGCTGTTGTAGCAGTCGCTACATAGCCAACTTTAGCTTACAGCTATTAATTGAGTCACTCACTAAAGTGATCCAGTTCACTTAAGTCAGTGTTGTTTACCCCCTGGAAAAAAAAAACAAAAAAAACTGTTGCAGTCTACATACGCATTATTACTTTATAGATGTTTATTTTAAAATTCCACACACCAAAAAATAAACAAATACAACTTAGTATAAGATAGTATGTTGTTTTTTTGCTCACAGTAAAATATGCTGCATTACTACTCTATACCACTACTACTACTGATAATAATAAATTAATAATCATCATCACCATCATCATTGTAGCATAAGATATGTGAGTCTCATAAAGAACACCATTGTGTTTAGTCACTTATTTATTGCAAAATTAATTTTACTTATTACTTAGATTCACTGACTTTCAAACACCAGTCTCAATCCAGTGGAAGGCTTGTGCTGATCTCAAGCTGGATAAATGGGGAGGGTTGTGGGAGGAAGGGCATCCAAGTCTGCTAATCTAAGTCAGTGAACCAATTCAGACTACTGTATTTGTCGCACTATAAGGCGCACTTAAACACCTTAAATTTTCTCAAAAATCGGCAGTGCGCCTTATGTATGAATTGTTGTTGTGCTTACTGACCAATTTTATGTTGTACACTGCGCTCAAAAATCTGTCAAAATGTTTTAGTGCGACGAAGCGGTTTCGCTTGATGGATTGTCTGAGCATTCCCAGTTGACACAGGGACGTTGTGTTAACATTGGTCCTTGGTTGGATTTGGGTTAGAACGTAAAACAATGTTAGATAACTAATTATGTAGTGCTGGGAACAACCACCATCCAACATTTACTCAGTGTTACCTTGATATGATCAGACGTCAAGCCAACGTTAGGTTTTTAACGCAAACCCAATTTTCAAATCCATATCATTATCCAATTCTAATCAAATGTTGGGAGACAATGTTGTCACACTAACTTCAGGTGTTTGCTATCGCTGGCATCGATAAACCAATCAGAGAACAGAATGCAGTACGCTTACCTCCGCCACTTTTTGTAAAACTGGTACGTATTTTGCTGCGCTTTATTTGTTTTATTATACGCCTTATGTATGAAAATAGACCCGTTCATTGATATTACGCCTTATGGTCCGTAAAATAAGGTAATCATTTGATTCCAGTGAGTCCCCTAACTTGAGTCAGTGCACCAATTCATCCAAATCATGTGAATCAGTGGAGTTTCTGGTCCGCCAACTCACCTTGTGTACTTAGCAACAGCCAACCAGAAGACTCATAGGATCCGGTTAATGGACTTATGATTCATAATTCAGTATGAAGTCTTGAATCATTAACCCAAGTTAATGTTTCGGGTTTTAACTGAAATTAACAACAGCTAGCCCAGGCCCACCTTGTCACTTTACTATGGCATCTAAGGTCATTCTTCAATTTGTCGTGAGGACAAAGTTCTGCTCAAAGAGAAATGAGCTATAGCCCCCTCAGAGTATAGGAGGTTGTTCTTTGTGTTTCTGGAAAGAGAAATATGCAGAGGATTGGATGGAGTGGTTTGGCAAAATATCAATAGTTATCAGGACTCCTGACCTTACACAGAGAAAATTTCAATTGCTCAACTGTTAACTCACAGAGCCACCAAACTAGAATAAGTCGGAGTTGCAAGTTTGGTAGAGATATTAGACCATAATGTTATTCCTTGAAAATGTCATAGTGAGTGTAAAAGGAAGTTGGGAGGGAAGGAAGCTGATGGTGAAATAGCTCTTAAAGGTTATGTTACATTCGGCACAGGGCATGGCTACCATTTTGCAAAGGTTAAACACTAATATAATTCCTGATGTAGAACAATGGAGGTTCTGTGCACTAATGTTAAAATGGCCTTTTAAGTATTAAACAACTTTTTCATTTTGCTGTTTGGATTCATGTACAATAACATAGTAGCTCTTGTGTGTGGCTGTGCTCTTGAATCTGTGAAAAGGTCTATCTGTATAATCACAGAAACAAAAGTGAAGCCTTGTCATATTTAATGGCCAAAATTCCCCCAATAATCCCTTGAAAATGTATAATTATTGTTGCAAGTGTCACAAACTGGGCTGCATGGCTATGACAGAGTTAGATGCATACTCAAGGAAAGCCAATTAAAGAATTTTATTTACGAAAAAAAAAAAAAAAACCTAACTAAACACGGTGTAATCAGTAAAGTCAGTGGTATAGGTGATTCACAAGTGAAACAACATACTATACATGTGTCTGATGTTGTAAGGGGTAGAAACTAAAACCAAATGCTGCCTCAGGGAGGAGAAGAGAGAGTGCAGTGAGCAGCTAAAAGGCCCATTGAGCTCAGGTACTGCCACTTCCCTGGTGACCCTTGGCCACACCCACCACTACCTGCAGGGAAGAAGACAACAAGGCAGAGAGGGTCATCACCCCCCCCATGAGACGAAGACCAACAGGATCGCCATTACAATAACATAATAGAAATCTAATGGTAAAAATACACCATAACATACACACTAACAACTTACCTCCCACAACCTGCCAATCCATAGGGCACTCCTCCAGCAACCACTTAACCTACAGGGAGCACATTTTAAGGAATGGGAAAATGGATAATGTGGCAGATTAAGATTCTCTCCCCCTCCTCCTCTCCTTCTTCCACCTCACCCAAATGGCAACAGTTCAAATTCAATCAGCCATCATCGCACTGATTGAAGGCGGTGCCACCCACCTGCATATTTAGGTTGATCAATACTGCTCTGGTTTCTCTTCCTAACCTTCAGAATCTGGTGTCTGTGCAGTCAGTTGTGGCTGGTGTGCTTTCTAGGATTTTTTTTATTTATTTAGTTTTTTGCTGTAAGCGTCAGGTAGGCATGACATTGCTGGTGCTGCACATTCACTGCGTGCATAACTGCCGTTATACCTGCCGGTGTCCTCGTTTTGCAGTGTGGCTGTTTATCCCTCCCTTGGACTGTCAAATATAGACCAGGGTTACGGTTTCCTGCTTTGAGCCCATTACACCACTTGGTGTTGTGAGGTAGGCTGGCTCTTTGGTTTAAATTGTGGCTGGTCTCTGCCTGGTCTTGGCCTGAATAAATGGTCTTTTTTTTTGGTCTCTGGTCAGCAGTTGCCAGAGTGTTCAATGGTGTGCATCCTCCTCTCCTCTCCTGCACTGCCCTCTGCCCGGTGGTATGTATATTTGTGTTCACATTACCATTGACTTTGCTGTAGTAATTTGTAATGTAAGTTGATTTTGGTTTTTCTTTTTTCTTTTGTTGAAGACACTTAAAGGCCAGGCTGTGTGCCACAACATAGTGCCTTGTGTCTCACACAGTCATCAGCCTCCACCACCTGGCGCAGGCTGCTGACTCTTTCTCCTCCTCTTCCTCACTGTCACTGTTACTATCCTGAAGTACCTTCAGTTCAGGCTGCATGCATATCCTCTTGGCAAAGGGGCTTGTGTCACTTGGGCCTGGAATATCCTGGTTGTAGGTGGTTGGAACAAAGTCAGGCTCTGTCACATCGTCATCTTCCTCCTCGTTATCATCACTGATAGCAGGATGGGCAGCCTCACTCCTCTTGTGATAAATCATTATATTCTAATGTTATGAAATCCATGTTCTATTTACTTTTTGTGGGTTTTTATATATATATATATTTCTTTTATTCTATGTATTTATTTTTAACCAAGGCAAGGCAAAGAACCTAATATAACTTGATCATCTCAATAAAAATTTTTATTTTTTTTTTAAATGTCTTAATATCAATGATGTATTGATATGTCCTCCAATAACACTCTAATGTTGAAATTGTAAAGTATTCCAATGAGTGTCCTATAAGTGTGTTCATGACACACCTCAATATCCAGACAAATTAGGGAGACCACACAGATTTTGGATGGATTAAAAATACTGAATTTATTTAACCCAACTCAATTGTATACCAAAAGTATGTCAATCAGTCGTATCAGTTACGTAGTGAATGTATGGACGTGAATGAGTGTTGGAATGTGCAACAATGTAAAGAAACAAATTAACAGAACACAAAACAACCAAAACCAACAATCTGTTGCCACGGAGGAGAGGGAGACAGAACTGCCACCTCTTGCCTCTTATGAAACCCAGGCAATCAGGAAGGAGTAAACAGGAGGATTGAAATCATGTGTAACTTCTCCTCAGCCACTGACTGCCTGCTAACCAGGAACAGAAACAAAATACCCCCTTACCACAAGGGAGGGGTCATCACAAGAACAAGAGGGCCCCAGGGTTAGTGCTGGCTGGCTAGTAAACAGATGCACATGACCGAAAGGAAGGTTAACAAAGAGGAAAAGAAACCAGACTTATACGATCGACAGAATTAGACGTCAATTGACAATTTATAAATCAATAAAAGGTGTATTTTGATCAACATTATGTCTCAGATGAGTTATTTCATATTTTTCAGGTCAGTACTAATTAACTTCCCCAACCAATTTCTAATGCTAGTAATGCTAGCACTAACTTAGCGCCACTGGCATGTTGTTAGCTTGCAAGCTAAAGCAGAAATCCTGTAAATCCATGAATTGTATACTATTTAAAATAGTACAATCTTATGAATTCAGTATTGGAAATACATCTTATTGACTTTACCTGTGATGTGTCACTTGAGCTGACAGCTCCACCCGGTCCACTGCTGTCACCCATCTTTGGCATTGGCATATGTGCATTTGGAGGAATCGCAGTTCCATTAGTTTCACCTGTGACTTGCCTGTGACCTGCCTGTGACTTATGTGACGTCATTTCGACACTTTTCTACTCAAACACAAACTTGAATTTCTGTTCACAGTAAAGACTTCGTAGTCGTGGAAATTAGAGTTGTATTCAAAAGACTTTGCCCTCACAGGTTTTAGATTCATATGTGCATAAAAACAGTCCTAGCCCAAAGAATTTCTCAGATTCACGTATATGACAGCAAAATTATATTTACAATATTTATTTATCAAATTTATCAAATTTTATTTATTGACATACAAATGTTTAACATTACAAATACAAAAGGTGAGAATATATATATATATATTACACACACCTCATCTGCTCCTTAGTTTAAATAAACATGGGATAATTATTTATATATTGCCTTCTTTCATTTGTTTTTTGTTTTTTTTTCCCCAAATGAAACACAATTAATAATGAGTGAATATTAATATACTTACATAGATTCACAGCAGTCATGAGATGGATAGACCCCTCACCCAATGTGAGCTTGGACTGGCTCTAGCACTCCCTGCAACCTGGAAATAGAAAATAGGTAGAAGATGAATGAATGATGAATATACCTATATGGATGTGCATGTGTGTGTGTTAGGTCTTTGGGATAAAATGTATGTAATGCTCTTATACACTGTGTGTGATTTCATTTCTGCAAGGAGAGGAAGATTTGGTATTGTATTGTTACATTGATGTGGGTGTGTCTGCGTACTTTATCAGACTACTCAGAACTGCATTTTACAGAAACCTGTTTTGCAGACCATAAGTCTCTCATTTACATTCGTTTACAGCCTATAAAAATAAGCAGATTGAATCCATTACAATTTGCTTCACTCTGCTCATCTTGTGCAGGATGAGCAGAAACCTTCACCAAATCAGAATGTAAATTACGTATTCAACAGCATGCTATCAAAATTTTGGAAGCATGCTGGGGGATTTGTTTGGTACAATCAAAAAGTTATTTACTCTGTACATGTTGACCACATATATGTTTTGTTTAATGTTTTTAAAGAGCTAAAAATTCTCATATCCATAATTGTAATACTTAAGGTTGTATTTGAAGTGGAAAATCCCAATCTTTGAGTAAGAATTTGTCCAAATGAAGCCTTAATTTACATGTTTTTTCATTTCAGTGACTGTTGTCGTGCACTAATAGGATTAATTTGGAGATTGGCAATTATTATCAATGATTATGAAACGAAACAAACAAATGATTATTAAGTAGTAAATTTCGAGGCACCCCTCTGTTACCAGGGACCGTTGTCCAAATTAGCAAAATCAATATCAAGTATCAAAAGGGTTAACAAAATGACTAAATTCGAGCATTGACTGAATCCAGCAATTGTCACAATTATAGTCACAATAATCCAAAAAAAAAAAAAAAAAAGGTGGTTTAAAAGAATATAACATAATTTATTCACAGCAATAATTATTCAAAATAACATCACTGGATAAATGGCTGTTATAGTCTGATTATTCAATGACACACATCAGCTACTAAACTACAACAGATAACACATGTAATAAGAATGGGTTAGCAATATGGATAGCCTTAGTGATGGTGATAGCTACAGCAGTAACATTAGTAACATCATATGCAGTAACACTAATAAATAGCGATAGCAATGACAATCACAATAGCATAGCAACAGCAATCACACCAGTCTATCTATGGATCTTTGTGAATGGGTGTGTGTGCGTGTAGCAGGAGAGAGAAGGAATGTGTGAGCGTGTGTGTGTGAGCAGTACAGATGGCCGCAGAGTCACGTGAGTGACGTCTGCAATAGCCAAGATGGTGAAGGAGTGACGTCGGCTACGCACCCATCGGAGCCAAGATGGCGACGGGATGAGGTCGATTACGCACTCATCTGAGTCAAGATGGCGGCTGGTCGCTGCGTGTGAATGTGTGTGAGTGGAAGAAGAGGAAGGGGAAAGAGATTGCAGACGACGTCACCACAGTTGAGTGTTACAATATCACTGCACAATAGCCGAGCCGGCGAACAGAGTTCACGGGTTGGATATTAGTCCTTTAACTAGTGATATTGCCACACGTGGCGGCCGACACGAGATCTGTAGCACCAATCACTTTTGCAATTTTTGGAATTTAGGGGAAAGAAAACTAAACAAAGCAAACAGATAAACTGAATCCCCATATAAACAAAAGACACGGTGAAACAAAATGCAATGCACACTATTCTAATTGTCTCTGCCCAGACATAGGCCTCCGCTCCTCCTGAGTGAGGGAGATAAAGAGAGAGGGAGGGATTCGCTCTGAGTGTCCGCAACGCATTCTTCGGCTCGGTCACGCGGTCCGGGTTCTCCTCAGATAACTGCAACATAAGACAATTGTTCTTTGTTAGCTTCGGACAACAAAGCCGGCATGCTGGTCCTCTTGGCACGTGGATCAGCTGATCGCGCAGCGGTCCGAGCTGAGTTTGAGGAAAGAAAAAAAAGGGAAAACAGCAGTTTGCGCTCGTTCCGCGAGTTGAAGACTGTCACCCAGCATTATGTGGTGGTAGGATCCAAATATTTGGTGTTGCTCCCTTCCGCGATCTGGTTGAGACGAAAGCTGGGACAGCTCTCTAATGCAACTGGGGCACGGGAAAAAGCGAAGATGGAGAGCCACGGAGCGTCTTTATTACCTGTGTAACGTCACCGGGGACCCCTGCTGAGGGAGCTGGCGTCCAGCTAATGCCCTCCTGTTCAAACTCACATCCACACCTGAGGGGTGACAGGCAGACAACTCTGGCTCAGGCTTCAGGAGGGACATGTAGGCCTCTCTATTGTTCTTTTTAGAGCATGTGGGATTTTTCTGTTACGGACTGAGAAGCTGAACAGGGATTAAAGACCTCCAGCTTCAGTCCAGACTTTGAGTCAGGTGTGCAACCAATTGAAAAAACATATAACATATTCTAGAGTTCAAGATGAGCATTTTTAAGGTGACAGAAGATGGTTGCTTTTTGCTTCACTCTGTAACTGACTGATTTTTCTCTGTTGGTCAGTTTCATTTTCCTGTCCTGGAGGTAATTTGCATACATATTTGTTTATTTACAATGGCCTTTGTCAGGTTTTGGGTTAAAGCTGGGGTTAGTGTTCTGTCCATGTCACTTTCTGTTTTATTTTGTAGTCCTGGTCCCTTCGTGTTCCCGGTTATGTTACTTCCTGGTTGTGTCCCATGTTGATTGTCTTCCCTCCCCTGATGTGGATCACCTGTGTCTTGTTTACCACTGTGTATTTAAGTCCTGTTTTCAGTATTGTCCTTGTTGGATCATTGTCGCTGTCATTGCCATTGTCATTGTCCGGTCTCCGTGTTGTGGCCTTGTCCATGCCTTGTCCATGCCTTGTCCATGCCATGTCCATGCCCCGCCTAGTTGTCTTGCCCATGCCCTGTAGATTTTTTTGCTCCTTGAGTAAAGTCCTTTTTTCCACCTACCTGGTTTCCGGCTCCTGCATCTGGGTCCTACCCGCAACACGCTCACCGCGTTCTGCCCCCCCAGTCCTGACAGAATGATCCAACCGCCAATGGACCCAGCGGAGTCGGTGCTTGTTCTGGGGACCGTGCGGCTGTCCGTTGAGCCTGCGGTTCCCCAGCTCCCGGAACTTGACTTTTTGGATCCCAAGCTCTCCCGCCAGGTGGCTATGCATGAGGCGTGTATGGCAGCAGTGGATCGGCTGTCATCCGCGCTGCAGTTACTGGAGGAACAACGGCGGCGGACGTCCAGGCTGCCGCCGCTGCCATCATGTCTTCCGGTCTCGGCTGGGCTGCCACCGCAGCAGTCCTGGTTCCCTGTTCCGGCTGGGCTGCCGCCGCAGCAGTCCTGGTTCCCTGTTCCGGCTGGGCTGCCGCCGCAGCAGTCCTGGTTCCCTGTTCCGGCTGGGCTGCCGCCGCAGCAGTCCTGGTTCCCTGTTCCGGCTGGGCTGCCGCCGCAGCAGTCCTTTTTTCCTGTTCCGGCTGGGCTGCCGCCGCTGCGGCTGGGATGGAGGGCCATCGGATGATGGGGGGAGGAGGAGGCCAGGGTTCAGGAACACAAGACGGCGGCCGTCGCCCAGCCGGAACTGGAACAAAAGAAAAGCCGCAACAGGGGCCGCCGCCGCAGCCACCTTGCGCTCCAGTTGCGGCTGGGCCGCCGCCGCAGCCACCTCGAGCTCCTGTTGCGGCTTTTCTTTTGTTCCAGTTCCGGCTGGGCGACGGCCGCTGTCTTGTGTTCCTGAACCCTGGCCTCCTCCTCCCCCCATCATCCGATGGCCCTCCATCCCATGTTTGATGTTTTTTGGTTTTGGGACGTCTGGTACTTCCTGGTTACTTCCTGGTTGTGTCCCATGTTGATTGTCTTCCCTCCCCTGATGTGGATCACCTGTGTCTTGTTTACCACTGTGTATTTAAGTCCTGTTTTCAGTCTTGTCCTTATTGGATCATTGTCGCTGTCATTGCCATTGTCGCTGTCATTGTCATTGTCCGGTCTCCGTGTTGTGGCCTTGTCCATGCCTTGTCCATGCCTTGTCCATGCCTTGTCCATGCCTTGTCCATGCCTTGTCCATGCCTTGCCTAGTTGTCTTGCCCATGCCCTGTAGATTTTTTTGCTCCTTGAGTAAAGTCCTTTTTTCCACCTACCTGGTTTCCGGCTCCTGCATCTGGGTCCTACCCGCAACACGCTTACCGTGTTCTGCGCCCCCAGTCCTGACAGCCTTACTGGAAAGCTGCCCCCACATATTAATCCCAGGTTAGTTAGGTCCACTGGAACACATTGCATCAGGACTTATCAGGACCGTCTGGGACTCCATGTGCCTCAAATTTAGTGAGCTGGGAAGAACTGCATTTGGCTTCTGAGTTTTGTGAATACATTTTTGTGCCCCTCTCAGCTGTTGGAAATCCTTGGTTTCAAACATTTAACTTCTGTGCTTGTTTTAACTCATTTTACTGTTTTATTATTTTTCCAGGGATGTATGTAGGATCTATGTTTTGGGTTTGGGTCTTTTATTATTATTATTATTTGGTCTGCATTTGTCTTTATAATTTTACACCACAAGTTGTGTCAACTTTTTATGACATTGATGCATTTTTGGTCTTGCAGGTAAACATTTTAACATTTAATTGCATGTATGTGACCATCACCACCCCTCCCTGGAGACTAGTTTGTTGATCTTTATTGAGTGAAATGGCCTTTGTGTGGCAGGGAGGGCAGTGCTACACCTCAGTGAATATGGGGGGGAACAAAGGACAAACAAGATGCAGGGGAATGGACAGGGGAAGGGAAACAGGCAGTGCTGGCTGGAACTAGTGGAGTGAGGGCGCTGTGCTTATCTTGTCACTCGCATAATATGAGAGTTCAGAGAATTTCTGTGTAAAGGTAGGTGAAGGTGTCCCAACAGAGAAACTGAATCAAGGGTGGGGCACATAGTGATAGATTGAAAGAGCAGCTCAGCCAAGGTGTGCTGAGCAATGGTGGCGCTTTTACTCTGAAAACCCTTTGCATGTTTGCATAATATGGGGCCCCTGTTTGTGGTTGTCAGGGGTTGTGTAAATGAGTGTCAGAGTGTAAATGTAATTTTGTTGTGTGCATTGGCTTCAGTGTGTATACAAGGATGATAAAAAGATTCTTCCTCTTGCTGCTTCTTTTTTTGGTAGGATTAATCAATTCTTTATGATATGACCCAACATGAGCTGGCAAGTAAGGCCATACATGGATGTGGGCATTCCCTAAATACGAGTGAGACCATCACCAGGGCCCAGGAGCCCAGGCTCCCCAGGTTCGCCTTCCAACGTGCTGGAGCACATAGGCGCCAAACCAAGAGAGCCACTGCAGCCACAGGGCACACCAGCACCATTGAACCGCCAGAGCCAGCATACGTAGGAGCAGGACAAGATGGCTCCCTTTATCCTCCAGCGCCCCTCCATCCACCACCCATCCATCTAAAACCGCCACTGCACACCCCAAGCTCCACCAGCGACCCACGGACAAGCCAGAGGCACCCCAACGCTCATAGGGCCCAAGCAATACTGCCTGTGGTCGCCGGAGGAGTGCCTGCCACAAGGAAGGGCTGCAAGGGTGGAGGGCTGTGGTGCTGCGAGGCACTGGCCCTGCGCCCCCCACGCACAAAGACCAAGGAGACTGCGGAGGGTTCCCCCGCCACTTCACCCAACTCACCACCAGATGGTGATGATCAGTTGACAGCTCAGCCCCTCTCTTCACCCAAGTGTCCAAAACATTCAGCCTAAGATCCAATGATACGATAATAAAATCGATCATCAACCTTTGGCCTAGGGTGCTCTTGTACCAGGTACATTTATGCTCGGACAAGGTGTTTATTATGGCCAGTCCATGACTAACACAGAAGTCCAACAACAAAACACTCGGGTTCAGATCACGGAGGCTGTTCCTCCAAATCATGCCTCTCCAAGTTACTCCATTATTGCCCGCATGTGCATTAAAGTCTCCCAGTAGGAGTATGGAGTCCCCTACCAGGCCCCTGTGGCAGACCCACCCACCAGGCGCTTGCGTATGGGCTCCCCATCTTGGCCTGGCTCTAGACGGGGTCCAACGTTGTTATATTTTTGTGCTATATTTTTTTAAGTGCTATATAAATAAAGTTTGATTGGCTCATTGATTGAATGATAGAGCTTTGTTTTCTGGAAAGCTTAAATATGCTATTTCCATGATGCCTATTAAATTATGATCTGTAAAGTTCAATACTCTGCACATAAAGAAAGGTCAGCGTCACCAAAATCATTTCAAATAATCCTCCAGGGACGTAAAATATTTCCATCGAAAATATCATGGACATCTGGCCAGCAGTTAATGTGCAGTTATTTTACTCTCATGGACTTCTTTGTCCTGAGGTCTGTTTGCATGCTGTCAGCATTTAAACTGCTGTTCTCATTATGCTCCCCCACTCACAATCATGAGTACTGCCTTGCTTCATGTTGGGCTTTTCAGCTTGCTATTTATAAGATGTCTTGCGGCAATCTTAATTGATTATGAATTGTCAGTGATCATCCTTCACCCTCTATCTCCTTCACTCGCTGACCTCGTGTCAGACCCCAGCAGGAGACCAATCTGTCCTCCAATGGCCTAATATTTTCAATTCCCCTTAATGAAAAGGACTGCCCTGGAAAATAGGGGGAAATTACATTCAAGCAATGGATGGCTACCTCTTTATTTCTGTCCCCTGACTGCGGTGCAGCACTCTCTGAACATGGCCCATCACAAAGTTTCTGATAATTACAATTATCAGAGGTTTAAAATAATTTTTTAAATTAAAATGGACACAACTAAGAAGACCACATTTTTCATTGTTATCCAAAAAAGCACAGCACATGTCTTGTTGTGGCCTGACATTCGGATATACAGTACAGGCCAAAAGTTTGGATACACCCATTCAAATGAATAGGAAAGTGTGGCCAAACTTTTGGCCTGTACTGTGTCAGGACTGAATGGTTCCACAAATCTGGCGAAGATAAACACAAAGCAGCATTAGAAACATCAGTTATCATGAGAAGGTCCAGAGGAGTGTTTTCTACCAGATGAAGACGAAGAAGTCAGTTCAGTGAAAGGCATACCTTGTACATTCAAAGCTTTCCAGATGGATCCACCGGGGAGGCTCACTGTTATTGACATCAACAGGCATCATATGTGACAAATCTCACATTAAACCATTTCCTGTGGTTCATTGAGTTGGAACAATATAACTATTGATCTTACTCACAGTCACAGTCACAATCAACTGTACAGTTTTATTTGTGGAATTACACTGTAGGGAGCAATTTAAAACACTTCTTGAACGGTGGCAATGGTATGGCATGGTATGTATTGGTAAATGTTAAGAGCTAAGCCAATTAGCATTAGCTGGCTAGCATTAGCTTGTAGGAGACAGACTGTTATAATCATCTATCTTGAAGGGGAAAGAAAGGTTTTTGCCTCCCTCCTGGTCCTTTGGAGCTGAATGACTAAGGGTTATACAAGATAAAGTCCAACTATGGACTCTAAATTTCATGACTATCACAAGTCACATTTTTAGCCTAAGTGGGGTCAAATCCAGTGATTTTATGTGTGGTTTCATTGGAAATGATATGCAAAAAAATTATTAATAAATAAATACAATTATTATTTATTTAATAATAAAAATTAAAATAAAAAAAAATTATGTGTTGTTCTGATGACTAAAATACCATTATAAGGACACTCCTGCCATGTTAGTAGATAGAGCCAAAAGCATGTCTGACATATAATTAACCCATAAAGTTTTATACTGCTACTGCAGATACGCAGCAACATTGGGATTCAGGTGGAGACATGTTTCTGTCCTGCCAAGTTTAAAGGGGCTATTTTTACACATTTATGAATTTGTGTGGCATGTGAGGCACAAAAAAAAAACAAAGCCTATCCTGACCTATCCTGACTTAGCCTTTAATATTGCTTGAATTCCTAAAATACCTGGATGATGCAGCTTTTGTGTGACCCTCCCTGCCTGGTCAATGGCAAAGCAATGCATATTAAAAAAAAACTCTTGTCAGAGGAAGGAAGGAAGGAAAGTGGCAAGAATGGACACTGGCTTTGCATTAGCTGCTGGGGGAACTGCAGATCCAGCAGAGCTGAAGGGCATGATGATAAAGGGCTGAGTGATGAGAGCAGGTAAATGTGTGAAGTGGAGCTGGATTCTAGGTTTGTAAAGAAAAGAAGAACAAAGACCACCAAGCTTGACAAGGCTGAAGTTGAAGGAAGTGGCTTCTGGCAATCAGAATGATCAGCCAGGCTAGGGTGCTGAACTTGGGACATTAAAAATGGAAGCGGAAAAGAGTAGAGGAAATACAGGATGAAGACAAAACATTTTGGAGACTTTTTCAGACCAACAAGAGAAGCTGGGTGATTCCATGTTAATTTCATTGTTTGTTAGTTTTTTTTTTTTTATCAACTGCAAACCCCACCCATGCAGACATTATTGCTCAACACAGTTTGGTGACCATCTGCACCTACTGCTCTCTCATCTTCTCAATCTGAAGCTAACTCTGAGTTTCTACATTTAGCCAATACAAGCTCAGGTTTTTGTGTAACAGGCATGATGCTTACAGCTGCTCTTGCACATACATCCCTCTTGTGAAGAACGAAGTGGCGCTTCAGCAGCACATGGAGATATGAAGTTAATTAAACTGCCAATCTGGGGGAGGACTGTGACAGCTAGAGAGGGCCTGTTCCTGAATGAGAACAGAGGAGGGAATGGGGTGGTGAAAGGGGGTGAAGCAATCTGCAGTGTTATTAACTGCATGCAGAAACTCTATATACACCAGTCAAAGGTTTGGACACACTTTCATACTCATTTGAATGGGAAACTGTGGCCAAACCTAAAAACATATATATGAAAAACCTAAACATGTTGTTTCTTTTGGTGAGGATGAATGGGTGACTAAAATGGAAATGCAGATTAGCTCTTTTTCTTGTGCATCTTGATTCTACATCCTGACTGAAGCCTGTTAAACCTGTACCTTTATTTTTTACTCATTTTTTTGTGCCCAGTATCAATTCATTTGATCCACTGTGAACAACCACAACAGTCAGACTGATAAGAAATAATGATTTCCTCTTGACCTTTGACCTCACAGGAGCGCTGGGAGTTGGCCTGGGGGGAAATCAATGCTGATAAAAGGAAATGATGAGTGAAACCCAGCAAGTCCATCAAAATGTCACTCCAGAAAGAGAGTGCTTTTGCTGCACATATTGACAAATGCAGTTGGTCATGTGTGGACAAAATCGTGATAGAGCAGCGCTGGTATCAGCCAGGGAATCATTCTCCTGTGGCTCATTCAGTAGAAATGCCTCTTCCAAAGGCCCTCTCTCAGCAGGGTATGCTGAATGAGACGAGAAAATATGCGAAAGCACCAGGCAACAGGGAATATCCATTTTCCCACCCAAATGTGATCTGCTTGTGTTCGAATGAAATCAGTGTGATCACTCTATTTCTTAACACAAGTGAATGATTTCTTGCTGTTTTGGAGGCACAGTAGTTTCTAAAACTTCACTCTGTCTGTGTGTTTTCTGTTGCTAACATGAAAAAACACACACACACACACACACACATCTGCTCTAAATTTCTTTGACTTTTATTAAGAAAAGTGGCATGGACAGAGTTTCCCAGACAGCATAGAAAATGTTATCATTAACACTGACAATTTCTAAAATGTTGAAATGGGGTCACCCACAACCAGCCAGGGACACATATGACCTAGTGTTACAGAAGGGAATGTGGGAGGGAAATGTAACTGTATCATTTTCTCAAGCTTTCAGTCAGTAACTACAAGCCCAACAGTTTCACAAAGGTTTTATTTTTTTTTTATTTTTTTAATTTTTTTGAGTGGCACTGGGTGACACTCTTGTGCTGGTTCTCACCATGCCTGATTCCGCTGGACTCCCCAGGTCATATAATGGACTGCAAATGGGCTTTATGTAGTGAACTTTTTTGCTTGAATAAGATATTTTCCAACACTGGCATTCTTGTCATTATGTAAATGCTAATAGTTCTGTGCTCTAACACAAATTGTTGTTATTTTACACAGCCATGAATAAGTGGCAAGAAATATAATATTTATTTTCATCAGACAAGCCATGTGTAGAATTACAGTTTAACAGTTTAAAACTGTCAGTTCTGGCCGGTTAGCATTCTCTAAAAACCTGAGAGACATAAGATAACCTGAACCACATTTCCATGACCACACCAATGTCACTGCTTATGATTATATTTAAAACCACAAAATGTTTTTCTCTGATCCACACACATTAATAAGAAAGCATGCAGGCTCTCTGGAAAGTGTAAACATAGCACAGGGCAAGAGAAGAAACTTCACCCTTGTAGCAATATGCTGACAATCTCCCACTGCTGTAAACTTTTTCCACTCCATCACCCCGCACACCTGTCAACCATTTCTCTCTCTGTCTTACTCCTGTTCATTCTCTTGCTGTGTTCAAAATACTATAAGCAGTTTGTTTTAGGACATACCAGCCCCAGTAGCACCTAACGCAGCTTTGTGCTCAAAGACAAGAGCGTACGATATGAGACAATTAAAGGTGTTGTCTATAGTTTTTGATTTGATTATTTTGTATGAATACAAATGTTCATAATTCATATTAATTGTTGCCATTTGAAACAACTAATATGAGTCAACATTTGTATTCTACAGCTTCCCATGTTGTGTTTATGGTGGCACCCATCCAATAATTTCCTGCCTGTCTCTTTTGGCCACCCCACATAAATTCCAATAAGAGTTATTCACATATTAGTCCACAACACAGTATATTATATTTATTTTTTTGATGATATAAAAGTTAATGAAGTGGAAAAGAACAAGCTAGTAGTTAGCTAGGTGAGCACTGGTATTGTCTTCAGCAAGTGATTTTGTTTGTTGAAAGCACTCATCTTCATCTAACAGCAATTGGAGATGTATTAAAGATAAAGTGCTACCAGGTTTCCTTAGTGTATAAATAAAGTCTGTCAACTTTACATTTATTTTATCAATAATAGAATGACATAATTTTTTTTTGTCAGTCTATCATCATTGTTGAATGAGCCAGTGACTACATGTGCCTTCAGTCTAGTGTGTGACACATGTACAGTGACTATCATCCAACTGAGATGTTCAGCTTTTTCACATCTCACAGCCGATGTCAAAAGTTCTAACTCAATATCCCTGCATGGATTCTCATTTTTAGTTTGGCTTTTAATTGAACATTCACTGTTTAGCTTATTTATTCTTATTTTATTCAAATTACTTACAGATTTTTACTATGCATATATTTTTATTTTTTAGTTTTATAACCTTAGGTCTTTCTTACAGCTTGTGGTGGGGTGTGATTGTGTATATATTTGTATGTAAAGGTAAAGGGGGTGTCATTTTTACAGTCTTGGGGTAAAAAAAGGCAAGAACATTGTGCGGACTGGAATTTCTCCCATACAAAAATTGTAGGTGTCTTATTTTGATCTTAAAATTGCAAAGGGGAGGTGGTTTTGCAGAGAACTATTTATCTTTGAAATTGGGGGGTCACCTGGGAGACCAGTAATGTCTGTCACCAACATGAATCCAACTTCCGCCCACTTTCTATGTCACGCAGCAAGGGATCACTTGCACTTAACCATACTAAAATGAATTATTCTGACAAAGTTGTCAGTGTCAGCTCTGATTTCACAGGTCATGGCAGAAGCCAAGGAAGCAAGTGAAGCAAGAAATGTAAATCAGCTGAAGAAATGAACTCATATTATATAAAAAAAGCAAACTGGACACACAGCATATATAACTGATGAATAACTTATAAATTTGGCTTTTCAACACTTCTATAAGGCAATTTCAAATACATTGTGTTGTTTGATGATACTTTACTTAATGACAGTGAGTGACAGTTTAGTTTAACAGTTTAGCACTTTAGAGTCACAAGCCATTGCATGTAATCTGACTCCTGTTTATTTGATCTACAATGCGACCAATTAGATGTTTGTGTTTGTATATTAGTGTTCTTTGGGATGAAGTTACAATTTTCCATTAAGCTTCACATCATTTAATCCAAGGAAGGATGCGGCTTTTAACATGTCAGGTGTCTTTTTAATTTCTTTTGCTCTACAGCAAATCTGTGAAATCACATGACAGGGTGACCCTACAAGGTGGTATAGATATTAGATGGATGTATATTGATATTATATATTATTATATATTGCTGTGTTATATGTGCTAATTGTTTTACATTATTTTTCGGAATTATTATTCTTTATTCTGTGTGTTACGCTGACTATCATTAATTTCTTGTGTATTTTACCTTAAATTGAAAGGGAATTTGTTAACAAACAAACAAACAAGTCCTAGTGGCAATATGTTGCTATTCATAGTGGCCCTGCCGACTTTTTGACTCCAGGATACATGGGAAATAGAGAAGTGCCTGTTTTGGATGCAACTCGATGCTAAATGATCTCATTTGAGACTACCCCATCATGATCTGAATGAGTTTCAGGAGCGTCTTTCTCCGGCTACATACATTTTGCTCTCAATATAAAAGATATTAAGATCAAAGAATCATCTCAGTCTAATGAGGTAGTTCACTTTTTTTTTGTCGATAAAAAACTGCCCCTGGTCTACAGACATTTACCTGAGTCTTGACATTTCAGCTTTTGCAGCTTTGTGCGAGACTTAAACACGTCCTTTCTCCGTTAATGCAGAGGGGATATAAAACATGCTTTTAGGATCAGCTTTATCATTGCCTGGGGATTCTTTGGATAAACAGTAAAAAGTGTTTGCAAGGATACCTCTGACCACTTCCTCCCAGTTGGAACCAATCATTCTCTTTCAATAAGTCTTGTGTCCGTCTGTTTGTCCACAATGCTCTAAATCGCTGAAGTGAAGTGTCACGGCTGCTTGGATACAGCCAGCTGGAGAAACCCGGGCTTTGGCAAAGACCAGGGAAGTTTGGGTTAAAAAGGAACTCTGAACAACCAATTCTACTTGCTGTGTTTATGGGTATATATGCATTTGTATGTATTGTTTGAGTAGGAGTTTGTGGGATATTCTGTGTATATGTGCATGTGTGCGTTAGCAGAAGGACGTGGTGCTTTTCATTGTTGTGCTTTCAAATGACAGCTTGCTCATGCAGCTCCAGAAGCACTTGACTGCCACCAATAGTCAGTGAGCTGTTACTGCAGAGTTGGGATAGTGCTCATCCTGTAGACGCATCATACAAGGCTGAGACCTGGGCTCCCAAAGTTCTATCGGGACCTTGTGTTGTTGCTTTGGTATCTCCTTCCTGACATAGATTTGTTCATTAGTACTTTCATCTGGGAGGACCACAGTGTGGTCACACTTTTCAATGATTTATTGAGGATGTGTTTGGCAAACTCTCTCATGGGCCTATGACGATGGGAAGCAGAGGCAGATACAAGAGTAAAGGAGTGTAGAGTGATAGGTTAGTATTTATAGGTTGCTGAAAGATGTTTGGTTCAGGTGTGGTCCTGCTCTTTGTACTTCAGCTAGCCTCAATTAAATCCCCAGATCAGCATAGGAAGACCTGTTGTTGAATTGAACCACTATCTAGAAACATCAATTTTCAAAATACCTATATGATTTCACAAAATCCTGTACATTCAAAACATTTTTACTTTTTCTTGATTATCCTTCGTTGTCCTTCTCAACAAATGTTCAAACAACATCCTCAGTCAGCAAATAGAGATTGCATATAAGTTGAGAAAGATGTGAAAATGCGTTGAAAGTTTTCGAACAAACTACAATTGAGAAGTTAAGTTGTTACTACTTCTTGTGTCAGTAACAAACTTTCCAGGCACAGCAAATATTAATAAACTATGATTTCCTTCTCATTAGTTAAAACTAAAAAAACTAATTTTGCAAGAAGTCTGCTTAAGCAACAAATGTCCATATATACACATATATATATACATATATATATATATGTATATATATATATATAAAACACACTCAGGCCACGCTCACTCACCTCCGGCTTTACCACCTCATCAGTCACATTCTCCTGCACCTGGTCTCCACAGCCAGTGCTCCTCTCCACTCATCAGCCAGCCAGTATTTTAACAGCCCAGATCTTCTGACACTGCCAGATTGTTGCTGCGTCATGCACTACTCTCCAGCACTCTTTTCTGAACTGGTCTCCTGGTATTCCTGTATCCCTGTATCCCGGTAACCCGCCTGTCCCTGCCTGTCCCTGACCACGTCGCCTTGTCTCTGCATCTCTGCCCTGGAAATCTGGCCTGCCATCTGCGCTTGCCTGTGTGTCTCCTAGTTCTGGTCGGCCTGTCTCACCTGAGAGGAATTGCCTGCTACGTTTTTTTTTTTTTTTTTTTGAGACTCTGTTGTTGCCACCTGCCTGCCCTGTGGTTGATGGGTATTATCACTGTCTATTATTCCTTAGAACTGGGCTCGCATCTTGGCGCGGACACTAACTGAACTCTAAATACTCTTCTAAATAATCTTTTGTGGATTGTTATTCCGTTGTGAGGATTTGGATGGAGACCACTTTAAAAAAAACATGTATATATTGATTCTTCTGCTGTTGTGCTGCTCTTGGGTCCTGCCTCAACCTGTGACACTATAACCATTCGTCTATTTATTTATTTATTTATTTATTTTTTGAGAATGATTCCTTATGCATTAATTTACTTAATTATTTTAAGTGAAGACCCTTTTGTAGGAATTGAAATACAAATATTAAATTTGATCTAGATATGTAGTGTTGGAATGTGAAGACTTGCTGTGATTGACTACATGCTGGTCTGTGGTGATTACATGGCTCTAGGCTAGTCTTTGCCTGATAACAGTATACCACAAAACTCATCTTTCACCACAGGAGCAGTTCTGACAGGCAAGCTCTTTGGAGAAAACCAAACCTATTGTGTTCAGTTTTATCCATTACACAGCCAAAGGGGTGTTTACAGAGACAAGGCTATGAAAGCTTTATTGTGACAAGCCTGGCTGAAGTGTCTAACAGACTGAAACAGGAATAAACCAGTTCACAGCTAATGTGATCACTCTGTGGTCTGGTCTTAACATTTTTGGCTAAACTCAGAACACACAATTTACTTTGTACTCAAAGTTCAGTTCAGTTTTGACCTTCAACGCTGTGGTGGTTTGGTATGTGAGTTCAAATCAAGAATGACTGTCTGTCTCAGTGGAGGAGGTTGGAATTCTCTCCATTGCTGTAGCCTATAATGTTTATCTAAATCCTTACTCGGGAAGTATTGGTCTTATTTCTAGATATTCAGTTATCTGAGATTTAAGAATGGAACTTTGCTCATTGTATGACCATATTTGGAAGTCAAATGTGTCCCTGGGTAAAAATGTCCTATTTAATCTTTTTAATAAAGATTCTTTTTATATTTTTATTTCATTTATTTATTTTTTTGGAAATATAGATGTCTCGTAAATGAAAGTCAATGCTTTGCCTGTAACTATGTTTGTATCATTGTCATTGAATCCTTGCCAGTACAGAGAGATAGTTAGCATTAGCAATACCACAATTCTCTTTCATGAAACCCTGATCTTTCCAAAATGTATGTGCTTCAGGCAGAAGCTTACTTATTTTCACTATTTTAAACAAAAATATTGAAATCAGTATTTATTTTCTATAGTTAAAAACTGGTCTGTGGTGGAAAGGGAAGCATTTTTCTACATTAATAAATGGAAATGAATAAATGTAACTTCTTGACTGTTGCATTGTGGGTCTATGTAATAATTTTATTATTAATGTATTACCTGTAAATTAACCCTTTACGACACCTAAGCTGTAATATCTGGATTTATTTTAGCCAATGGTCTCAGTTTCAAATTGCTCCTCACATTTTGCCTTTGAGTGACAGTTTTCATTTCTCCAGTTTTTTGGGAAGTTCGCTGTCTGCTTAGAATGTGGCATCCACCTTCTTTCTTGCACATAAAACTTTGAAAATGAAGTATTAGCTCTGAAGCCTACAACACACCTTTGGTTTGTGTCAGGAAAGGAGAGTGACAGCGTGAAGATAAAGTGTGAAGCTAAACCTCCAGAAATTGTCATGTAATCATGTCAACATAAAGTAGAATCTCAGAAGAAAGTTTCCAACAACTTGTGAAATCTGCTTATATATGAGTAGTGGAAGATTTTATCTGAAAAAACAATGATTCACAACCACTTAAACGGGTAGTGATTCAAAATGTAAGCGCCCCTAGTTTGAGCTGCACTCTCAGCATGCATACTGTCCTTCACTTCGTCCAATGACAACCCCATTGAGTAATCTGTTGAGGTGAATGCGGTTAATTGTGTTTATCAAAAATAATACATTTATAACACAGCCATCTGTAATATCAAATATACTTTTTTTTAATAACTAAAGAGGCAATATGGTTCATATTGCAAAGTTTTAAGGGTATCCAAATGTCACTGTATATTACAAAAACACCTTGCCAGCAGTTCAGTTAGGCTGTAGCTTCAAGTTAACTGTTTAAATAAGCTAGCTGTCATGCTTACAACTGCAATGCAATGAACAGGAATAACATCAGAAATTGTAACCCCTTATTCGAAATATCTCCCAGTGGCATGAGAGGACAGTAAAGATCAATCAACAAAGTCAGCAAGACTCGTCAGCTTGACACCATGAATATTTTTCTGAAACATTGTACTTCTAACTCCAAGTACATGTTAACATATTTAAAGAATAAGTGACTCTTTCATTTGCTTGGGACGCAGGAGGAACAGTAAATGAGTAAAATCTTTTGGCTTGATATCTCTAAGTATCTGCAATATCATGGGCATTTATGATACTGCCATCTCTGGAGTTTGCCAAAAGAGGTCAACAGCAATATGAAACAATGTCTTGGTCACCATGGATACACCACACAGCTTTATTTAATTTACTTATTGTAGTACCTTCACTTGTTTCACATCTAGTTCATTTACCCTTACACTCTCCTGTCTACGAATGTTAAGATAGATCTCCTGATCTCTGTGGTTTGTCTTGCTCTTTTTTCTAACAGTGATAGTTGCAGTAATTGAAACTAATGTTACAGATAAATGATACAAAATATATATTCTCATTTCTTCAGGAGTGTGATTCTGAGTGTATTATATGCAACAGACAGAATCAGTGGGATCTGTTCTCTGCTTCATCACAATGACACTGCTGGGCTGTCTGTGTGTGACATACCTGTCTGCCTGCCAAAAGGCCTGACTGGTCCCTGAAGCACACGCTGCTTTGATTACATGTATTAGAGCTAAACATTCAACTCTCAACAGCCTGTTTCTCAAAGCTGAGGAGGGAACTCAAATGAATAAAAGAGCATCTATTAAAGAACATGAGAACAGCAGCAGAGAAAGGAAAATTAAGGGGTGGAGATTGTCAAAGTTAAACCTTTACACTCCCAGTGAGGTACAAAATCTGCTCCTTAAAAGGAAAGCATTTTTTCAATGAAAATAAACTTACACTTCTTAGCAGGAGGAATATACTTAAAAAATCTAATGGTGTTGTACAGCAAGCAGGCTTTTGCTACATTTACACATATTATACTACACTAATTCTACCATTGTTTTGTGCCATAAAACAGCTGGCACCAACACCAAGTAGAGACAAAAACCAGTTGACCCTGGATGAGTGGAAGAACATGGATAAATGGATCTTTTGTGTTTTTTTCTTGTTTTTGACATATACAGAGGAAGGACAAAACCAACCAAGGGTTCAGTGCACCTATCATTACCCCTGGATTTATAAATGGGCCTGCTGTCCATGTAAAACTTTAAGTACAGCTCACACTTGGTAGTAAACATATACATATACAAATAAAAATTCAAATAGGATGAACTATTGCATCTTCTGGGAACTATTTTCAGCACCCAATTACCACAGATATAGTGCTCTTTTTTCTATTTTGGCAACATGATGGCTGATTTGAGGCTATATCAAAATTAGCCACAGTTTGTGTGATCAAAAATGCTCCTGTTTTCTTGATAAGCCAGACATTTATCCACGTAGACAATAAATAAACCAAACTTCAATTTTAAGATGCATCAGTCACAAATAGTCCAGCGCACCAGAACACATGGCAATTTAAAATTTTAGTTGGATTTTTATCTTTTGAACACTCAAATTGTTCATTACAGAGCTCATTTGAAATGTTTATCCAATCAGAGTTGCCTTGAAGTTTTATTTTAATGGCAGCTTGATGATTATGACATAGAGGCCTCTAGATGAATATTGGTTTGGACTCAGTAGTAATGTCTAGCAGTGAAGAACGTGTGAAGCACAAATAACACACATGCAACTCATGTCCAAGGGTTTTATCTCACATAACAGCAACACATCATCAGTATGCCATTTTATCATGAGATTATTTTCCCTTTACATTGAATTAATAGCAAATTATCATTCAAGATAACATCTAGCCCATTGGATCTATCTGGATTGGTATTAACAGGATTACTGCGCATGATAACTGAGATGTCAACTCAGTGACTAATGCAATAGTAGAAAAAAGGCACATTGCCAAAGAAAGCAGGCCTGAAATGCTTCTTCATTTCTCTTTATTGTTCCTACTCTGTCACTATCACTTTCTGGTGTAGCGTAGTGACCCTTTCTCACGCTGCTCTTCTTACTTTCACCACTCAAAGTGACTCAATTTGCTTGTCAACACTTTTTGTTCACAACATGTTGACTGACAACACACATGACATTTAAAAAATAAAAAGAATTTCAATCACTTTTAGCCTTTTTAATGAAATAAAAACTTAACCCTAACCCTAAACCTTATCTTTCTATATCAATAACCAAGTGTTTGAGTTAACCTGACCACATGTTGTGTTGCATATGGTATGCTAATCCATCTGTGCTGGTTTCCAGGGCACGGGGGTGCCGGAGCAAATTCTAGGGTAGAGTGGGGTACATCCTGGACAGGTCACCAGTCCATCGTAGGGTCAACATACAGAGACAGACATAGATGAACAACCAGTCACACCTACAGACAATTTAGAGTCACCAGTTCACCTAAACATGCATGTCTTTGGACTCTGAGAGGAAACCCGGGAGCACCTGAACAAAACCCACACAAGCACTAGGAGAACATGCAAACCCCACACAGAAAGGCCCCAGGCCCAAGAACTGAACTCACAACCTTCTTGTTGTGAGGCAATAGCGCAAACCACTATGCTGGCATGCTGCCCCACTTACGTTTATGTTGTCCTGACTGTTTTGATCAAGACATTAAATGTCTAAAGATAATACACATAATTTTCCCATAGACTGCAGTATAATCTGACTTCTAATTAGAACTAGTGGGGTTGCCCACTGATGGTCAGTAATAATAAATAATTAACAGAATTAACTTCTATGGCTTGTCAACATTGGATAGACTATGTCTATCTCTCCATGGTTTAATAGTATGATACCATCCACCATTGTGGGCTCTGTAATTTTTTTTTCTGAGCTGGCTTACCTTTTGGTGTCTGGTGCAAGTATCCACTGTTTGCAGAAGTTCCACTGGAATGTATTCAATTGAATGCTGCAAAATGTTAAATGCTGATTTGATTGAATCTTAAGTCATATCCATCAAAGCAACATGGTATGAGTTAGTCTCTACATGTCCCTCAAAATAATCACTAACCCTTTTGGTCCATAACAGCGCTAAAAAGTGATGCAACCAGCCTCTCTCTCTCTGGCATCAGCCCTATGATTCTTATTCTGTACATTTTTCTTCCCTATTTATACTTTTGTGCATGTCATTATGTGGAATTTGACAGCTATTTCTGACAGCTCAGTTCTCCCAAATAGAGATGTTTGTCCATCAGACCTGAACTTATCACAGGCTCAGAGTGTTTCAGATCCCTCTGGCTGTGGTTCAGAGTGTCATCAACTTCTATTCAGAAAGAATGAGCTCAGTGTATTTCAGTGATGGCTCTCTGGGGTCAGGACACTTGTCTGCTCCTTTTGTCTCTTCATCTTCAAGCAGTGGTGGGTGGTATGAGTCATCCAAAGCTACAGTCACTGTCATTAGCTCTAGCCATTTTCAGTCTCTTCTTAAAAAAAAAGGAACTTTATTCTCAGAAAGTCATGCTTTTGCACACAAGCCTTTCACTGTCCTCAATTCAAATGCAAATAGATGATTTGTTTGAAAAACATTTCAGCAACAGTATCACACTGCAATTACACTCAGAGAAGCTCATCAACCATGTGACTTAATAAACCATGGGTCACAGAGTACACAGCCTCCCACATGAGCCTGTTTTACATAAAAGAGCTTCGCTCGTAACTGATGGTATTTTGTATTCATATTAAAGAGGTTATTAATTGGGTAATGTTAACCTTGATAACTTGAGTTATTTATCCACTGAGAGAGTAAATGTGGCATCACTATATGCTACCTTGGAATCATATCCTTGAGTTGATAATTAATAGCAGTAGTCATCAAAATCTAAATTTTGATGACTACTGCCATCAAAATTTTCTTTAATACTTCGATGATTTATTAATACATTTGCAAATATTCTGTCAATGTGGGTTTTCAGCTGTAGATTGACGAGAGTAAAGAAAGAAAATTACTTATTTTTTAATCTACTCTAATTTATTATATGTGACGGACTGAATGTTTGGTTATTAAAAATATATCATTTAAATAACAATGGAAATGATAACAATTGAACAATGAGTAAGCTAAAATGCCCTTTTTATACAATTGCAAATTTCGTGCTGCTATCATGCTTGGTTCTGTGATATGATGAGGGGCATTTAGCACTGTTTTATATTTCTATATTTATATCAATCTGAGATTGATTGAAAAGAGTTTTTTTGATAAAGCAAGTAAAAGTGGAGTTTTCCAGAACTTGTTGTGGAGGAGAGTTAATTCTCAGTCATATCATGTTATGTACCACAAAGCTTTGAGAATGAGAATTACCTGTCTTAGCTGCAGGTAAAGCAGAAAATTAAATGATCTAATGATTTCAGCTAAATGGAGATACAGCAGTGCTCTTACAGTTTTGCCCTTTACAATATGGAGACATATTTTTTGAAGCCCACGGAGAAGCAGCACATTTTATACATTGCATTTTTTTTGATAAATAGTCATGAAAAGGAAAAGGTCTCCAATTCCTGACAAGTTTATTTGCAGCAATGAAATATGGCAGGCAGCAGCAGCGGGAAGACAGGGAAAGAGTCGTAGAAGGCAAGAAAGGTTGTGCACTCACAGGATATGGTAGACTGTAGAGGAGGAGAGGAGGTGAGAGATGAAAAAAGGGGGATGGAAAGAGAGGCAGAGACGACAGGGGAAAGGAAAATCAATAAAGTCATCAAACATGAATTGCGTGCTGAAATGACTTCTTAAGTCCCATCAGGAAAGCAAGTGGGAGGTGAAATGCAGTGAGGGAACCTCTACGCTGACTTCTATGTGTCCTTCAGCAGCACCAACTCAATCACTGAGCTAACCTCTCCTCCCTGCTTAGAAAAAAGCTGAGTCCAGGGATGCCTGTGATCTCATAAACGGATATTCATCCTCATGAACTTTATGTTGGTCTGTCTTCTTTGTTACTTTCGTTTTATGTGTTAAGTGAATTTTTTACTCTAATAAACATTAAATTTGAGTGCTTCACAATATTGTTTAAAATGAGAGTCAACCAATTTCACAGATGAGCAGTCAGATTACACAACCTGCAAAAACAGATGAATTTGAGAGACAAGTCCTGATGATGTCACCAAGAGCAAGTCACATCATCCAAGTAATGAATAGGTGATCCCTTTGATTTGTAAGAGAAAGCTGTCAAACATGCTGTCAAGTGTCGATGAAGGAAGCATTGGATAAAGTAATGTGTTCTGACCTGTTGGTGCCCCACTGATGGGTGGAAAGGGATTGCAAGTTGGTCAAAAAAAACTACATATACAGCATTTTTCGCACTTAAAATCCTTAAACTTTCTCAAAAATCGGCAGTGCGCCTTATGTATGAATTCTTGTTGTGTTTACTGACCTCGAACCAAGTTTATGTGGTACACTGTGCTCAAAACTCTGTCAGAATGTTTTAGTGCGACGAAGCCGCTCCGCTCGATGGATTGCCGGAGCATTCCCAGCTGACACAGCTGGTTGGATTTGGATTGCAACATCAGACAACATTAGATAACTTATCATGTAGTGCTGGGAACAAACCACCATCCAACATTTAGTGAGTGTTACCTTACTGTAATTAGACATCAAGCCAACGTTAGGTTTTTAACGTAAACCCAATTTTCAAATCCATATCATAATCCAGTTATAATCAAATGTTGGGCGACAATATTGTTCCAAGGTCACACTAAATTAATAAAGTTCGACTCACCTTGCTGTTTTGTTTTGCTTTATATCTGTTTTATCATGTTTCATCCTGCGCCTTATGTATGAAAATAGACCCTTTCATTTTATTTATTTATTTTTGCGACAGGAAGAAAACAAACAGCCTGTTTGAATTTTGTAAATGATAGGACTATATGCTCAAATAATTTTAATTTCTTTGGAATCAATAAATTAATTGAATTAACGCACATATATTTATGAACTTTGTGCAATCGGTGTATTTACAAGTCTTTTGTGTTGGTGGTTTGTTTCTTGGTGACACATCTGTTTTTATAAAGACTACTAAAGCCAAATCTATTATTAACAGTCATGTCTCTATGTGCCGGAGACAGAAAACTTGCGAGTGAAATATATCAGCAAACATCAGTGAGTCTGATAATGTGACATTAGGTAAATACTCCTAGCAAATGCTACGGCAAACAGCTTCTGTTATGACAGAAGGTCAGTTAAAACAAGAGAATAGAAAAACTTTATTCATCAGCAAAGGATGTTTTTCACAATATCGAGGAGGTCAGAGACACATATGGGCTCTCTAGTTATATTGCATTCTATTCTATATATTGCAATGGGACTTTTGCTTGGTTTGCTCAAGTTTGAGACTTTTATACTGTAGCCTACATGGACAGTTCAGTTTTTTAATCCTTGCTCCTTTCCTTTCTCTCCACCATGTCTCAGCCTATCCATAACTCTTCTCTCAGGTTGGTGTATTTCTTTTAGTGTCTAGGGGACTGTGTGTTTGCACAAGGGCCAAAGTCGTCATTTCTGCTGGAACTGGATCCCTGCTTTTGGGGCTGAGTGGGCTGGAGTCTGTTGATGGGCAACGCTGTCTCACACAAGTATTGAATACTGACAAAATGGGCTGTTTGCAGGTTCATACTCCAAATGAGGTTGCCATGGCTCAGACGTTCGGCTGGCATTCAGACAGACGGGCTGAGCAGGGATCCAGTTCCGCTGTCATTGTAATCTAGCCCTCAACTCTCAGTACAGACTGCCATTGTTGACCAGCTTAATAGTGTGCTCATAGAGCCTAGGATCTGTCTTTGATGAGTCAACAAAAACACTTTACACTGTCAAACAAACCAAGATCAGAGAAGCAATTTACTGGGTTGTACCCTCTCTGGAATGTGGCGCATATTCACCTTTCTTTCTGCACTATATCTCGAACCATTTGACATACCAAACTCTGAATAGAAAAGGATACTCATAACACCTGCTAAATCTCCATCAGATATTTCTTTCCATGTTTAGTAGGGTTGAGCACGATACTCATTTCATACTCATCAGGCTCAACCCGACTAAAAAGATATCCAGATACAGGTACAGATATAGCATTTTTGATGAGTACGATTACCATACGGGTAATACGACCCAATATCCTCACTCGGGCTGAAGGAAAATCCTCTTCAGGGCATCCTGTGATAGAGACAGAGTGCAACGCATCATACTCTGAAAGCCACGCCCATCGGAGGGGAAAACAATCAGCACAATTGCGATTGTGCAGTAGTGCAATGAAAAACTCACATCCAAAGGCCAATGCCAGTCTGGCATTGGGCACCTTTGCAATTGTGGACCTGGGGCAGCGGCCCCTTCTGCTCCCTCGCTGGCTCCACCTTTGGATGTGAGTTTTTCACTGCCACATCATCAAAAGAAAAAAACATCAGCTTCATGTTATTACAATAAACAAACTTATCATGGTATAATGTGATAAAACAAAAAAAAAAAAACAGACAGAAAAGTAAAGTCAGACTCTGGCTGCAAGGATAAATGTGTAAAAGTAAACTAATGATATATATATATAGTTTACCTTTACACATTTATCCTAACAGCTTATAAAGTTAGCACTTTATATATATTTAAAGTGGAGATCAGACCAAGATTAAAAATATCTATATGTCTGTGTCTATATGTCTATATGTGTTTCTATTTGACATTAATGTGCGCAGCAGGTGGACACGCATGTTTGTTTACTCTCAGTGATTTTTGAGTGTAAGCTAGTTCGTGATTTTAAAATGAAGAATACAAGTCAAGTGCGCTCAAGAGGAAAGAACAAGAACAGAGGAAGAATGTTGTGGCCTCTTGTGTTCCTTTCACAAACTTCTTCTGAACATCTCAACCTTTAACAGCCTCCAGCCAGGGTCTTGTTGCTGCTAATTCCCGCCAAATCAACTCTGAATGGGCAGCTAGCTCAGAGGAGAAAGGAGAAACTGTTATCGATAGCGTAGCATAGTACATACTTCTGTCGGATCAAAGACCAAAGTGAAGTTTTATATAAGTTTATATTTTTTAAACTCCATCACCAGTTGCTCTGTGACATCGTACCATATTGCCATACCTTGGCTTTTGCTGAAATGATGCCCCTTATATAAGGGCCCACTAGATCAAATCAAATCAGACTTATTTGTATAGCGCCAAATCATAACAAAGTTACATCAAGGCACTTTACATATAGAGCAGGTCTAGACCAAATCCTTTATAAAATAATTTAGATGTCCCCGCACCCTCTGTAATGAGTCACTGGCTCCGCGCCTGCTCACATTTGTTAGTCTTTCTCATTATCCCTTCTGTCTGCCTTCATTTTCATGGGAAAACGATCCCACTGAATGGCTGGAGGTGACATCGATTGTTACAACTATCTGATTGAGTCCGCCGGTAAGATCATCCTTTAACCTGATAGCAATAAAAAGTTAGGTTGCATCCACACTACTGCATCATCATTTTAAAATAGCATTTTATAACCCAAACATTTCAAATCTGCCCCACTTTATGGGGTTATGGGGTAAATACTTGATACGCAACAGAATTGGTGCTTGTGTCACAGACGCATTTCTCATTCTCACTGTTTCTTCACCGGGTCAGGTTTTTTTCTGGTCAGCTCGCTCTTCTTACCTTGGTGTAATACAAATTAAGCTGTAAATAAAAAATATATTGAGGCTTACAATAAACATAAGAACTTCTGATCAACCCATATCAATTTCAGGCTTAAAAATACAACTTCTGTAGAAACCACACCCGCTTCTGGTTTAAGTCCCACCCATTCTGAGTATGACTACGGATACAGATAATGTAGCTGGTTGACCACTGCAGATAGTGGTACACTTGCTCATCCCTAATGTTTAGGTTAATTGGTGCCCCTAAATTGTCTGTAGGTCTGAATGTGAGTGTGAGTGGTTGTTGGTCTCTGTTTGTGTCTGTGTGTTGGCCCTGTGATGGACTGGTCACCTGTCCAGGGTATACCCGACCCTCGCTCAATGTGAGCTGGAATTGGCTCCAGCACCCCCAATGGCCTTTAAGCAGTAGAAGATGAATGAATGATGAATGTTTCAATAAAAAAAAAAATTATGTGAATTAAATTATTATGTATTAAGGTATTCAACACCTCTTACGTCTGTATGTATTTGAATAAATATGAGGGTGTTCCAGCGCTCCGAGCCCCATGCAGTGGTTGGCAGTTGAACGTGAAAGCAGCTAAAATAACAGCCAAAGCCAAAGTCAACTTTTCTTCTAGCTTTTAAAGCAGCTAAAATGAGAGTCAGCATCTCTAAGTCTGATTCTCAGAATTTGAAAAACGGTGGACTGGTCCCTCCAGGTCACAAGTAAGCTGCTCTCCCAAGTGAATGAGTTCAAGACTCTGGAGCGTTTCTCCTCACAAGTGAGGCTAAAATGAAATAGGAGATTGACAAGGAGATCGGTGTGCCTTCATCCCTGGATCGAGTGACTCACTCTTATTTCAGGTGTGTGTATGTATGTCAATGTTTAACAGTTTTGTGGTGTGTTCAAACTAAGCACATTTACCTGCACAGTTAAACCAAGCTATGGTTATAGCTCGATAAAACCATCTCATCTGACTTCTGCCCTTGTCCCTGTATACATACATGGGAGTTAAAATTGATTTATTTGTTCAAATCATGTCACCTCCACTATGATAGGTGGCGATATGCACTCTTTTGGCTTGTGGCTAATGGGTCACTTCTGATTGACCTATGACATCACAGACCACAAGGTGGAAAGAAACAAAGAAACAAAACCGGTGAGCTAGCAAGTTAGCGACTCAGAGGTAAAGTGGCATGATGATGGACGACCACCTTGTAAATTTGTACATAACTTCGCCATGTTTCACCATGCTGAATTTCCTCCTACATTTGGTTTACATTTTAAATGCTGTTCGACTTCCGGGTCAGAGCTTGGCGTGTAACTTAAGCACATGCGCAGAACCCCTCCTCCAGTTCCAGTCCGATTGTCCGTATACATGAAGCAGTAGATCGACCTTAAATCGCATTATCTAGGTGTGTTGGTCCAATATCCCACTCAATTTCAGCTGAGGTAATGTGCTTACATGTACATGTACGTGTAAAAGTCCAGTTTTGGTCGGACTGATGCTATAATTCTGTTTTTCTAGGTGTCATGTAAACGTGCTAACTGTTACCCAATAAATCCTAATCACTTGGCTTTCCCTCAAGAGCCATTACCAGATCACAGCTTCCATGTCATTGGGGAGATATCTCAATGTACATTTAAGGATCTGTGCAAAAATGTGTCAAGACATTCAAGCCCTTGGATCTCACCCATGCCACCCTGAACACATAAAAAATAAAATACTCCATTCTGCTTTAAACATCAGAGAAACCTCAGCAGAATTCAAGGTATTGTTCTTGGGAAATTCAAGTGAGACATGAAGGACATGAAAACCAACACTACATCTGGACACAGCTATCCAGATATCTGTCACTGGACCAAAGTTTTAAACATGTGACCTTAAAACTGATATAATGCACAAGTCATACTATCAGGACATTGCTGGTCCCTGAGCTGGTATTTACTATGCTAAAAATATCATTGTTCGTGTACTGTGTAATTTGGGATACCAAGAAAACTAGAAGAGGGAAGGAGAGGAAGGCAAGGTCAATAAAGGTCACTTCAAGGAAAACTTTTTCAAGTGTAAGTGAGAGAATGTGGGAGATAGCCTCTGTTTGGGTCTTTAACAAAAGAGCTCAGCTGTGGCAGGTTTGAAGGAACAGTAAATAGCAGATAGAAATGTCTTGCTCTTGCAACAACAGCAGTATGTATATTTTCAAACAAGAGGATGCCCCACCTGCTGTAACTCTGTACATGCACCACCTCTCTTAGCCAAGTAAACAAACACTGTTTACTTAAAGTGTAAGTGAACTGAAACTAAATTAGGGCATTTGTGTAAGATTGCAGTAAAGCAGGATGAAAAACATCCATATGATTAAGTTCAATGTAGCGGAGGCAAGTGTTAAATGAGGGGTTGGTCCAGTGGAAGCAGCCTATCTCACATGAATCAGGAGGGAATGCAAACACAGAGGACTGTGATACTGTAGCTAGACATTGGTATGAGGGCTCATTAACAAGGAGCCAGTGTGGAATGGGACAGAAGAGATACAATTATGTCAATTAGGATGAAAAGGAGAGAGTGAACAAGAGATCATGGTGATGATGAGAAACTGACAGGAGAGGTGCGAATTCAGCTACATTAGTCTCCTAATTTGTTCTTCAATATGTCAAATAAGTTTAAATAGCATTGAAACAAATAAGTGACAGGCTCGCTGGAAAAAGAACATATCCAGTTTAAACTGAGCTAGATCATCAAAAGCACTGTGATGTAATGACCAATGGGGGAAGCTCAGAGGAGCTAAACAGATTTAACACAAACCTACAGAGCAAGCATATTTTCTAGTGCTCTCAACAGAAGAGAGTGAAGCTATTTACAGCTATCTTTATTGGGGATTTTCTCCCCCCCACCATTACCTCAAAAACAGAAAAAGAAATGACCAACTCAGCAAAGGGGACAGGAAAAAAGAAAAGCAAGGGCAGGGGCAAATAATATTTGGCCGTTGGAAAAATTATAGTACAATACGTTCTACTGGTTGAGCATACAGAAGAAAATGTAAAGATTAGATATGTTCTTCTGTTTAGATTCAACAATTGTAATTTAATTGATTATTCAGGCTGATATCCAGTATGTATACTACAACCTGAGATGATATACAATGTAAACAAAGCCATCTAATCTTCTTAATCATTCCCTTATTTTGGAAAAGAAAGCAGATTTCAGTGTATGATAATTTCTCTACATGTCATACTGACAAACATTAAAAAAGCAAAATAAAAGAAATTATTAGCTATTGCATAAATAATCCATTTTGTCATGTATTTAAGGGGATGTTCCATCATTGTAACATTTATCCTCTAGCCAGTGTTACATCTACCACAAACAACCCCCAAAGTGAGCTTTGCAAGAAGGCTATAGAAGCTTAAATTCATTTTAGTTTATTTATATCTGGATGCTAATTTAAGTTCATATTATGAATGGTAATTTATATTTGTTAGATAAAAAGGGACTATTTACAGATTCAAATATTTATAGTTCATATGTACAAAGAAGCGCTGCACGGCGTAATGGTTAGCATCGTTGCTCCACAACAAGAAGGTTGTGGGTTGGGTTCCTGGCCTGGGTCCTTTCTGTGCAGAGTTTGCCCGTAGGTGTGAGTAATTGTCTGTCTTTGTGTGTTGGCCCTGTGATGGACTCGTGACCTGTCCAGGGTGTACCTGGCCCTCAGCCAGTGTGAGCTGGGATTCGCTCCAGCAACCCCGCAACCTGGAAATGGAAAAAGCAGTAGAAGATGGATGTACAGAGAATAATAAGCTCATTATTTAATTCATAACATTTAGAAATATGTGTATGGATAAGGTAAAAGATAAAAATCCACATTTGTAATGCTATTTTTTTTTGTGTGAAGTGTGAATATTTAATTGCTAAATACTTAGGAATCGAGGTGGGTGTGGTTGCCACATCAGACATACAGTTTGGCAACTATGGAATGGAGCCACACAGTTTTTTTGACCTCTTTCTCATTCTCGCTTAAATTGTCTACTTTATTATTTTCTTGTGGATAACTTTTGTCCTGTGATTTTATTTTTTTTTTGAAGTAAACTGTTGAACCGAATCAAATGGAACCTGTGGAGTTTTCTCTGCCGGTGATGTGAGTTATAAGAGGGAATTAATAGAGCGTCAAGCTTAAGGTTTCATTAACTAGAAAACTACAAACAACTTAAACTAGGCTTAGTTAAATGTGGCTGGAGTAAGATGCTTAATTGTCAGTTTGAGAAGGGCTGGTTATGATGTATTTTATTCATAATGGTGAATAAACTCATGATGTAAATAACTTTACCTTGTTGTGACACTGAAGGACGTTGTAGAGGAAACCATCTGGTGAACTGCTCACATTGATGTATATATATATATTTTGCATACATATATATGTGCTGTGACAGAAGCTAGACTGTGCTGCTGCTATGTGGGATCTCCTGAAGACCAGCTGCCCCGTATGCACATGGTACCTCCATCAACATCTTCTTTTTAAGGGTAACTTTTCCTCTTTTAACTTGAAAATGAATTTTGGGACTTACTATTGAACATGCAGATGTGTGAAGGATTAAATAATTAACAATCTGTGACCTGACAACATGATGATCTCCTTGTTATCCCAACAGAAAAAAATTAAAGTTCTGTTTTATCAGACATTGATCCTGGGAAAGGGAATGATAGATATTACTATTTTCTGGTTTCATAAAGCAATTACTGATTTTGGTAAAGACATACTGCCCTGCATCACAAATTTACCATTGAGATCACAATTTAAGATGAGGGGTTATAGCACACAAATAAATGAAGATAAAGATCATTTTATCACAAAATGAGATTAAAAAAAAAAAAAAAAACTGTATCAGAGCAACACATCCTTTACAATGTCAGCAAGTATACTGTTGATAAACAGCTTTTAGCTGACTTAAAATTTTTTGATTCATCAGTCCACAATGGAGGTGGATACACAGACACAGAAGAATGTGTTAGTACCTAGTACAGGCTGAAAACCCGCTCAGGAACACTGTGGTGAGGCAAAAGAAGGAGACTGGAGTAAAAAGACAGAAGAATGTCTGAAATAAAAGAGATGGGTCTGGGGAGAGAATCCCAAAAGCCTGAGATCTGCTGCCTCATTTGCAGCTTAATGGTGTGTGTCATAAATGGTGTCACCACCTCATCTCCACTTCCCCCCAAACCTTCAGCTCTACACACCCCCTCTCCACCTGCTCCATCCTCATCTGTCTTCAAACAATTCCCTCCACTGTTGCCTCGCTCTTCATCCTGAGCCTGGCACATAATATTTGCATTTACACAACAGAAGATGCCACCTCCTTCTGCTGAGCACCTGCAAGCTGGAGCAAAGATTTACACTTTATGTTTAGGAGAGGAACTGAAAATCTGCCCTTTCACTACTCAAGCCACCAATTTATTTATGTGTAAAAATAACGTGCAGTGCTCAGGTACACAAACACACAACAATAATGTAAGGAAGCAATTTAAAGCAGAGTAATCTCATTTCAGTCCCGCTTGCCGTGATGGACACAGCTGTATGACTGAGTTGTACCTGAAGAGTCCTGCCACCCGAGGACAGGGGCATGAATCACCACCGACTGTGCACATTGTGGAAGACTGTTTGCAAGGCAAAACACACCACACTCTAACTCCACTGCACAACTGTACAAGCACTGTTTTTGTAGTCTCAAAAGAGTGAGACATCTTTTCCTGAGTTGAACATTCCACATCAATTTTAGTTCTCAGTCATATCATATGATTGCATGAAGCCTGTAGTTTTGAAGCAGGACCTTCAGAATTTGGATGACAAAGCAAATTGAAACAAAAAGGCTAAAACTGATATTATTCATTCATTCATTTATTTTCTACCGCTTATCAGGTTCCAGGTCGCTGGGGATGCTGGAGCCAATCCCAGCCCACATTGGCAACCAGTCCAGAGTGTACACCTACCAGACCTACGACCTTCTTATTGTGGGGCAACAGTGCTAGCCATTATGCCACCATGCTGCCCACAAATGATATTACTCTACCAGTCAAAATTTTGGACATACTTTCTCATTGAAATGAATAGGAAAGTGTGTCCAAACTTTCGACTGGTAGTGTATATTATGCTATTTTTAAGATATATATGAAAAAAAGATTAGATTGGACAGGTCACAAACACAGGGTCATCAAGCAACATAACAACTCACACATGCCTAATCATGCCCCTAAGAGCCACCAAATTAACCTGCATGTCTATGGATTATAGGAGGAAGCTGAGAACATGGAAGGAAAGCACTTGGTTAGAATAGAGACCCTAACCCTAACCATCCAAGTATTAGTTGGAATCCTCAACAAGATTGTTTGAGCAAGATTGTTTGAGCAATCGATATAATAATAAAAGCATTGTATGTTATGCTATCAGCCATAGTGAAAACAGCTGTGACAAGACCTGGACATCAAATCAACAAAGTGATTTGAACTTACAACCACCATACAACAGGATGCAGTGATTGATAACAGTGGCTTACTGGTGTCCTCTTCTGTAGGCAGAATCATGGGGGAAGGGGGTTAAAAATACAGGCAGAGGACTTCTGAGGTATAAATCCCATGTAAGGATGAAGACAAGTTTAGCAGTTGGTGTTAGATGGTGAAAATGCATGTTAAGAACAGAAGAATATTACCAATTGTTCAATTTCTACTGGTTGATTCTCTATTGCGGTTTGGGACAAAATTTAAACTACAGGCTCACCGCAAAATGGTGTTATGATATGTGCTGTTCTGAATGCAGAAGAAAAGTAAATAATCTTTACTTGCATTAGATACTTACCAGAGAGCAACACAAGCAACCAAAATGTGCAAACTGTTGCTTTGATATTTAGATGTATTTATATATATGGTGCTCACTTTATTCACCAAAATCCTTTAGTGCATACAGTCCAAAATTCTTAGATGGTTTGGGGAATCAGAAACAATAAAAACCCCACACAGAAGAAGGAAGGCTATGAAATTTAAGATGGCCTTGTTCAGCTGTTCAGATGTCCTTGAGTTGACATAGTGGTTGGCGCTGTTGCCTGGGGCCTTTCTATGCATTTGCATGTTCTCCCAGTGTTTCCTCCCACCGTCCAAAGACATGCATGTCTAGGTTAACTGGTGGCTCTAAATTATCCGTAGGTCTGAGTGGTTATTTCTCTCTTTCTGTTTCTGTAGGGTGGCCCTGTGATGGACTGGTGACCTGTCCAGGGTGTCCAGGCCCGCAACCTGGAAACTGAAAAGTAGTAGAAGTTGAATGGATGGATGTTCTTGAAATACTGAAATACTCTCATTTGTCATCAATATGACTATCTTAAATCACATAGGTTGAAGGACATCATTGCTTGGGAAGTAGCACTGTGGCTATGGTATCAGAACTAAGAAAAAGTGACAGAAATCAAATGATCTCAGTACCTCATCATTGATAGACTAAAAAGGATACTGCAAAGAACTCCACAGTTCTAAGACTGTATCATAGGAATTGGACCAATTGTATCCAAAACAAGAGGCAGGCCATGATTTACAGCGTTGTCAATACATTGACATACATTGTTTGTTTCCTAAGAGATGAGGAAGCAAAGAAAAACTCCTATCATCAAGAGTCCTGTCAAAAGATGGCTATCATGTTGTGATTTCAGAGGACAGGTAGAAGTTTCTAAACCACATCTCAGGCAACAGAGCCAAACACTTGGGATGGGCTTTGAAAAACAAGGGTATTAAAGGTGATTGCATCTGATGTCATTGGTCCATGTGGTAAAGTTGATCTCTCATCTCAGAAACACACATTCAGCTAGCAATGGAGTGAACCACCTCTTGTGGTTTGATAATCATTATTTCTGATGTAAAAAAATGTATTTCAACAGAATGTGTTTACCAGATTGAGAGGGGTTCCAATATTCAGAAACCACTTGAATGGGAAAGTGATGGCTGTAGCATGTTTCTCATCTCTGCTTGAGGCAAGATTATCCAGGCACCATTAGCCACTTGGCTGATGATGGCTTGCAGTTAAAATGCCTTCATTGATCAGCCCATGTGAAATTGTAGTATTATTCAATTGTGACTGCCAGTGTCTCCTTTGCCTTGGTAACTCAGATAAGTGAGGACATAGAGCTATGCACACTGCAGTTGTTTTCACATTATCCAACACTAGAATAACAAACATATCACAACTTAAGCTGTATTGTGGTTTCAATCTAAATTTGACAATGTGTAATGCAAAGCTGAATGACGACAAGGCTAAATTAACTGGACGGTGCTGCAGTGAAAGATAGAATAGAACACCAATGTTTTAAGCTCTATGTAAAGAGAAATCCATTAACATTCTGATGACTGTAATCTTCACTCTCTTTAGATTAACAAACAATCTGATCCTGACTCATTTTTCAAAACTGAATGTGCGATTGTTTGGAGTGTAAGAAAATCAATAAGGCTAAAGGAAAGACTAGCTTTTGACCAATTTGACCCAACCAGTCAGATTCAATCTGCACTGAACAAAAGAAAGCAGGTTTGAATCACCTACATCAGCTATTTCATGGCCACTGGGTGGAAACTGTCTTTACTGGCCTCTGGTAGCGTGACAGCTTGCCAAGCAAACAACTGTAGGAGATGAAAAACACTCAATTTAAAAGACATTGATCTCTAATGATTAATCAATCCAAATATGCAATACTAAATTCTTCTTCAGAGTAAACTAATGGATTTTCCACTTTAACTATTGTTAAAGCCACCACAATGTTAACACCCTTCTGCTTTGGACATGCAGCTAAATGGAAAGTTATGCCATAATAAAACCCCAATCAATACCTTCTCTTAAATGTAACTCTGCATGCATTTACAGAGAGGACCTTGAGGTCACATCAAGAGAACAGAACATGTATCAGGTGCTTTTGAATAAAAGTGTACCTGTAAATGCTCAATAAGAATTGCAGTCTCTATTGGCACACAATAATGAGCCACCAGATTCATACGTGTTAATGGATTGAGGCCACTGTCAGATGATGGTAATTTGCATGAATATGCACCAAAGACAAAAAATAAGTACTGACATTTTCAATCATGAGTGTAAATGTTTCTAATTTTAACACATTGACTTGTTCATGGCTGAGCTCATGACTGTACTTTGAGCACTGTGCTCTGAGCGTTGCTTAATAGTGGTGATGGTGTATTGATCAGACAAATACTGCCTGATCTGTCACATAGGGTATCCATATGCTCACAAACAATAAGATAATGCAGGCCTTATATTACAAACAAATGCATCTTTCAGGGAATTACACAAGCATGGGATGTCTGAAACATGTAAATTATTTCTGCATAAAACAATCAAGAAATATAAACATTATTCTGTATGAAAGGGCAAAATGCAATCAATACACTCAAACGGGGTTAAATAGATAATATTGATTTCAGGCTAAATAATTGATATGGGTGGGTAATGATAATGAATGCTTCAGGATGCAGACACAGTCTAATATGGATCGTCTTCACAGTGGTGTGCGTTTTTTGAGATAATGGTTCCCTTTGTCTGCTGGATAGTGACAGATGTTAAGAGTGGTCTCTCCGTCCTCACTGTTTCTGAACCAGTTTGGATGAAACACTTTTAGTTTACAACAGAAGGGTATCAAATCTCCATCACAGTGAAGTTCAGAAAGTCAGGGGAGATATGTGAAACCAAAATATCAGGAAAAAGTCTAGTTGTATTAGGATAAGGCCTGGGGGCAACGTGCGGATAATTAGATGTGACAGGCATGTGGGTTCACATATAACAATTAGAGACGCTAACCTGTTTAATCCCACCAGCAACAATTGTTGCCAGGGATAATACCTAAATTTTAACTAATATGACCAACGAAATGAAAAAAAAAAAATAATAATAATCATACACTTTATGTGTTAGGGAGGTCGAAGGATTAAAATGTATGCTCTGATTTTTCAGGGCAAATTTTGGGATTAAACAGGTTAAGTGAATGTGCAAGATACTTTGCACACATGTACCAGGACTTAAGTGTGTACACAGATGGGTCACCTTGGATGAGACAGCTGCCAGCCATAGGTAATTTGTGCTAGCCCTGTGATCCACCTCTCTATGTCTCCTGTGCAAAATGCATGTAATGAATTGACACGGACCACCAGATTACTGGAATGAGCAAATTATACAGAATGCAATACATAATCGCTTTAGTTGATATTGGTCGTAACATATGATACCAGGGCCTTGCTCGACCATGTGGTCGACATGGTTGATCAGGTTGGAGAGGAATCGTAACCTATATGTCTTAAGACACCATGTCCAAATGATAGCAGTAAACCACGACCACCAGCTCTCCCTGCTAAGTATCTCAGGGATTGGTGGTTGCTTCATCGGGTTCAAATTGCCAAAGACAAATTGCCTCTATACAGCAGCCCGCCTTTGTAACCTTTTCCCCGCTGAGACAAGGTTTGGGTGATGATAGGTTCTCTTATAGACCAACAGGTGGCACCTTTTTGGAATGATTTTTATTATGATTTAAGATTTTTATGATTTCTTCAAAATGAGTTCCACTGTTGCAGTAGATCAAACTAAAGATACCGAAACTTATCTCTCGAAACAATGTTTTTGCTACTGAACTAGCATCAGGATGACCTAATGGAAAAACTTCAGTCCATTTTGAAAACTTGTCAACAATCACAAGTCCAAATTTATTTCCTTGAGATTGATCCAGCTCAATGAAGTCCATCTCAATCTGTTCAAATGAATATGTAGGATCAGGAAAAGAACCTGCTTTTGGTTTTGAGTTTTGTCGATTGTTTTTAGTACCGACTATAAACTGAGAATATTTTAGTTTGTTCATCCAAATGTTGTCTGTGTCTGCTCTATCAGTCTGACAATGACCTCATGTCGAGACATGGGTAGGCCCATGACTCGAGAAAGTTGTGCATCTGAAAAGTGACTTTGGAAGAACAGGCTTCTCAACAGGGTAGACATACAGGTCATCAGAGTCGTTACGTCGTGCACTTTTGTTTTCCCAGTTTTGTTTTTCAGCTTTAGGAGTTTTGCATTTCACTCAGGATATCAGTCATTATCTAATGCATATCCGTGGTGGCTAGCAAAGCAAGCACAGGACTCTAAGCTACCTTTTTAGCTTCAATGCCAGCCTTTTTGTTTGCCAAAGAAACATCATCCGTACCTTTTGTGTGTGCAACATATTTACATACAGCCACTTCGTAACAGAGAATTTTTCCACTGCTGCACAAACACAAACAAGTTGGAGAAGACATAGCTGGCTGTCAGTGTAGATAGTGACATTTTTAGCTTTACCTTATTTACATGCTTTGGGCAGTGCAATGAGCTGCTGCTTGAGCTAATATGTAAGAGGGCAGGGGTCCAGCTCTAAGGATTGAAGTGAGTGTGACTACAGTCTAACCCACTCTGTTTGTTCTGTTAGGGATTTTACTGGTTTAACCATCAACAATCATTTCCAGGTCTGGGTCTATCAGGGACACGTCTATGAGGTCAGCTCTGGGCAGCATCTGTTTCAGCCACACAGTCATGTGGCTCCCCATCCTCAGGCGTGGGGAGGAGAGTTGCAGAATTCAAAGTCAGACCTTTTTCAACCTCCTCTAAGAAACACTAAATCTGCATTCTCTAGATTTGGTGTTTCTTCATGTAGTATTTTTCTGTCTATAGCAATAGCTATAGATTCCATTGACTCTCTGAGTCCATACTCACTATTGCTAACCTGCGCGTTTCTTTTTCTTCTTGGTGCCCTGTGCCTATGTGGGTTTACTCCGGGCACTCCGATTTCCTCCCATTGTCCAAAGCCTTCATGTTCGGCTCTCTCTCTCTCTCCCCTTCCGGATTTGTTTGTTTTCGTGGTGGTTGTGGCCAGGTGTGGCGAGCCTCATGCAGGTGTGAAGCTGGTGTGGCTATGCTGTAGTGCCTGTTGGCGTGTCTGCCATTGAGGCACACGCTTCCTTTCGCAATACACAGTGTGGCAGGCTATTGGTGGTTTGGGGCCGGGTTTGTTCCGCTGGTAGCCCTCCTGGGTGTGGTTGTGCATCCATTTGATAAAAGGTTTTAGTCATCGGACTTCTGGATTGTACACTTTTAGCAAAAGAGCTACAGCTCCAACATGGGAACCATGGACGCCATAACTATGAACACTTCCTTACCTGCAGAGGTAGGAAAACAGCTCACTAAAGCCCAGAAAAAGATTGCTGACCTTCTGGAGGATATTGTACAGCTTTCCGATGAGCTGCAGCGGAAGGACTCACGGCTGGCCACATTCAAATCTCGGCTCCCGGTGTTGTCCAGCTGGCTGGAGACCTCACAGACCGGTGAGCTACAACAGAATGGCGCTCCTGCTACACTGGGAGATACCGTCCTCTGGGAGCCTTCCTCCTCCACCTGTCAGTGGCCCTCTTGCTCTACACCGAGCAACAGTATTCCTTTGACCGAAGTAGTTGTCCACAGTCGGAAGAAGGCTCCTGGCACCCTCCTCCTTCAGCATCCCCTTCAGCAAGAAATATTCTGCATCTCCTGGCCGTGCAGCTGTTCAGGGTGCTGGAACAGGAGACTGCCCCTACCGATCCCGATGCGTCCCCTCCGTCGGGTGTCATGCCCCAGCTTACAGACACCACAGCCTTCCCTTCACTCATGGCTGGGTAACCAGTCCCCCCCCTGGACGGCTGGCTACCAGCGTCCTTGTTACAGATATAACAGAGAAAATCTGTTATATCTGAAGTATCCTGGATTCTCATCCCCAGGTAAACTAAGTCGTCATTCATGTTGGCACCAACGACACCAGGCTGCTCAGCCTGAATTTCCGGGTCGCCCCTGCCTGGAACACCCACAATGTTGGCTTCATAGACAATTTTGATTTCTTTTGGGAGAGGAGACATCTTTTTAGTTCAGATGACCTTCACCTTAACAGAGCAAGCACCTCCCCACACTCTCCTACCACAGCCCCAAATCTACACAGTCTGACCTGTCTGCTGCTGATTGATGTCCCTCAGGTCCCAGCTCCTATGTTTTTATTTCTGTTACACCAAAATGAACGCTTACCAGGTAAACAGTTTGTTTTTAATACACATTGGCCAGCAGTCAGGATATGTGTTGAAGCTTTTCTTCGGGGGAACCCAGGCCAAACTAATAAACAAACACAAGACTATCTTTACCAGAACCTACTAACTAAACCCTACGCGAAACAAAAGTAAACAAAAAGACATTAATAAACCTACGTCCCTGAACTTCACAAAAACAGGAGAAAACAGTCAAACAGTCAATGGCAGCTCACCCCTACTGCTTTGTGCTGGTATATACAAGCGAAAATGAATCATGCAGATTATATACAACACAGACAACACACAGGCTATAAGGCACAGGCAGGTTAGACGAGAGCATGGAGGACGGTAACAGCTGTCAAACTACCCTCCTCGATTTTGACAGCTTTCAACGTACTTATAGGCTTATCGAGAATTTTTTAATCTTTTAAATTGCATGGATTTTAACCAACATGTAACACAGCCGACTTACAACAGAAGACACACCCTAGACCTGGTCATAACCTATGGCCTGTCCACTGCTGTGTTCTTTCAACATTACCAGTTTTAATCATCAGGAGACCTCAGTGAGAACAATGAAGAAACGCTACCTTACTTCCGAAGTGGCAGAAAATTTTAATCAAGATTTTACCGAGCATTCCTGCTTTTACCCACACCCACACAGATTTTATTGTTGACAATTTTAATAGTAAATTGAAATCAACATTGGACTCTGTGGCTCCACTTTTAACTAAAACCATAAAAAGTAAACTTATGCCCCTGTGGAGAAGTGATGAAATAAAAAAATCTAAAGGAAAATGCAGGATTGCAGAGAGAAGGTGGAGAAAAAGTAAACTTACTGTTCATTATGAAATATCACGTGAACAATTCAAATCCTACAATCAAACCATCAAACAGGCAAGAATATTCCATTTCTCAAAACTCATCACAGATAATAAAAAGAAACCTGAATTTCTTTTCTCCTCCTTCAATCTTTTAACTAAAATCAATTTTAAAAAACCCTCAGTGGTACCAACAGACACTCTCTGCAAGGATTTTGCAGACCATTTCGGAAGCAAAATCAATGTCCAGTCTTTTCACACATCAAAATGTAATTTTTAATACATCTGGACAGTTGCTTCTATCTGAGAAAACACTGCAGAGTTTTGCCCTGGTTGATGCAAGGACACTTGGTCGAGTTTTCTCCCAAGTAAAGCCAAAAGCTTGCCTTTTAGATCCAATTCCCACATCACATGTTTTATGGATTCTCCGAGGAACACATTTTAAATATAGTAAACTGCTCTCTTCAGATGGTTGTCTTCTCCACCTCCTTTAAAACGGCGGTGGTGAAGCCCCTTCTGAAGAAGAACGATTTAAACATCAACATTTTTAATAACCACAGACCTGTATCCAACTCATCATCAAGTAAGATTTTAAAAAAGCTATTTTTTAACCAATTAAATGATTTTCTTAAATACAAACAATATTTTAGAGAAATGTCAATCTGAGTTCAGAATGAAATACAGTATAGAGACAGCCCTTTTAAAGATTTTAAATGACTTCAGGTGTAACGCAGACTCACAAAATCGCACAGTCTTGTTACTACTGGATTTAAGCGCTGCATTTGATACAGTAGATCACTGAGAAACCTGGTGGGACTCTCTAGTACTGTTCTTAATGGGTTCGCTCTTATCTCACAGATTGATATTTCTTTGTAAGTATGGATACATGCTCCTCCAGAACACATGAAATTAGGTGTGGGGTGCCCCAAGGGTCAATTTTAGGTCCAATTTTTTTCAATCTTTACATTTTTCCCATGGGGGACGTCATCAGGTTACATGGCATCAGCTTCCACAGTTATGCTGCTAATACACAGTTGTACATCTCCTGATGACTCGAGGCCAATTGATGCCCTTTTTAACTGTATTTTAGATATAAAGTCATGGATGGCAGAGAATTTCCTACAGCTCAACCAGGACAAAAGAGAGCTTTTAGTCATTGGTCCTGAAAGCCAGATGGAGAAACCTTGACCAAACTGAAAGGATTTTAAACCCTCACAATACGTAGAGAACCTGGGCATTATTTTTGACTCTGAGTTTTCTTTTGTTCCACACATAAAAAATATTACGAAGTTAGGTTTTTATCATCTTAAGAAAGTCGGCAAAGTTCACCTGTTTCTCTCTCAGGATGGCATGGGGGTGCTGATGCATGCTTTTATCTCCTGTAGATTAGAATATTGTAATCCCCTTCTCTCTGGTCTGCCCAAAAAGAGTATTAATAATCTAAAAATATTACAAAACTCAGCCGCACACGTGCTGATGAGGACATTACACCAGTTTTAAAATTGCTGCATTGGCTCCCTGTCCGATTTTAAGGTTCTCTTATTAGTTTTTAAATGTTTTAACGGTCTTGGGTCATCTTATCAATCTGACCTGCTTTTATCATATCAGCCCTCACAGACGCTGAGGTCCTCTGGCACCGGCCTTTTAACCATACCATGAGTTAAAACAAAAACCCACGGTAAGGCTGCATTCAACCATTATGGCCCTTATCTGTGGAACGACCTCCCAGAGAACTTCAGGGCCGCAGACACTGTTGATATTTTTGAAAGGAAGCTCAAGACTCACATTTTTAATTTGGCTTTTAACTGATTTATTTTACTGTCTTATTTCTGTATTTTACTGTTCCTATGCCTTAATCATTTGTATTTTATTGTATTTATTTACTTTTATTTTTATTTATTTGATTTTATTTTAAGTCTTGTACATTTTATTACTTTTTAAACCTTCATATTTCTAGTCATTTTATCATTATTGCCTGTTTTTATTCCATCGTCTTAATCTTTTAGTTTTTAGCTCCAGTGTCTCTTCATGTGGGCCCTCCATGCAGCGTGTTGTGTCCAGTCTGCCCACAGGGATGACCTGGAAATCCCTCAGAGCTGGGGGACTGGGGGGAGTTCTGCAGTTGTTGTGGAGTCTGCCCTGATCTGCCTGGGCTGGGAGGGGTCTCTGTGGCGGCGCTCCCTGTGACTGCAGACTGTGGTGCCTCTCTGTGTGGATGGCCACCCATAGGTGGCTTCTCCTCACTTGGATCCTCAGTGCCATGCCAAATTTTTAATGTAATGTTTGAAGTACAATAGAAATAAATAAAATTCAAGTTTAGGTTTAACGGTAACTGGTCACTCTAAATACTCTGTAGGTCTGAGTGTGAGTGTGAGTGGTTGTTGGTCTCTGTCTGTCTCTGTGTGTTAGCCCTGTGATGGACAGGTGACCTGTCCAGGGTGTACCCTGCCCTCACCCAGTGTGAGCTGGGATTGGCTCCAGCATCCCTGTGACCTGGAAACAGAAAAGCAGTAGAAGTTGAGTGAATGTATGAATGAACTTGTCCTAGGGCTTTGGGAAAAACACAGCAAATTATATATGAAAGCATGCGGCTCAGTCTCAGTCAGTGTGTGATGTATTTTCTCTACCGGATATGTGATTTTGGCGGCGGAAACAACAAAAAAGCAAGACAAAAAAATGGGTGTCTATTGGGTGTGTGTATTCGAATGTAGTTCAACTCTCAAATATTCAGCCTTTTTCAAACCTGTACTACTTCCCCATAGTTACAGGTGCAGGCTCCATTCAAATTTTATAACGCTGACAAAAGTTTTGTACAGTCATCACAGTTTTCAGTGATTTTATATCTTTTATACTTTTTGGGCAGCAATCCAATACAATTCACTCCAAACCAGTTTCTCTGGAAAAAAAGCAGAACTTTCTGTTTTTCACATTTTAGGCTCTAGAAAACCAAAAACTATTCACTGCTTCAGGAACTTGTTGTAGCAGTCACTGTCTGCTCAGTTCTCTGGTAGGAGTTACCTTTTTGTCTCAGGGCTTTGACACAGCAACCCTGGAGCTACAGGTGACAGCTGCAGGTGTGAGGCAATGACTTCAAGACAGACTGCTGTGATATTAGAGCAGCTGATCAACGGACATGGACACACACGTAGACACACGCACAACTATAACAACAAATGTCCTCTGACCCTGAGAAAATATGTTAACTCAAACCACAATCTTTTCCAAAAAGTACTAAATTTGTTATTGTGCTTTAAAACATAAGCCCCGTAATATATGTTTCATTGGAAAAGAACAAATAAAACAACCTCTTCATCCCTGTAGAGAGGACTGAATGCCTTCATTTCCATCCTATTTTGGATTGTTTTCATATTATTGGTTTGAGTTAATGTCTTCCAGGAGGACGAGCAAGTAAAACAAGTTTGCTCTGAGGTTTTTCCAAGACCCTCTGTTTTGGTTCTTTTCATTCTACCACCTCCAACTGTACACCCAAACTAAATTGTGTATTTATCTTTGTTACATTATAACAAAGGTCAAGGCTTTCAAGAGAAATCTAACACCAGGTTACTAAAACATGGTAGATACAGGACAATTTTAAACAACCTTTCAAAGCACTGAGTTTCCTTCATAGTAAAATAACTAACATTTTCCTTCAGATGCATTGGCTTGCCCTGAGAAACACAACCTACATAATGATCCAACACTCCTTCAGCAACAGCTCATTTCCATGATTTTTCTGTGAACAGTCTTTTGCTTTTTGTTATACAACAATCAGATTGTGTGAAACAGCAGATATGCAGCAGCTGTTTTATTAACACTATCAGACTGTTTCACTCCAAAATTATGCGAATGGTCTATTTTCAGTTTTAGCGACACTAAGTCGAGGAATTTAGCATCGCATTTAAAAACAAGGGAAGCCAACACGCCTAGGTGAGGTGGGATTGTGATAGGTATATTTAAGCAGCTGAGGAAAAGCTGCTCAAACTTAGTACCCACAGTGACTGTACATTTCCCACCGAGACATACAGCTTTACTTCCCTTTGTGTTTAATTATATAGAATTTATTTACAATAAATAAGTAAATACAAATACAGTACATAAAAGTACATAAAAAGTTTTAAGTCTTCTCAACTAGTTCTAACTTCTCCCATCTGCCTCCATGTACTCCCATCCTCAGGTTTCATACGAGGGTGGTATTTAGGTTAGCAAATTAGTCAGACAGGGTTTGTAGTGATACAGGTCTGTTGAGATCAGATGTTTGATTTACATTGTGCTCAGTTCCACATCAACCAGGGACCAAGGAGTATGTTAATCTCAAATCAAATGTGTTGACATGCTCAGATGACCTTTGAATGTCAACATCTGACATTTCACACACACAGTAACAAACTAAAGTCTTCCCACCATTGCTTAGCAACAATGCCCAGCACTTTTCTACGCAGCCTATTGCATTATTCCACCCCATCCATGATAAAAGGATTTAACTCTTCTACATTTTACTGGCTTTACAAATTAGAGAATTGTTATCTTTTGAGGAATGCCCAGGTCCAGTTAAGCAAATTAATGTTTCAGAAGCGACCATTATATTACTTTGTCAGACTTCCACCAGAAGGCCAATGGAAATTAGATGGATGGTGTATAACTGATGAAAATGATCAGTTTCCCTTCTTCCTAGCACCAGTTTCAGAAAGCAAAAGGTTTTTCAGCTTTCAGCAGCCATGTCAGACAAGCTCTGGGTAACCTCTGGGTCTGAGAGCGAGACAAAAGGTGGAGCCTTCTTCTGCAGAAACAATTCTCAGGCTCAGTTCAGGAACTAAATCTCAACATTTCAGTTCCCTCTCTCTATCTAATTCCCTGCATTTTAGCGCATGCTACTTCTCATATCATTAACTTTATATAGTTTCCCTAGTACAGGTTTCTCAGCTGTGTCTCTCCCTTTTTATAACTACTATGGCTTTAGTCATCCACTGGCTCTCCTCTCAAACCCAACCTGCTGAGGTGACCCTGACACTGAGTCCAGGTTTGCTGGAGGTGTTCTTGTTAGTCTCTCCACTGTGCTGTGATTGGTCTATGTGGAAACTGTTGAATCTCTCAGAATTAACAGAATCAAATTAAGATGAAAGAAATCAAATGTATGTATCTCTCAGCAATACTTAACATTTACAATAGGTAACTGTGAAACTGACACTTGCCAACCTTAAAAAAAAAAAAAAAGCAAATGGGAATCTAATTGGCCCTATCTTTTTTTTTTTTTTTAGCTCTAATTGTCTATAAGGGTTATTTCCAGGCTGTAACTATAGAGTGTATACTGTACCACTAATATGAATTGTAATGAGGGAATGGGTGGTGCTGGTAATAGATTCAGTTTTGGCAGCTTGCTGAATGGAGAAACTCTTTAAATACTATTCATGCGTAGGATCAATCTGTATCAGAAAGCAGTGGTTCCTAGATGCAGATTGGTCCAAATTTACATTTAGGTACTTGCTGCTGATGTTAGTCCTCATAATCTCCAGCACCCAGTAAAGTGTCAATGCAGGTAGAATCTGAGTATAATAGGGAATAATATAGGGAAAATTATTTACAGGTTTGACAATCTGCAGCAGATAGATTAGCTCTGTTGGATTGTGAATATAGCCCCCGATAGGCCAGCTTGACTGCTTGCTCAGTGATGCAGCACAATGATGAGCAATCAGGCTGGTCAACACTGACCGAATGGGTTGTGGCCAACAGTGAGGATTTAGTGTTAGTTGCATGCAGCTAATTTGAGGAGATGTTTTCTGGTTTTGCCTTTTTTGGATCAGAGTGAACCATTGGATAAAATATGGCTTATCATCAATCAAAGACTGATAAGTTCAGCTTGCAACTCATCATAGACCAAGAAAGTTCAACTAGCCAGCAGCTATAACAAGCACAGAGTTAAAGAAAATATAGCCATATCTTGACAAATGCAGAACAGTCTAAAAACAGTTCCCTCTGTAAACATTGCTCTGTTATAAATACCTCTTGAGGGGTTGGAGTGATTGCACTCAACCCTGTGTTACTTCAGCCTCGTATTTCACTTCAATTTCACACAGACTCCACTGAACTTGACCTATTTCTATAACCCCGGGGTTCAACACAGTGGAAGGAATGCACAGGAATAGAGACGTTAACAATTTTGCTGCTGCAGTCAAATTAGGCCAAGTTGATGAGGGCAAGAGAGCTGAAGGAAATAACAAAGAACAATGCATATTAAGTGAATTATCTCTGAGCTGAAAGCAGAAAACATCTGTGATTCAGTCAGCCCCCACCCACTTCATCCTGGCTACCATCTCCAATTAATCTGATACACACGTATAACACAGTCTTTGAGGTCCAAGGCTTGTCTGTTCTCATTGACATGACCTGATAATGTGGCCGTAGTTGGAGTTGATTCATGGTGGGGCCAGGCAGATTGCTGTGACAGTATGCCAGAGGTTGTGCCCTGTTATATAGCGGGCTGTAATGAGTGGTCTGTTTGCAGTATGCACGGGGTCCAGCCCTTGACCTGGCTCATAGGTATTGAAATTATATGCAAATTGGAACTCTCTAAGCCTCAGGGAAGTAAGACACAATGTGTGTCCAGACAAAAATGAATTTAACAAGATCTAATGCGATCTGGATGTATCATTTGCAACTCTGTCTGTCATGCTTCTAGTTCTATTTTAGTCCATTTCTTTTTCTTTATGCCTTAATTATCATTGCCTTTACTGTGAGAGACAGAGATTATGAGAGAGAGTTTGAGATGTATCATACAAAGGGCATTTACCATAGCTTGATCTGACTTCATTTGTGTTGCTTGTAGCTATTAAAAAGACATTGGAGCTTATATAAAAATCTGCCAACTATTATAGTCATAGATGGTCATTGATATTCTAATCGCAGTCATGTGGCTTCCTGAGTTTGAGGTGTGCTGTTTGGCCATGTAAGAGGTATAATTAGGTATTCCACATGCTGCCTATCAAGAACAAACTCACCTTGAGCTGCTGTTTCACTGTTGGATAGAAATCGAACCCCACCAGGTGTTGTACAGTGTCCACAGTCAAAAGTACAGGTAGCAGAGCTGAATGGCACAGAAAATGACATTTTCTTTCACAAAAGTATCATAACAGGCAACCACAGAGGTGGAAAATAGAGTTTGAGTTTTCATGAATTTGTGCCATTTCATTCCAAACTTAAATAAAGTTATCAATGGAAAAATCACCACAGTATATTCAATGACATATGATAAAGTAAAATTTTTTGAGGATATTGCTTACTCTATCTCTGGCTCTTGCAAAACAAGAACATTAGTTTGAATTTGCTCATTACATTTCATGGTACAATTGCTACCTAAATAATCTTCTATGGCAATTTTTGTTTCTCTCAGGTCCAGACAGTGGGAAAGCCTCAGGGCAGAATTAGATTAGCATTTATGGCAGCGCCATTCTGAGCTAAATACAGTTCATATAAATACATTCACTAATCAGTGGAGAGGAATTGTAACCCCAAACAGACTAATAACTAGCCCCCCCTCCAAAAATCTGTATTTTACATCTAAATTAAACAGTCACAAGTCAATACTCCAACTTGTGGCAATACTGATGGTGGGAGCAGGAACAGATGTGTATGAGGACAGTTGGGACTGATACCAGAAACCGGTGAGAACAGGCACCGACCATGGAATAAGCAAGGGATGCTTCACAGGGATGATTGGGGACAAGGCTGTTGGAATTTGGAAGGAGCGGATGTGTGTGGGGCACACGCAAAACTATGTCAAAGGCAAACAAATCGATGGACATGTTTAGTAATGAACTGTCAAAGTGTAGATCGAAGCGCCTGGTATATTTCTGATAGAGGAGGAGGTAGATATCGGCAACGCCAATCAGCAGGTGTGGAGAGAATGGCAGAAGAAAAATGTAGGTCAACTCTGCTCAGCCTGAGACACAAACACACAATCAGTTGGGAGAGACAGCCAGGGGACAAACAGTTAAGATAGATACACCAGAGAAACAAAAGGAAAAGACAGTGGTACTGTAGTACGTACTGCTGAACAGCATCAGCAAACCATTGACTTTTGACTTGGAACTGCTTGAGTTTCAGTTTTTTTACATGCTCTCTGTATTGATTTTTCTAAAACTTTGTTTGTTTATGAAAAAAAGTTGTTTAATTGTTACAATTTAGGTACAAGTTATGATTGTTGTTGTTGCTATGTTGGTATTTATTCATCTCAGGTGTGTAAACTATACAAGGATATTTGCATAACATTTATTTTTAATAAAGAAAAAAAAAAGCCAAAGTAACCTACACACTGAGCATTTTAATAACATTATTCATCTGCTGCAATGAGCAGCACATAGACCTGTCCCTGTCATATTTGTCAAAAATTTGTGCAGCAACACATTTCAAATCAAAGTATTTGTTCGGAGAAATTACTTTTGTGTGAACTAAATCTTGATGGTTGGTCAGCAATTGCCAGTAACTTTGGGAAAAAGAAGGAGAGAAAGAGCACCCACTGACTCTTTAAACATAAGTAATAACTCACACATATAATGCATGAATTCTCCTTCTAAACTGTACTGTAATTACTGTCAGGCTTTGTGTGTAGCTCCCACTCATGCCATACTGTTCTTTACTCTCTATTTGAGCAGAAGAACAAATCATTCTGTCTGAGTACTGCTTCAGGTTAAAGTGTAAGTGAGGTGATTTCCAGCATAATGACATAATCATCATGTGAAAGTGATTCTATCCATGGATGATTTCTGATAGCAGGCAAGCTCATTCCCTGCACCATGGTTATGTTTTTACCTGTGTCTATCCGTTTATCGTAAACAGCCACCCAAACAAACCTGGTCACACACCACCGTTACTTCTCCATAGGATGTCACTTGATGATAGAATGATTATTAAGTGGGTCTGGTTCAAATAAATTAACATTAATAATAATAATAATTTAAAAAACAAAATATAAAAGTTATTTTTCAAAAATAAGAAATATTTCAACAGCAGTCTAAACCACCCTGTCTTTCTGCACCAATTGGGCATTTTTCTATACAGTAAATAATACTTTATAATATTTAACCACATAAAGCTGTATTCTGAAACACACAAAATGCTGATTCACACACATCAATATAAATATTACTATATTATAAACAGCTCTGTCATGTGAGTGGATGTGTGTGAAGGTATATATCAGCTGAATAGGCAGTGTGCTGACAGAGGTGTGCAGGTTGAAGCTGAGGTTTTTTGTTGTTCGTTGTTCATCTGTGAATTGTGGCAGTTGTGTGAAAGGTAAAAAGCCCCTCTAATGAGTACAGCAGCCCAGCGTTGGCAGAGTTGACATCATTTGGGAGAAAAGGGTGGGGGATAAAGGTCACCTTCACTAACTCTTGTTGGACCTGTCACAGAGAATTGAACCCAGCAAAAAAATAACAAGCACTGGAAACACCAGTCCACTATGGTTGAATATTCAGCTCTTCAAAGTAACTTAATATCTTAATTCTAAATATCTGATGCAAATATCCAGTATATTTTTTTTGGAAAAAAATAAAAAGCAGCTTTTGAAGACAAAGTGATGGTGTTTGTATAACACATGAACCTGATTTTTGCAAGCTGTGCTGTGTCTTTTTCTCAGCTTAGGTTCCTGGCTGTAACAAATCATTGACCCCTCTTTTCATGAAATAAATAAGGGATAAGGGATGATTCTTTAGGCTTTAGCATGATGTCCAGTCACTCCACAAGTTCCTGGTTAGCTACAGTAATTAATATGCTGATATGATTCCTCACATTAAGACCCAACATCTGTTTTATGGTTGAACCAAAACACTTTTATTAGCCTAATCTTGAGCGTCCTTCATGGCCACCTTTAAACACAAAAATTATCAACATGAAAGAGTGTATCCAAATGCATATGGCACATTCTAGTCCACACCACCAGCAAGAATCTGAGCAATTGAAAATCAAACTGGCAGAATAGTTAAAAATTCACTGATAACAGGTACGTCGTGTTCTCTCCTTTTAATCACATAGAAACATTGAGAACATATGGATAATTAACTCAAATTTTGATAAGTAAGTCACTACAAGCATTTATTGATTTTAAAGGAAATCTAATTACCTGGTTTACTTTTTAACATGCCAATTAACACTGCATAAAAACTAATGCACAGGATAGAATCCACTATTGCTTTTGCATGTTTTCCTAGAGAATGGTAAAGCTCAAACACTCTAAAGCCTAGTACCGTAGCTCAGATGAAGGTCTTAATATCATGTAGGCTAGACATGGGGCGTTAAAGTACTTGTGTGCCAGTGTGTAATTATGACATCCTCTCCATGGGGTTTTCCTGCATGTCACCTACTGCATTCTGGGAAAGTTGCCTTCAGGTCCAGTATCTTTCCATCAGGCTCAGGCAGTATATTTTCTTGCACAGCACTCTCTTGTACCATGGCTCTTTGCAGAATTGCCCTGTGGCATCCTGTGACAGAGTTAATGAGTCAGTGCTGATGCTAGAAGGAATCCTGCCACCTGCCTCATGCTGTCATTGTTGCATAAGCTTCAGTGTGACTGCGAGGGCAGCAGACACAAACAGGTAAAAATCTGTGCTGTCAGATATTACTGCAGTCAGCATGTTATCAGTAAAGTTCTATCACCATATTCTGGGACGGGAGATCACAAGTGTGTTTGGCTTGTGTAAGGAATCTGAGTCCTAATTTCACAGCATGTATCACTCAAGGGGATACGGGCATTTCACAGATACAGAAGACATTGGTTTCACAACCCCTGACAATATACCTTCTATGCAAGGTCTTCTTGCATGCTTGCTCACTAACTAAATCTTATTTATAAAGCACATTTAAAATGACAACCAAAAAGAAAAACACAAAAACATAGAATAAGCCAAAATCTTGCTCTATCCCAAAATCCCAAAATCAGAAACAGACAGAGAACAATCTCAGATAGAAATACAAAGTCTGAAAGTGAAAAACTTAATCTTTGGGTCACTTAAAGGCAAAAAAATCATGGAGGTTTTAAGCTTGGCCTAATAGCTGTTGATGGAGGGAAGGCACTTAAATCAAAGTGGTAAACTGTTCCAAAGTTTTGGGGACAGCCAGAAATAACTAGTCTGAGAATCTGAGTGATCTGGGCCTGAAGAGGAGACAGTGGAAAATAAAGGAAAATTAAATTGGCTTTCAAATCATTGACAAAGAAGAATGGTTTGAGTTGGGCAACATTTCTTGGCTAGAACACCCTATCAAACCACATGAGAGGACATGAGTTCTGAGGGAGGTTGTTCGAGCCCTGGTCAGGTCTGAGTGACCAAATAGGACCACAATCATTTCACAATCATTTAACTTAAGGAAGATTTTACGAGAAAAAAAAAAAACAAAACTACTCAATCAATAACATTATGACTACTGTGATTTGAAGTGAATAAGATGAGTGATTATTTTGTTACAATGCCACATGTCAGTGGGTGGGATTAGTAAAGAAATGACACCTTCAAGATACCACAGCTCACATTAGGTCTAGGGGAGTCCAGGCCTCACCAGGTTAGGGCTGTTTTGGTGGACCAAGTAGGTCATAATGTTGTGGCAGATCAGTGTATCTGCCAAACAACTGCAGATGCCTGACCTGAGTGCCAGCAAGATGTTAAAGTGATATGGTGTCTAGTGATTGGCGATCCTATTCTAAGGAACAAGAAGTTAGCGACACTGGCCGCCATAGTTAAGTGTGTCCTGGGGGCCAGAGCAGGTGACATGAAGTCTTATCTGAAACTGTTGGCTAAGGGTAAACATAAATATGGTAATATTGTTATTCATGTCGGCAGTACGACACCCGACTTCACCAGTTGGAAATCACAAAAATGTATGTGGAATCGGTGTGCAAGTGTGCCAAAACGATCTCAGACACTGCAGTTTTCTCCGGCCCCCTCCCCAATCGGATCAGTGATGACATGTACAGCTGCATGTACCGCATGTATTGAGACTTTTCTCTCCAAAAAGCTGCATGCTAGAGGGTCAAAACAGCGCCAAGAGAGGTTGGATTACAGCTGGTAATTCTCTGAAAGTTCATTACTACAAGTGACCCTTTTCCACATTCCTTGATTCCTATTCCTATGATAAAACAATTAATTATCATCACTTGAACTTATAATGTGTCACACCAAGTCATAATGAATAGGTACTTCAGTGATGTTTGAACAAATACAAAGTAAATATTTTTTTATCCTAAATGATTAAACGAACCACCGAAAAAGTCCAAAGACAGGAAACAGAAAGGGCAAAATAAAGTGGGTTTTTTTCATCAAAAAACCTGCCACTCAAGATGAGGATACACCTGAGAATGAGAGAAAGTTGTTCTCATTCCATTTACCCCAAGGGCTATGTCTATTGTCATTATATGTCTATAATGTCTATTAAAGGACAGTATGGGCACTGTGAGACAAGACTGAAGGTTTGTGCAATCTGGAAAATCAACATAGTTTCCATTTAAATATATTTAATTAACATTCTTGTTCTGGTTTTGTGCAAGGGGGAGGCTCCTGAGGCCCATGGTGGCACTCATGGGGTCAAGCTGTTTGGACAAGCTGGTATGGGTTACTCTTCATGCTAACTCTGTCCAATTGTCAATGAAGAAAAGCCACACTGAACATCTATTTAGCTCCATGTTAGCTCAGCAGCCAATGACATTAGCTGTTCTATGGCCCAGTAAAGAAACGATGAATCATCACTCACTCCTGTGTGTAGATAGACAGAGATCTTCACCAGAGATGATATCCTCACTGCTCTGGGCATTCTCTGGGCAACTGCAGCCACCCCAGTAATTGATTGATCCATCAGTGTCACCTGGTTTATTTGATGGTCAGATGTTTTTAAATGGGTTAAATGTGCTTTTGCTTCAGATAATGCCTTTGAATCCATCAATACAGTGTGGATTGTGTTTAAAAAAACAGCCGTCGTCAACACTGGTGACATGCCTCAGGGGCATTAATAAAGTGCAAACTATGAGAGCAACCAGCCCATCTGCAGCAGAGCATACTCAGACATCTGGTGACTTCTTTGAAAGTTCCAAATTAAAGCAGAAAATCATCTAAACTGATCGACTGGGATGTAAAGTAGATTAGAATATGAACACAAACAAATGTATGTGCATTCATAAATATCAGTTCCCTCACACACATACACACATATTTTGAAATGAATCTCCCCAAACCAAGCACACACATGCAAATGAGTAAACCAAAGTAATCAGACATAACACAAACATACATCCACGCACCGACATACTCACAAACACATGCTAATTAATAGAAAACAAACAGTTACTTAGGCAGTCTGTAGGGACTGGATTATACTGTGTCTTTTCTTGCTGAACAAATTGCTCTCTAAATTCAAACACACCAAACTCTTGTGTGAGTCTACAGGAGGCTATAATCAGCGTGGCAGAGAGTAGAGATGAAAAAGGACAAAACAAGAAATAAACAAATAGCTCAACAAATAAAAAAGAAAAAAGTCACTGCCCTCAAACTATTCAGAGAACTGTTTGTTTGGCACTTAGATTTAGCTGTGTTCAGGGACAATGTCTTGATTGAATGCCATTGATAATCAGCCCACAGAGAGCTCCAGGCTTCAATCTTCCACAAAGAGCAGTGAGAGTTCACCAAATGCACTTCTATAGCCAAGAACATTTCATTAAGTTCATTTCCAGTAAACATTAATAAGCTTTACATTTAAGGGACTTTGTGATGTCTTGAACCATTAGTGTTACTTTTGGCCATGCTGACAGCCATTTTCTTTATTTGATGTTAAGTGGGCAGCAGGATTGTAGTTTCTGATTGATGTTATAAGATGTTCCAACAAGCAGCCATAGACAAGCAAAGGTTGGAAAAAAAAAATAAATAAAAAAGGCAAATATAAATATAATATATGTATGTATATGTATGTATGTACATACTGTATACTGACTGATAAAATGTATGTGATGATATGATCAAGGGGTAAACAGGAAAAACCCACACACTGATAAGAAAAAAAAAGGAATGTCCACCTAGGAGGTTAACGGATGAACAAATAGACTTTAATGGTTCATAAAATAGGTGCAACAACAACAAAAGAAACAAATGAAAACTCCATATTCCCAATTCCTAAGACTGAAACGTATTTTCTCTAACGTTTCTGATTTTGAACAGAGGACTAAGGAGATATATGACCGTTTCCTGCTCCACTCATATCCAAAATCATGGTTGCATACCGCTCTCAATAAGGTGCGCCATGTTGATGACAATCCACCAGTACACCCTGAGCCTGGTTCTGCTCGAGGTCTCTGCCTCTTAAAGAAAGTTTTTCCTTGCCACTGTTGCCAAGTGCTTGATCATTGGGGGATCTGTTGGGTCTCTTTAAATAAATTTATAAAGAGTTTGGTCTAGACCTGCTCTATATGTAAAGTGCCTTGATGTAACTTTGTTATGATTTGGCGCTATACAAATAAATCTGATTTGATTTGATTTGACACACCAGTGGTAAACGAAAACCACATTCAATTAAATGTGTTACAACATATTCCTCTATGAGTTGGGAAATAAAGGGGATCATTAATAAGCACTGGCAGGTTATCTTCTGATCATATATGTCATAAACTGTTTGATCAACCACCTCCGTTTTGTTATTACAGACCCAGAAGCATCAGGGATTTCCTGGTCAGGGCAGACACATACACACAACCCTCTGTTGCTGGATGGCTCACTGAAAAAACTGGCTTTTTTGCATGTCACTCTTGTACAACATCTTGAGATTCATATAAGCACACCAATACTTTTGTTAGTTACACCACTGGCAAAAAGTATGATATAAGACAATTTTCCACATGCAGTTCTAGCAACACCATATATCTTATCTTATGTCCATGTGGACTCCAATATGTTGGCAAAACAACAAGACAAATAAAAACAAGGATTATTGAACACAAAAGTGCAATCAAGAGGGTAGATGAAAAATCCTCCATTGCCCACCACTTCAGAGATGCTAACTATCCTGTTTCCTCTCTCACCTTCTGTGTTATTCAGCAGATCAAAACACGACGTAGGAGAGGTGATATGGAACGTCTTCTTCTACAGGCAGAAAGTAAATGATATTTTTAAAACCCTGTGTCCTACAGGCCTTAACAAAGAAATGACATTACATTGTTTCATTTAAAACAGTTGTGGTTGCATCTACCTTGGTCAGGGTAATGTATACTTGTGTCTTCCTTTTTTCTGTTTTTCTGTATTGTATCTTATTCTCTGTATTCTATTTTGAAAAGTTTATTGTTGGTAAATCAGGTTTCTTCTCTAAGTAATCATATAATGCTGTTTTTGTGCTTTAGAAATCTTACATCCCATCCTAAGTAGCTTGACTTGTGGCCCAACATAAATGGATCCATGCACTGTTTGACTCTGCCTCTAAGCTATAAATAGACCACAGGTGTGTGATTTTCCCCTTAGGCAGACTGATGATGGCTGGTTAGCTGGAATGTTTCTGTTCAGTTTTCTTTTGTTTCTTTGTCACCTATGGTTGCACCTTTTCATGGTCTATTTTTTCATCCGTTAACCTCCAATGTGGACATTCCCTTTTTTTTCTTATCAGTGTGCGGATTTTTTCCTGTTTGGCCTATGGCCTATGCACCTGATTTTATTTTTTTTTTCCCTTTTGTAAGAGTGCAAACATTTTTGTGATGATATGATGAACTATATGGCTAGCCCATTCAAGTTGTTTGTCTCTATTACATATAATATATACTAAAGGCATATGCCTGTGACCTGGAAATGGATAAGCAGTAGTAAATGAGTGAATGAGTAAAGGCATATGTCATATAAATGTAAATCCATCTCAGATCTTGAAAGTATTTTACATACAGTGTACAAAAAAAAAAAAAAAAAAAAAAAAAAAAAAACATAGTACCTCTCCTTTATAGAAAAATAATATGAGCAGTAAGTAAATGTAACAGATGATGCTGCCCATGCAAGCCTATATGTCGAGACAATAAATCAATCAAGATGTTTGAAAAGTTATTCAATATGATCAGAGCTGTAGATTATGATCATTGTATTGTGTCAAGCGGACAGTTTTTGCATTAACCTCTTTTATCAATATTTTCAGGAAATTGACCTCTAATTGGACTTGAGTTGAGACTTTGGTGCCTTCATCAAAACAACAATCTTGAAGAAACTTCAGTGTAGGCTTCACTGGCATTTGTGGGATACAGTCAATCCAGCTAAATTACAAATTTACCTTACAGATTATTTTCAAGCCAGAGGTATCCAGCTCCAAGCCGTCTTTTTTGTAATACCTCACTGGAATACTTCAGCTGGACAGGAAAATTCATTTTCAGTGTGTTGCTCAAGATAAGAATGACAGAGCCAGCCCTGGCAACATAATCGGGCCCAGTGATGACACCCTCAATAATTCTGATGTTCTCTGGGTCACTTGAAGTTCCCAGTTGCAACTTTGAACTGTTCAAGTTCCTCTTCTAAGTTCTGAGTGTCCTGCAACATGAAATTGTAATCAGTGGCACAGTATTAAACTGCACATGAATTCACCCAGTGCAAGATTATTGTGAAGGATAGAAGGCTGACTCATCTAATCGTTTTTCTCCACATCTCTGTCGCCCACTCCTCGTCTTATACCACTTCTCTCAGATGCACTGGAAAAATGATTTATGTCTTATTGTAATATCAGTCACTGTGTACAAAATCCCTCCAGTAGAGTTGATGATCTGATGCGGCACAGCAGGCCAACAACTTGCTTTGAAAAAAAAAAAAAAACTAAACAACAGCAACAACAAAAAAACAGATTTTACAGATAATACAGATAATAAGACTTCCATAGGACTCACTCATTGCTTGAAACTGTGTCAAATGGACAGAAGATGTTCTATCACCATTTTACTATTCTCTATTTCTATATACTGCATCAAGAATTGAAGTCCCCTTATTGGTGGAGCTCATGGATGTATAAGAAAGTCAGAGTGACACTGGAAATGAACAAAAACTCTGTCAAAGGACTGAGAAAATGCCAAAAGATTACTTGAAGAAACCAAGAGCAATACCGAACGAGACAGAATCATCCAGCAGAGCAGTGGAGTTTGAGCCAGTCTCTTATGGAAAGCTTGATGAGGGAGAATTGATGCCAGGTGTGTTTCAGCTGGAGCACTTGAGATTCAGTCCAGCCATGCCTCCGTCCTCACACACCGCGGAGCAAAAGAGAAAGTGGGGTGTGTGAAAAAAGCACCACAAATCCAACACAATGTACACCAATACCCAGACCCTAACAGTACCCTCCCCCTTAAGACTTATTGGGAAAACGAACATAAAAGTCAGACAGTAACTGGGGTTGATTATGCTGTCGATGGGGTATGCGCAGATGTATCTGACCGACTTGTGAGAATCTGTTTGCAGGGGCAGGGGCAGGTCCAAAGAGGAGAACCAGACGTGTTGGCCCACTCTATATTCAGAGGCTGGATATTCAGTCAGGTGTTGGTTGCGAGCAGCTGTCCTCACTTGAGCTACACAGGCTTCCTGCCAGACTCGGTGGATACAGCAGAGGTGGGCCTGAACCGAGGGAATTGCCACATCGGACCCCTGGCTGGGGAAGAAGGGAGGCTGGAAACAATTTATCACCATGAAAGATGACGTACCTGTGACAGAGCAGACCAAAGAATTGTGGACATATATCACACATGGCAGGTAGGTGGAGCAGGAGGCAGGGAGACAGGGTCATTTCATGAGACAGAAAGGTAGCGGGGAGTAGGTATCGTGTGTGCACGCACTGCCCGCTGTCAGTTATGGGGCTGCTCCATCACATCATCCCTCTCCTTCCTGAGGTTGGTGCTGTGCACCAACCTGGAAAGGTAATCTGCCACCACATTGGCCTTGGCCGATTGGTGGAGGATGGCAAACCTGAAACGCTGGAGTGAGAAATGCCACCGGGTAAGGCGGCTCTTGTGATCTTTCTTGGAGTGGATCCAGGTGAGAGCCTGGTGGTCTATTTCCAGATCAAACTATGGTACCAGATAGTACCATAGACTCTTCAGTACCCACTTAATGGCCAGGCCTTTTTCCACTGGGGAATCCCTGGTTTCACGTGGCTACAGTTTGCTGCTCAGGTACAGGATTTGACGTTCCTGTCCAGGCTCTCCTTGGGCCAGAACTGCTCCAAGGCCAACTGTGGCTGCATCCACCTGTACCAGAGATCTTTGGGTGAAGTCTGGGCTTTTGAGGGCAGGGGAAGAACATAGTTGGGCTTTCAATATGTTGAAGGCTGCCTCACAGTCATCCAACCAGGTCACCTGGTCCTTGCAGGTCAGTGCTGTGAGTGGGGCTTCAATGGTTGTGAACTGGGGCACGAACCGGCGATACCAGCCCGCCAAACCCAAGAGGGACCGTACCTCCATCTTGGTGCAAGGTCAAGGGCAGTTTCGGATAGCTTCCCTTCCACCTTATGCACCTGTGGCCGCACCTCTCCTCATCCCAGTAGGCAGCCCAAGTACTGGGTCTCCTGTTGTGCCCACTCACACTTAGGGGTTGAGGTTCAGCCCCGCCTCTTGGGTCCTCCCCAAAACCAGTGACAGATGTCTGACGTGCTCCTCCCACGTGTTGCTGAAGATCACCACACCGTAAAGATAAGCAGCACTTCAGTTGTAAGAACCCTAGACGACTTTGTTCATCAATTGCTTCAAGGTAGCTGGAGCCCCATGTAGTCCGAATGACATTGTTATGTTTTATAAACTGGACACCTTGCTGGTGTCTGGAAGGCGGTGTAGGGTCAGCACGACTTCTCCAGTGGCACCTGCCAGCATCTCTTGCACAGGTCAAGGGTGGTCTGTGCCACTCTGAGTTGGAAAGCTCAATCACTCCGAACTTTAACATCTCCTCCACCTCCTGCTACAGCTTTTCCATGAGCTGTTGGGGAACATGGTAGGGGTGCTGGCGAATGGGCCATCCAACTTTATGGCAAGCCCATCAACACAGGTAAGTCCCACCGCAGGATGGCATCAACTGGCAAGTTCTCTACCGCCCCAACAATCAACAGATACGTTACATCAATTTTGGGGTGAGGATTCTTATCCCTGTGAACATACAAAATGTCTGTTTGTCTGCTGAAATCCATACTGCCCACTGGTATCAGAGTGTGCTTAACCAGGGACATGAAACTTCCAGTGTCCAACAGAACCTGCTCACCATTGACAATTTTTATAGTGCTGAAACTTGTACCACTATCCCTGGTGGACTCCCCCTTAGGCCGGGGTGCATAGCGGTGCCCGTGACCTTAACCTTGCGCATAGGACACACAGAAGCAATACCTCCTCTCCGAGTACTGAGATAATGCACAGCCAAATTGGCCGCTGTCAGCCACTTAGCCAGCTCATGCTCCTTCACCCAGTTCCTCACCTCACTCGGAAGTACTCACAGTAGCTGCTCCAGGATGATGGCCTCACCAACCTTGTCCTTGGTGTGCTGCTCTGGCCAAATCCAGCACCCTTCAGGTTGTAGGTGAGGTTCTCACCAGGTGGTACCATGGATGACCGGAACTGCTGCTGGTAGGTCTCAGGAGAGATGAGGAGAGAAGTGCTGTTCTCATCCGTTGCAGTATAGGCCTCCAACACTTTCCCCGACAGCAAGGGAATGAGACAACATGCCCACTCACAATGTCCTCACCCATCTGATAGGGTGGCATTTTTGGCTCTGTAAAATGCCTCCACTCTGGCCTTGGTGGGTGGGGGCTGTTGCTGAAGTTATGGACAGCCAATGATGATGGTATACTTTGGTGCCCACACCGAGGTGCTGGTGTTGGTAGATCAAGTCTGGGACTGGATGCAGTGAGTGTACTTAGGGTTTCAGCCGGTGGAAAACTTGGAGTAGGCAGTGCTTGGACCTCAGGTGGCTGTGTGTGTGGAAGTGAAGGCTCTCAGGCCTCATAACTCTGCCAACAGCCCCTTCTCTCTCCTTTGCTGTGCTGTCAAAAAGTCTCTTATCGTGGACACCAGTTCTTCCCCAGGTCCACCTGTCGCTGCTGTGGCCTCAAATCAACCATTTACCAGAACAGAAGTGCACTCCTGCAAAGACAATTAAATGGAAGACATGAGGCGAACCCTCCACCCATCTTTGTCCGGTAAGTTAGTGTTCATGCATAAAAGCAAGGGCATACGTTTGAGTTGGACACTGGGGAGATTGAGATATCCACCTGTGAAGCAGGTCTGAGGATAATGAGGCCCCTGTCAGATACTGTTTTGTGTTTACTTTTTTTTTTTTTTTTTTTTTCTTTAAGCCTGGAAGCTTTGAATATGTGATCAACTATACTGATACTGTTGATATTTATGGATCCAATTCTTTACAATTTGATTTTCAATACTTTTTTGAGTAATAAAAGAAAACTTGATCGAGTTTTTCATAATTTAGAGTAAACGCAAGAAACTTATGCTATAAAAAAATTGGACCAGACTCAGTGACTAACTCCCTAACAACAAACTTTTGCCCTGGCCTGTGTGCCCTGAAGATAATATCTAACTAGGCCAGTGAGCAGTGGTAACTAACATGTCTTTGGGGTCATCAGGTGGGAACCTCCTTTCACTGGTGTTTCGTCTAGTTAGGCACACGACACCTCAAGGAGGCTAGACGGTTACTGGCGTCGCAGAGTCACCCCCTAATGCCAACTATCACCGTTCCTCATGTCAAGACTACAATCTCAAACAGCACTACCGTCAACTACTCTGACCTCTCACCAACTGCACCAGTGAAAGCGGGGTGGGGACACAGACCCTGGTTCAGGTAGGGGACATAAAAGTATAGAGGGTGAAGGAGATGGAGGACAAGCTACACTAGCAGATTCAGCAAACAAACTCACCTGAACAGTGCTATAATCAGAGAGAAAGAGAGAAGTTGAATCAAACCAATACAGACCAACTCACCTGGACTAACCACCTGGTCTCAAAGAGGCTCAAACAGGCCACACCTTCTACTTAAATACACTTCCTCTTCCTGGATTTCTTCCTCTCCTTCTCACAATAGTCTGTCTATCTTGAGAGCTCCCCCTGCTGGGCCCCCAGCTACTATCACTTCTTCTAATCCAAATCCACTGAGTGGATCTTAATGCCTCATCTGACATGTCCTTCACTATTTTCCTCACCCTCTGTCCCCTTCCACCTAACTCCCTCAACAAAGCGACAACAGATCTTGCTACAAACCCTCTACATCCTACTTCCACTGGACAAATCCTAACCGCCATGCTCTGGGAATAGACTGTTTCTTCCAAACCTTTCTTAATTGCCTCCCCAAAAACTTTAGGATGTCAGGTGCGCTTGCAGTAGGGGACTCCATTTGGCCCTGGGGCCGAAGAAGCCTTCGCACACCTGACTACCTGAGTCTGAGGAAGCAGCAAACTAAAATCAACAGGAAGACGCAGGAGAGAGGATGGCTCCGTGTGGCTCTCCCCTTGACTTTGCTCTGCCAATGTGGCTCTTGTAAAAAAAATAGTGATGATCACTGGGTTAGAGCTGTTGTTACACACAGTAAAGTTATTATTAAGATGTTAATTTCACATCAACATGGAGTGTATTTTGTTGTTCTAGGTGTTCAGCTGCTGTTTTTCCCCTTTTTTTTTAGTATTTTAGTGTAGCACTGACTTGCCTGTGCCCTTGACCATGTAGACAAAACTTGTGTATTTGGTTATACCAACTTGTCTAAGTGTGTTTTGCTTCTATCGCTGTTGTATTGATTGCATTTTTATTTCCTTAGAGGGGCTGGTTGCTGGGTTGTGGTGGAGGTCTGCACCCTAGTATGGTTTCCCTCACAGTGTGTAGTGATAAGAGAACCAGGACACTTTTTTCCAGAGCATCTGCTTGCAGTGAATCACTTTGCTAGGACTTGATGATTGCTGTGCGCACACTTGTGTTGGTGAGTTGCATGCCTGGGGCACACCCCTAGGTAGATTGCCTCCCCACTGCTGGTCCCAGCCCACTATCCTTTTTTATTGGAGGTTGTTTGGTTCATTACATAAAGCAAATGTTAGAATTGTAAAAAAAAAAAAGACTTGCTGCTTCATGTACTATCAATTTGGTGTTTTTGTATTTAACTATTAATTTTTTAAAATCACTTCCAGTCCTAATAAATGGCCTAATAATAAGTAAATTTGTCTTCTTCAGTTGCTGTTGCACTGTCTCTGACAAGTCTGAATGTCAGCCAGCCTTAGGTCACTTTATACTGTCTTTTTTGTTTTTTGAAAATAAAAGAAGGAAAATCTTGAGTTTATTTCATTCATATCCTTATTCATTCATTTATTTTATTGATTTCTTTATTCATTTATTTTGGAGCGAAAGTTGCTTGTTTTGGGCTTGTTTTAGTTACTTATTTTTCTTCCAAGATCTGGCAACACTGACAACAACTCACACTCTCATTCAGACCTACAGTGAATTTAGAGTCACCAATTAACCTGGGCATGCATGTTGTTAGACTGTGGGAGGAAGCCCACGCAGGCACGGCGAGAACATGTAAACTACAGCAAGGGAGCCCCAGGCCTGGGAACTGAACCCCTCAACCTTCTTGCTTTTAGGCAGCAGCACCAACCACCATGCCGCCGGGCTGCCCAACTTTATTTTAAGATGTACTTTTTTCAAAAATGTATTTGACTTGATATGTATTCTGTTTTTTGATGTTTCTCTGGTTTTACTTGAATTGACAAAAGAACATGTAATTATAGTAGCCTAGTTATTAATTAAAATCCCTCAGGTTAAATATTAAAACTGATGGTAAATACTGTTGAAGTTGTCACATCCTGGCTCTTAGGCCGCGACAAAAATGGGAGACCAGACGGATGTGCAAGCATAAGGAGGCGTTTTTTTTGTTTTTTTTTTAAATGAAGAATAACATAATGAACGTGGAAGTCAGTATCAGTCTTGCAAGCATGTGTGTGACAACAAAACAAAACAACAGCGGCGTCTACAAGGGGAGAGAACCCGAGACCGGGGGAACACATTGCCTTAAAATCAAGTCACACCAGGACCAGGTGTGACTGATCAGGCTGATGTGGTCCCTCCGCCATGACCCAGATCCCTGGAAAACAAAGAAGAACCAGCAACAGGCAGAGGGACACCTTGTGGAATGGAGGGGCTGTCACAAAGTAAAACTGAAATGTACAAAGTAAGCTGTAAATCATTCAAGGGAAGGGAATGATAGCATACTCAACTTCATGTGAATATCACATTAACCCAACAAAGGCAATCATTTGATAGGGATATTCAAGGAAATGCATATCTATGAAATAGAGAACACAACAAACACATGTATCACCACTGGGCCTCAGTTTAAGGCCATTTTATTGTACTGAACCTCATTCAATTTTACTTGGATCACCCTCCCATAGAGAATCTATGGGGAATTGTGAAGATGAAATTGTGAGACTGCAGACCAGAGAACTGAAGACCGCTATCAAGAGCAACCAGGGCTTCCATAACACCTCAGCAGTGCCACAGGCCATGATACATTGCCGCAGTAATTTATACAAAAGGAGATTTGACCAAAACATTGACATCCATACACATTTATACTTTTCAGCTGTCCAGAATTTGTCATGGTTCGGCTCTTGTATTGTTTATCCTGATCTTCTCTCTCTCTTCCCTCTGCTGCAGGTCAAGTGTAGGTGGGTGGGGCGATTTCCTCGGCAGCAGGGATCACACAAACGCTTCTCTTTGCCAGATTATTCCCTTGACTACCAACGTGAATCCTGCTCTCAAGTCGGTCTCCTACCTCTTGTGTCTTAGCATTTTTTTGAAATAGAATAGAGTTTGATTTTCTCACCAGTGAGTTCTCTCCTGGAGACCTTTGGTTTATTTCTGAGAGTATTCCCTTAGTGGTGATTTTGCGTTTCTTTGTTATTTGCCCCTTGTGGTGATTTTCAGTTGTACTTTGTTTATTCTGCATTTTTCCCACAAGGTGATTTTTTTGTTACAATAAATCAGATTTTCTTACTCTGCATCTGGGTCCTGGCTCTCCCTACTCATACTGTGACAGAATTTGTGTTAATTCTTTTTCAATTGGTCTTAAGTAACATTCTATGTATGTTGATATGTTTTTGAATGTTTTATTGTTTTTGTGTGGACTCTGGCTGACTGTCTACCTGCTGTGTTTTCAATCTCCTTGGCAAAAGGAGAGTAGAGATGATGAAGATATCACACCTGATGATATATGGTCTAACCAGATAACACATTGAAAAGTACAATCACATAATGACATTAATAACAGTTTCATTAAAAAATATTACATTTCTTCTTGTCAGATACAAGAAACATTAAACCCTTACCAAATGCCTGCTTTTCCTGAGATGGACATTTGTTCCATTTTTAAAAGTACAGCAAAAAAAAAATAAAAATTCAATAGATGAATACATGTTAATGAGTTAACCAAGAGTGGATGTCAACTGCTTCCTGGGTGCTGAGCCTTCACAAAGGTCAGATCCTACAAACGCCCATGTATGTCATGTTCATTGGAGGATAAACATATTTGTTTCTGTGAGTACAACTGATTTATGAGCTTTCAAAGGCAGTGTTTGGATGCACCTGGACATCAACAGGAGACTGATATCATATGATCTACAGTTCTCAATAAGCATAGCATGAATATGTCATAAGGCATCTGAAGATATCAGTAGCTCTCCAACATGTTCTTCACCCAACTAGAACAGTTTTTGTGAGTAGCTCCATGTCCAACATCAGGTTCCTGGGTCTAATCGTGTCTTTCATGTCCAAATGTCTGAAAAGATGTTTGAACAAGGTGAAATTCCAGTGCCTGGGAGAGTGTAGGCATCCAAAAATGACTGCATCCATTCAGCTGCTGAACCGCCATTTTCCTGAAATGGTCCAGCGAAAACCAAGATGCAGGAGAAGCGCACAAAACGTATCCCCAGTCTGGCATCTCACTGGATGCTCAGGATGCAGCATCTGACATAGTTAAACTTGTAATAAATAATCTCCATTATGAAAACTTTGAATGTTGTTGGATGCCGCCAGAAGACCAGCCCACCCTGACATCATTTTAACTTGAAACCAAATTTGTACAGGGTCAGAGAGTTTTTCCTCTCACAGGACAAACCTTCAGAAGACATCACCGATGGAGACTAGATCAAAGTTCTCATCTGATGCCCTGTACGCCATGACCGAAGTGCTTCCCTGGGTAGGCCAAGAACAATCTGAAAAGAACAACTACAGTGAGGAAGTGTCGAGTGTACAATTTTTTGACATTGTACAGGTTGTCACATACATGCTGTCCACATCCTAACCCTAACCCATTGTCTTCATGACCTCTTTTCCTGAGGCTCCTCAGAAATGTCTATGACATGACCAATATGTCCGTTAGTGCCCTCACCCAGTAACTGTCTGAAATGGCACTGGAAGAACCTGTGACTCCCAGAAAAAGGTGAAGACAGCCAACCAGGCTATGACGGAAGAGCTTCATTTTGTGTTTAACCCTCCAAAAAAACTGCTGAGGGTTGCAATACCAGAGGAGCCATTATTTGATTACGTTGTTGTGGCATTACTGCCGCAGTTTGTTGATGCGCCCCTCACTGATCCACCCAGAAAGAAGAAGTCCAAAGTGGCCAGTTTTTTCTCAGCTGTAAGGAAAGCTTTCATCAGGCCCCTCAAATGCTGCAGGTAGAGTGACTCAATCTCCTCCACCAACATCACCATCACCAACAATACCACCAACATTACCAACACCAATGTTAATTTCCTGTGCTGGTTGGGTTTACCCTGGGTGCTCGAGTTTCCCCCACTTCAGAAAAATCATAAGAACATTTAAATTTTTTTTGTGTTCCTGCTGTCCAGTTGTGTACCTGTCATGAGTGAAAATTGGACAGAATGTGAATATGTATTAAGTTCATGTTTGATTTTCAGATCATTACATGAAGAAGAGCACAGTAGATGTAGGACTATATTTTATCTGATGGACTTAACCAGAAGACACAAAGTGTATTTACTTCTTCCCAAACCTTATCACCAAGGGGGTAAAGAACAGTAGGTCTTCAGTCACTATCTGTGCCGCAAGAGCAGCTTTAATGTGGCTCTACTGAATGTTTTATTATGTGAATGTTACACAATATATTGAATGTTAACTTCTTGTTGGTACAAACCCTGTGCTTTTAAATGAATGAATTAATATTCTACCACTTCTTCTTATTGTGAGGCAACAACACTAACCACGGCAGCATGAGGCGTAGTGGTTAGCGCTGTGGCCTGTAGCGCTGGGTTCAGTTCCCGGCCTGGGTCCTTTCTGTGTGGAGTTTACATATTCTCCCACTGTGCCTGTGTTGGTTCCCTCTGGGTACTCTGGTTTCCTCCCACCGTCCAAATACATCATCTTGAGGTTAACTGGTGACTCTAAATTGTCTGTAGGTGTGAGTGGTTGTTTGTTTCTGTCTCTCTCTTTGTGTTGGCCCTGTGATGGACTGGCGACCTGTCCAGGGTGTACCCTGCCCCTCACCCAATATGAGCTGGGAATGGCTCCAGCACCTCTGCGACCCGGAAACGGATAAGCGGTTGAAGATAAATGAATGAATAAATAAGCTACATACTTAAACAGTGCTATGTATTTTAGATTATTGTGAGCAGGGGAATTATTTTGAAGAGACAAATGCTATGATCATTAAAATGGTCATAAATAGATATAAGTGTGTGCTGTTATACAGTGTTGAAGACAATTCATAAATAAAAGTCTGCATAAAACACCGGACATCTGATTTTGTTTCAGTCATTATTATTATACATTATGCAGATATTATCCTACAGGGTCACAGCAGGACTAACAAAGGTCTATTGTAGGGCCAACATTGAAACAGATATAGGCAGACAACCATTCATTCAGGCTTACAGGCCTTTTTTATTGTCGCCAATGAACTAAAAAGTGCATGTCTTTGGGACTCTGAGGGAACTCGCACTGGCACAGGGAGACCATGAAAACTCCACACAGAAAGACCCCAGGCCCAGGAATCAACCTTTCTTGCTATGAAGCAACAGTGGAATGTGATGCATATTTATATTTTTTTATAAAAAATATATTTACGTCAAACCAGACATCACTCACCATATGAGCAAAATATAAAGTAAAAAGTGGCAGAGCACCATTCTGATACACAACACTTTACATGGTCATGACATTCTTGGGGCACAACATAAATGACATGAATATCATGACAATACACTGTCTGTGATTGAGACACATGTGCCATAAGTAGCAGGAGGCTGAAACCAGGCAGAAGGTTTTTGTCTACACCAAAATCCAAAAGACACAAATATAGTGGGCAAAATTACAAAAACACAGAGTGGCAGTGGCAGAGGCTGGCTGGTCGTAGCAGGCAGAGTGACACTGGAGATAAACCAAGGCGGCAAGATTGACCACACTAGAGGGACAGGGAAAAAAAAAAAACAAAAACGCAGGTAAATGCAGACACTGGAGCAACACTAGAAATGAATGCACACCCCAGAGCACACCAAAAAGACAGGGGAACGGGGAAAAAAGAAAACAGAATGATCACCACACAATGTACACCAAAAGTCAGACCATAACAACTTCAGTTTTACACTTATGCCTTAATTTTACAACATACACAAAAAAAGTTCCCCAGCAACGGTAGTGAATGTTTGAAAATTAAATGATCTGATTGAGTGACACTTAAAGCAGAGGTATGGAAATCATTGTGTGTTTGATTGTACTTCTCATGTTCCATGTTTGGCAGTAAGGCTCTCAGCGTTTCCCAGCTTTTCAGGTACCAGATGAATGAGGAGTATAACCCTGCTCCTGCCGAGGCTGATTATTATTATCAGTATTATCATTTACATACTTCACACTATAATAACTTTTCCTAGAAAAGGTAAACCTGGGAACGTGTGCCATGAATGCAGCATTTTCATTGCTGGGTGCCTCACATGGCAGCAGCTTTTAGTGTGATATAAGCTATTCATAGCTAAATGTTAGCATACTATCTGTCAAAATATGCTGCCAGTGTAATGCCAGTGAGGCTTGTCTTTGGTTCTAAATTGAGAGACATGATGCATTGTTCATATTTTTACATGATTACAGATCAGACAAATTCATAGACAACATAAATCACTTTCTGACAGTCAGTATGGATTCGGATCAAACAGTTCAACATCACTGGCATTAATAGCAGTAGTTGAGGAAACCACAAATGCTATAGATCATGAACTGTAATCCGCTGGAGTATTCATAGATCTCAAAAAAGCTTTTGACACAATCAATAATAACATTTTAATCAATAAACTGGAACAGTATGGCATCAGAGGGGTATGAAGCTGAACAACTGACAAACTCAGGTCATATGGCAGCAAATTAAAACTACATCAGCAAAAATGAGCCCTTGACTGCTGAGGAAGACTGAACATGAGGTAAGAGGAATGTTTTAGGAACACCTTGTTTTCTACATAAGGACATGGTTGCATATGGGGTTAAGCTAAGGTATTTTTAGAAATGAATTGTAAGAGTTCCTTTGGATGAGGGCTGGGTGTACAGAACAAGGCAAACCGAAAGTTGCAATTATGCACATTTATTTTTTCTTGCAAGGTAGGAAAAAAAATTATTTTATTATTATTATTTTCAAAAATAAAAATAACAATCTTACTTTCTTAAATCAAGCAAACAGCATAGAGCATAAGCAGACTCTCATTCAACACATGGGCAGAGCTCTTGGCAGCATGGTGCCCTACCTCTCTCTCCACTGTCAGAGACAAGAATGAGTGAAACTCCCTCGGCCAGGGTCTTTCTGTGCTGGATCAAACCAACTCTACCTAGTGAAGGGCTGATACACAAGCTCACCCACAATTAAAATGGCCATAATCCAAGAAAACCATTTCAAAACATCAAGCAAATTATTAACATACACAAGGTAAGTATTCTTCATATTTTTAGCAATACAACTCTTTGTATGGACAACTTGCAAACTCAACCACCAACAAACTCCCTTGTCAAAATGGTGGGTTCCAATTACCTTTCCCTCACTATAAAAGGAGCCCTGCGGTCATGTGTGACTCTTTTAGGAGGATCAGACCAATACAGGAAGTAAGACTATGTGTTTGGATAACCATGTTGAATTCCTCTTAACTAAATTATTTCAACCAAATATTGTCTGTTTTTTTTTTTTTTGTAGTCTAAATGATCGAGTCAATGAAGTTGTAAATAAATGTAAGATGAAAACATAACAATTTGAACACCCACTAGCTGGCATCGCAGCATTCAAACTGTTTGGTGTTGACCATGTGGATGTAACAAAGTAAGTGATTTCTGAACCCAAAGACGAGGATGTACATACTGCCACATAAAATCGTGGTAATGAGTAGAATAATTAAAAATACATAAGAGAATCAGAAAATAATAATTGTATTCAGGAAAAACAAAACATAACTGAGCATGTATCGCTTGAAATATATAAGTGGGAATGGCAGGCTCTGACTTTACCACATGAATGAAGCATGCATCAACAAGTCACATTAGTGAAACACATCACATAGAGCCAAGTTTATTTCCATGCATACCCCATGTGTCTGGAGTTTCTTTTTGCACCACCATGATTTTTTTAGTTATTCTTCTATCATTAACTGGGTAATTGGAGGAACAAGGAAAAAGAGACAAAAAGTTAATTATTGTTGTGTCTGTACAATTAAGAGATCCTACAGCTTTTTTATGTCCCTTATGATAGTTGGTCATGGACTAAAATTGTTTCTGCCACTTATATCTTGATTTAATTCTCTCATCCACTGTGTTAATTAACAAGTCATGACAGCTGAAGACGTACATCCAGAGTAAGTCTGCCCCCCACAGTATAATTACAATAGTGCACTACGATACACTTGCACCATAAATCCACAGTGAAATGTCTGTTAAAAAAGAGAAAAGTGGATGGTGAGTGCAGAGTTTTCCAAGAAAAATGGTCATCCTCCTATTTATTCACAGAAGTGAATGGGAAAGCTGTGTTTTGATTTTTTCACAGCATGTTTCAGTGCTGAAAGAATATAACATTCGTTGCCACTATGAGGCTCTTCATGCCGACAAATACAGCAACCTTCAAGGATACCAAACAAGAGAGAAAGTGACTGAATTGTTGGTGGACCTGAAGAAACAGCAGTCTGTGTTTCCTCCTTCCTGTTGCCATCTTGGTTGTAGCAGGGCTGCTGAATTCTGTACCATCTGTGAGTGTTTCACTGTGCACAAAGGAGGATTTACCAGAAAGGCTTTATAGCACTCAAGGCAAGAATTCACCAAAACCCAGACCAGGAGCTGGGCTGGGCTGAGTTAGGAACATTCTGATTTCAATGTTGCGATTATGACTTGAAATTAAATAAATCAATGGCAATACCCGACGAATGTGTGACACATTTTTCTTTTTATTTGTGCGCTTTTACATGCCAGAAAGTAATTATCGTTCATCCCTATTAAGGAATCTTCCTATTTTATGTTAGTACACAAGAGTACTGTACTGTTATAAAGTTAAATTAACTCCAAACTTGACAGTAATCCCCCCCCCCCCTTAAAGGACGGCTACCAGACGTCCAAAAACCAAAAATGGGGTGGACTAGACTGCAAACAGGACTTAAAAACAGTGCTAGACAAGACACAGGTGATCCACATTCGGGCAGGGAAGGCAATCAACATGGGACACAACCAGGAAGTAAAGTAACAGGGAACACAAAGGAACCAGGACTAGAAATTAAAACAGGAAGTTACAAGGACAGGACAGAATTAACTCAAAACCTGACACTGTGGTGTTTTGCTGGCTCACTCTGCCATTTCTCACATGTGACACCACACTGCATGATGGTAAAATCAATGGCCCTGTTATCTTATATCAGGCTGCTGATGAAACAGGGAGATGGGGAGTTTATACTTGTCTGCCCATATAGAATAGTTCCAGTAGTTTCCCCTCATCTCAAAAGATAATCATTTTACAACATATTAGTGCTGTGTGGCTGGAACAGCATGTGCCAATAAAGTTAAATGTGAAACAGTATAGCTGGTTTGTTCATGAATAAGTCACTAGTTTCAGTGGCATCAGCAGTATTGTAGTGAATCCAGTGCTGGCTAATAAAGCCATGAATGAAACTTTGCGGTCCTCCTTGATTCAGCCAGCTCATGAATATGTTTAATTACTCTTGCTCTTAACTGTGCAGAAGAATTCAATTAACACTGAAGCCATATCTGTAGATAGATCCTCTCTTTCTCTCTCTCTCTCTCTCTCTCTCACACACACACACACACACACACACACACACGCACATACACAGTAAATTACTAGCAGACTAAGCAGAGGAGAATCTGGCTTCAGCTGCCCTTGGTGGGAGTTAAAGATATTATGCATTGAAATGTTCTCTTTGGAAATGGATACAACTAACGTGCCCTTTCAAAGGAATACCTGATTATAATGTCAGCCATTGTATTTGCTGTGTATTTAATGTATTGTGTAACCATTGAAATCTGTGCAGCACAAAGAACAAAACAATGTAAGTCATTATGCCCTTATTTGAGTGCATAATGTAATGATAATGATATACAAGAAAATTAGCATATGTGTTGGTTATGGGATGCCTTTATGTACAACAACTGATGTGCTCATTATTATGGAGGTAAAATTGTGTAAACTATTGTGAATGAAAGATTAATGAAATTTTGTTTTTTTTTAAAGTTAAACATTTAATACGTTTAATGAGTGATTTTAACTTTTCAGCAGAATCAAATTATTAAAAAAAAAATAATTATGACTTCATTAATCATTTATAAGACGTTATAACACAGAGGATGAAAAAGGAAACTTTTAATTGTACTGTTAGACTTAATATCTAATTGGTTTTCCAGCTATCATCCACCATCTTTAATTGTCTGCTTCTCCTGCTACATTTGTGAAATTACCCACGGTGAACCATGTTCATTGTTAAAGTTTTGTTTTGCATTAAATTATCACATAAAACAATCAGATTCATTCTCTGAATCCCTGGTTGATGACCTTGATACATGCAGTCACCAGCTGCAATAACCTTTTTAACAACGCCGTAACTTAGTGAACTGCTCACCCATCTTGTGCCCTGTTGATTCTCCCAAAATCCATCTTCATTGTTTTTGTTTTAATTTTTTCAACCATTTATCCATTTCAAACAAATGGTAGAAGGGATCCTCATTTTGGAGTGTGAGACAAATTAGTTCCCAATATTTATATTGAATCAAAATAGCCTGAAAGATCAATCTTTATTTATCATCGTGGCATTATAAATCAGTTCTGTCCAGACCAGTGATCGCTGCCTGATAAATACCCCAAAACATGTTTAACCCTTAAGAGCATTGTTTTATCAACACGTATAAGACTGCAGCCACAGGTTAGCCAGTTGTTGGCAATTGCTTACTGTATATAGCCTATACTCAAAAAAGCCAATCAAATATGAAAATATGAATGGAAAGGGGACTACTCAAAACTTCTTTCAAAAATAGGCACTTTTGATTTTATTATTAAGAAATGTTTTCAGTTATTTGTAATGTAGGCCTGAAGTTCTCTGAGCTAGCCACAAATAATAAATATTGTTGAAATGAAAAGGAAATACAGTGTTGATTTGATTTGACAGGGATAGGCCATATGATGCAATTTAGATACTATGAGGTTTGGACCTTTTAGGGGAAGATATTTTAGTAACAGACCTGCTTCAATTTTAATTGATTACCCCGTTATAAACCATTCACTTTTTATAAGGGTAGTCTTATGGTACCACACTTTCACACCAAGCAGGAAAAATTTGGGAAGTGAGATGCAAGCTACAGCTTTAGCAGTTGGTAGTTTCTGTTTATGAGATTGAATAGTTGCAGGCATCTTTGGAATGATTCAAATAACAATTTCAGTTTAGCATGTGTGTAGGAATGTAGTGAAGTCTGTGGTTCTTTTCAGCTTCATGGCACTTTAGCCTGAATTTCCCTGTCCCACCTCTACTTTACTGTTTGTCAGCAAAGCTCTGAAAACCTACATCAGCACCAAAAACCAGCTGACAGAGAGCAGCTGGTCATTAAAGTGGAGCATTTAGCTGCTTAAAGAACCAGATGTTTCTCTCAGGAGATGAAATAGACCAAACACAGGGCTAAAAAAGAAAAAATACGGGACTAAAATTTGTTGAAAGAGTCACAATCAAAATAAAGGCATTGGTTACCTGTCAATAGCACCATACTCCTGATGGACTTATGTCAGTTGTGTGTTTGCCTTAGAAAAAGCATCAAATGTGATTTTTATCCAGTTGTAAGTTAGAGTTATAGGATTCACTTCACTTCCCACACATAGGTCTTTTCAACATATTAAGTTATTGGTTAAACATGCCAAGCCCATTATACAGCTGAGCTCTTGACCTTTTGCTAAGGTACAGTGTCAGTGAATCACTGATCTAAATGTGTAACCCCATGCCTGTGGTTCAGTCCCAGAACCTTACTTCTTTGAGGCATCAGTGCTAACCACTGCACCTCTGCGCCCCCCCTGGACTAACCATTGACACTGACAAATCGAACCTGCATAAGCTGACAGCAACAACTCCCTTGATCCCACGTTACCAACACTGTCTTTTGTTACTGTTTTGACTGAGAGACCCCTAAAGGCAGGAGTCACATAATGTATGTTTTAAGTACCCATCAAGGACAGAATAATGGGGCCCCCAAGAACCAGGCTTGGTGATAATCTGGTGTAGGGTGAGTTAATAAAATTCTTTTGTCCCTCTCTTTGTACATGTAACCAAGGCATCAACTTTTATGAATATATGCACATAAAGTGATGCACATATTCCACAGATGCTGGATTGGACTTACATCTCCTCATTCGAGGCCACAGAAAGATTGCTGAAAAAGGCTTTTGCCATTCCAGAAAGCAGAAGGTACTTCTTCTCAAACTAAATCCTGGTACCATGTTTTCACCAGGAAAGAGACACACATGCTCCCAGCCTTCCACCTGATCTAACCCTGCTCAACCATGATCAGGTTCTGATGCTCATGTGTCCATGGTAGGATATTTTGTAGGTGGACAGGGGTCAAAATGGACATCCTGACTGGTCTGCAGATACACACCTAGTACTAGTACTAGACTAGTACTAGACTAGTACTCACTGACAGAGCCAATTAGAAGCAGGATTTGGGTGGGAAAAAACTATGCTGTCTCCTGTGTGTGTTTGTGTGTGTGTCGGGGGGGACAGGACAAACTGTCCTACATTTAAATAATATCAAAAATGTCTACACTTTAGAAACAAGCCCCCCCCCGCCCAACCCACGACTAACAATATTTTTAAGCAACGGAAAACAAGCCTGAAGTGGACTTGGCAACAATGGTTCAAACACTTTTCTATCAGAACCTGCATCAACTTATTCAGCAATTTGAGTTATAGCTCTGCTGTTGGATCGGACCGCACCATCCAGCCTTTATCAAATGACCATCAATGACCATTGGCCCGTTACCTAGTGTGTGGTTCAGTAGTTTTCCTTCCTTGGACCATTTTTGGTCGGTCCTAACCTCTGCTGACCAGGAACATTCCAGAGTTGAAGTGTTGGAGATGCTAAGACTCAGTGGCCTCTGACATCCTCACACTTGACCATTTTTCTTTCTACAACAACTAAACGTTTCCTTACCAAGTAATATATCCACCAACTGACAGGAGCCATGTAATTTGGAGTTAATTTGGAATATAATTGGTATTTACAAATTTTCCTTTGAGTATGATATTTGGGCCTTACCACTCTGCACATCTGTGTTGTAAGTATAGAGGTGGAGCCATAATGTCACATTATATTGAGAGGGAGCCACATTTTATTTTTACAAGATAACATTTGTGTATCCAGATACACTGTCAGAGACTGAAGCACAACTCTCAGCTTTGAAAACTTTGGTGATTTTTTTTTAACAGCCAACAGTCTACACTTACACTTGTTTTTTATTCTTATTTGTTTTATTTTATGTGTTGTTTTTATGTGAAGTGATCTTGAGATACCTGAAAAGTGCTTAAATAAAAATTATTGTTATTTTTATTATTATAAACACAAATCAAAAAATAAAATACACACATCATCTATCAAGAAAGCCAATGGCAGTTGAGATAGTGTGGTTTGATCATTCATCAAGGTCACAGGGTAACACAGGTCACACATCACAGGGTAATGTCTGCAGCTTATTTCAGTTTTTATACAGATGAAATAATTACATATTATATTGGTTAATGAGCTTCAAAATGGTGTTGCTCCATATAGTTTACACGTTTTTTAAGTGAAATATAATTTTGGGATTAAATAGTTTCATTTATTACGTAAATTACAGTAGTCTTTAGGATTTAAATTAAAATGAATAGTCCTCATATTGCCTCCACTGCAACTGACATTTCCAACAGAAAACTAAACCTGTGTGCATTGTCCTTTTGGATCTTGCAAAATACACTGTAGCATGGTTTTTATGATTATTGGTGGAGGCTCCAATGTACTGGTTTAACCAGGCTTACTGTAGCCTACACAGGCTAATATCAATAAATCCACATTACATTCTTTGAAAGGATTTGAGTACTTTATATGGGTCATTTCAGTCAGTATATTGAGATAATCCTAGTTAGTTCACCAGCAGCAATGGCTTCTTTCCTTAAAGATGTGAGTTCTTTAGTTTCTTTCTGTGTTGTTAAATGTTAAAATGACAAATATTTCAAAGTCAAACAACAGTAAATGCTGCTCTTTATGTTTGAGAGCTCTGCTTTAACTGTAATTTACTGTTCCTGAAGCTTTCATTCACTCACAAATTCTTTGTTGACAAGGAAACTATACAGTGCTCATATGAGAAAAAGCATTTTATCGGGCGTAGATGTGTGACGTACTTAAGGGCACGCAGCACCAAATTACCCTGGCAGGAATGTGAAAGATCTTTTGATAACAACCAGTGTCATAGTAATTAAAATTCTGAATTAAATCAGTTTTTAAGCCTGTTCTCCCGATGAAGGCTCCCTCCAGGTCCTCTGGCGTTTTCCTACAGTCCAAACACATGAGCTGATTAGAAACTTCCCTGTGCTAATGCCTGATTGTCTCTACATGTCAGCCTGGTTATTGACTGGTGACCTGCCCACAGTTTTGTTTAAATGGCTGAAATACCAACTGTGACTAGCACAAGCTCATTTTGCAGATTTTATTCGACAACATGTAAGCTGTAAATACTTTTTAGGTTTCACAGCATAATTAATTAAAGCCAAGATGATTTAAGATTTTCCTCTTTTAGCCTAACAAGTATGGCCGCTACATGAACTTGAGGCACTTCAGCATTAACATGTTGGACAACACCTTTAGTCTTCTTGTCATCAATTAAAACTATTGTCCTTCATTGTAAAGGTGTGCCTTACGAAGAAAAAGCAAATCAAAGCAACCTTGTATTTCAGGGAATGACACATTACCAGCCTGTTGAGCTGTTATACAACTCCTATTAATGAGACTAAATGAGCCATGTGCCTAATGAGGGTTAACACGGGGGATGACCCAATGAGTCCCAACACATAAGGTGACAGAATGTTTCTGCTCATTTATCCTTGTTGACAAACAGGTGGGGTGGCTATAGCTGCAGCCTGAAGCTGTGTGGCTGTTGGGCTCAACATATCACCCTCTGGAAGGTGGGATAATTTCAAGATGCCGCTCAGTGATTTAATCATGTACAAGTATGGCTATTTATTTCATCCTATGCCCAGCAATAAAGACAGCCACTCTGGTGTTATTATTATTCAAGCCCATTCAAAGATATGTCTGAGTACTTTAGTATTTTGAAACTGTGGAATGGGACCTCCAGGAACTCCATGATTTGTCATTAGTACAAGTGTAAGACAAAAGAAAGACAATATCAGTTTCATAAGGGAAATTACTGTGCTGTTGAAGTCCTCGGTTTTGCTGACCAGTCCACCAAACCCAACGTCCTAATGCAGACTCTGATGTTCTATACAACTTCCTGCTTCACTCCCATTATAATGGCTATCATACAAAAATAAACTTTGATCTACAATCAGCTGCTTGCAGAGATCACCTCTGGGTCTTTCCCAGAAAAGCAGATCAGATGTGTTATAATGTCAGTAGGGACAGGTACTGTCTTGAGCCCATGTGTCTTACTTTGTTCCCATTTCAAATTTTGGCATACTGGCTTTACTAAGTAAACATAGAGTGAGCAATATTCCAAATCTCCACAGTATTATGACATTGATGTAAATCTAAAACTTTGCCAGTTCTCAGACTAAAGTCTTGAAGAATCTGTTTGAATCAAAAGGATATGATGGAGGTTAATTCATGATGAATATTTGGGATAATTATGTCCTTGGAAAGTGTAACAACCTGAATGAGATTGACATGGGAGTATGGCTGTGTTGCCTTTATGGCCTAAGTTCGTATATGCTTTAATTTTGAAATGTATTTTATTTTGAAATGGGTTTTCTCTTCTTCCTGTTAGTAGCGAAGAAGCTAGCTGAATCAACCCTCCTGTGTTTCTGTGTTCATCCGAACAATTCATGCTGTAAACGCCACAGAAGCAATGTCGTAAGTAGATAATTTCATGTTTGAATATAAATAATTGTTAAAAGAAGGATATATTATTTACATGAAAAAAGGATTTGATTTGTTTCTTTTAAAATATTTAATTTATGTGGATTTACAATGTGAAAAGCACATGTTGAAAAGTAAAATGCATTTTTTGTATTTTTATGTTACAGTTTTCACTCTGCTCTGTATGATGGTACAAAAGAGGAACAGTAAACAGCAAAGAAAAGCTCACCGTGCCTCGACTCAATCATTTGCAGAGAAGAGTTTAGCTAGTTGTATAGCTGCAGTTGCTACACTGTAGTGAGGACAACATAGTGAAAAGACAGTGAAAAGCTGGTGTTGTACATCGTGGTAAGATGGATGGGAAACAAAATGACAAGATTTCAGTGTCTGGCAGGAGTGCACGGTCATCTGCATCATCAAGTGGCTCATTAATACGTGCACGTGCCAAAGCAGAAGCAGCTAAAGCATTTGCTACTTGCATTTGCTGAACAAGAAGCTAAAGTTAAGATAGAGAGAGCGGCTAAGGAGGTTGAGCAAAAGAAAGAAATAGCTGATAGAGAAGCTGAATATCAGAAGATAAAGGCCAATAAAGATGCTGCATATCAGTTTGAGAAAGTAAAGAGGGATGCTGAGCTTGAAGAACTTGCTATACGCCGGGAAGCGGCAGCAGCAGAGGCTGAAGCAGCTGTGTGGGAATCAGCAGATGCCCAGGCATATCCGTCGTTGCTGGATGAGGTAGGCCCATCAGAGGAGGACAAAATGGAGCGGACAAGTGAATACATCACCTCTCATTTTGACCCACAGTCACATAAAAGCTGTCCTCCAACTGACTCCCCAGATCGAGGAGCCATCAAAGCTCACTCACCAAAAAGTCAGCCCCCAGCGAATGAGACATTATTTAGCCCTCACAATCCCTTTAATCCACAACACCAGACCCATGCATCTACAAATGAAACATCAGATGCTAATGTCACCGGCCACCATGACTTTTTTGACTATGTGTATGCCCCGCCAGTAGTCAAAATGGAAAATCAGGCTACGCACAGAGCATCTGACCAACAGAGGGATTCAAAAGAGTGTCAGTCCAACCTGAACAAGTCAGCACAGCCGTTCTATCCCATGTCCGTGCCTACAGCTTCCTACAGTACACCCACAACTATACACCTGGCGCAGTACCTGGCTCGGCGTGACCTGGTGAATTCAAGTTTATATCAGTTTGATAATAAGCCTGAACACTTTCGTGCTTGGCAGTCTTCATACATCAATGTCACACAAGGGCTAGGCCTCACACCTACTGAGGAGTTGGACTTGATGATAAAATGGCTCGGTAGAGAATCCAGCAATCATGTGAAACGTATACGGTCAGTGCACATAACAAACCCAGTCACAGCACTTAAGAAGGCCTGGGATCGCCTCCAGGAATGTTATGCAGCACCTGAAATGATCGAAAAATCTCTTTTCGACCGACTAGACAATTTCCCAAGAGTTTCAGCAAAAGAACACGTGAAGCTACGGGAACTAGCAGATTTGCTGATGGAAGTACAGTGTGCTAAGGAAGACGGCTACCTCCCAGCTCTCTCCTACTTGGACACTGCACGTGGTATCGAACCCATAGTTGCAAAACTGCCCTATGGGCTTCAAGAAAAGTGGATTTCGGCTGGTTCAAAACATAAGGAAGAAAATAAAGGACAATTTCCACCATTTGAATTTTTCAGCCGGCTCATAAGTTATGAGGCACGGAAAAGAAATGACCCCAGTTTTTCTATCCCAAGCACTACCAGCTCATCCACAAGGATCGAAAGGGCCCCCTTTAAAGGCACAAGGAATCCCATTTCAGTTAACAAGACGGATGTTGATTCTACACACACACGTGCAAGCAATGTGAAAGGTGTAAGTGACCCAAATAAAAGCTGCCCAATACACACCAAGCCACATCCCCTCAAACGGTGCAAAGCCTTTAGAGCAAAGAGCCTGGAAGAAAGAAAGACTTTTCTTAAAGAAAGACGTATCTGCTTTAGGTGTTGTAGCTCAACCACTCACTTTGCTAAAGACTGTCAAAATGCAGTTAAGTGTATGGAATGTGAGAGCACCTATCATGACTCTGCCATGCATCCTGGACCTGCATCTCAAGCTAAGGCTTCTTCAACCTCACCACACAACGGCGGGGAGGGAGAAGAAAACAACACTAACACAGTTGTTAACTCAAGTTGCACTGAGGTTTGTGGGCCAGGACAAATTGGTCGCTCATGCGCCAAGATCTGCCTGGCAAAAGTATACCACAAAGGTCAACCAGAAAAATACATTAAGACCTACGTCATCTTGGATGACCAAAGCAATAGGTCATTGGCACGCTCAGGTTTATTTGAGTTTTTTAATGTAGAGTGTGAACCATACTCTTACTATCTGAAGACGTGTTCTGGCACCGTCGAAGCATCCGGGCGCAGAGCTGAAGACTTTGTTGTCGAGTCACTGAATGGAAGGGCTGTAATCCCTCTCCCACCACTCATCGAGTGCAATGATATACTTGACAATCGGTCTGAAATCCCGACTCCAAATGCAGCTCAAAACCATCCTCACCTCGCCAAAGTAGCAGAGCACATTCCTGATATCGACCCGACCGCTGAGATCCTCCTGTTGCTCGGCAGGGATGTGATAAGAGTGCACAAGGTCAGGGAACAGGTCAACGGGCCCCATAATGCTCCCTTTGCACAGCGCCTAGACCTGGGATGGGTGCTAGTTGGAGAAGTATGTTTGGGAAGTGCACACAAACAGACTGTCAACACCTTCAAAACGACTGTGCTTGAGAACGGTCGACCCTCACTTCTACCACCTTGCACAAGCTTCTTGCACATCAAAGAGAAGATTGATCACGGCACAGCAGCAAATGATGACAAGTCGGAAACTAGTAAACCTGCAGAAGAGGTGTTGGGACAAACTGTCTTCAGTCATACTGAACATGACAACAAACTAGCACCCTCAATTGAAGATGACATCTTCTTGAAACTGATGAGCAAAGAAGTCTACAGAGATGAGTCTAATAGCTGGGTTGCCCCACTCCCATTTAGGCAACCAAGGCAACATCTACCCAACAACCGAGAACAAGCAGTCAAACGATTTGCATCACTCCAGTGCAGTCTAAATAAGAGACCAGAGATGCAACAACAATACATGGCCTTCATGGAGAAATTGTTGGAGAACGGTCATGCAGAGGTAGCACCATCATTGGGGGAGAGGGAAGAATGTTGGTATTTGCCAACTTTTGGGGTTTTCCACCCACAAAAACCAGGCCAGATCAGGGTCGTATTTGATTCGAGTGCTAAACACCTGGGAATTTCTCTCAATGATGTGCTCCTCACAGGACCTGATCTCAACAATACGCTCCTTGGAGTTCTGATGAGGTTCCGGAAGGAAAAGGTTGCTATCTTGGCAGATATACAGCAGATGTTTTACTGTTTTCAGGTGCAACAGGACCACAGGAATTACCTGAGATTCCTGTGGTACAAGGATAATGACATGACAAAGGAGATCATAGACTACAGAATGACAGTTCATGTTTTCGGCAACAGCCCATCGCCTGCTGTAGCTATCTATGGACTTAGACGAGCCATCAAAGAGGGCGAACAAGAACATGGAACTGACACTGTCAACTTTGTGGAGCGCCACTTCTATGTGGACGATGGCCTTCTTTCTGTGCCAACTGCGGCTGAAGCCATCGACTTGTTGCGCAGAACACAGACTTCCCTTGCCGAATCAAACCTCAGGCTTCACAAGTTTGTGTCTAATAGCCAAACTGTGTTGGCAGCTTTCGCACCTGAAGACTGTGCTGCAATCGTGGAGGGTGTGGATTTCTGTGGAGAGCAAGTCCTTACTCAACGCAGCTTGGGTCTCCTATGGGAGATAAAGAGTGACACTTTCACCTTCTCTGTGGACCATGACATCAAGCCGTTTACTCATCGTGGTATCCTCTCCACAGTGAACAGTGTTTTCGACCCCTTAGGGTTTTTGGCTCCAGTAACAATCCAAGGGAGAGCCCTCCTCCGTGAACTCACAGCAGAGCTGTCTGATTGGGACACAACCTTACCTGAAGATAAGCTCAATAAGTGGCAGACATGGCGAAACTCTCTAATGGACTTGAGACATCTTCATGTACCACGTACATACACTGCAGCTTCCCTCGCCAAGGCAGTGCATGTAGAGCTGTGCATATTTGCTGATGCATCTACCAAAGCCATTGGTGCTGTAGCTTACCTGAAAGCTGTGCAAGAAGATGGTGAAACCCATATTGGATTCGTCATGGGAAAGGCCAAACTTGCACCCCAGTCGGAACCAACTATTCCAAGGTTGGAACTTTGCGCAGCAGTCCTAGCTGTGGAAATGGCAGATCTAATTCACGACGAATTGGATGTGAGGCTGGATTCCACAAAGTTCTTCACTGATAGCAAAGTGGTTCTGGGTTACATCTTCAATGAATCTAGACGCTTCTATGTCTATGTACATAATAGAGTACAGCGCATTCGCCAAACCACTAAGCCTGATCAATGGCACTACGTGTGCACAGAAGATAATCCTGTGGACTACGCATCGAGGTCTGTCCCTGCCTCACTCCTGGCGCAGACAACGTGGTTCACAGGACCCGACTTTCTACTTAACCCTTCAAATGAACCTGAAGCAGACCAGTCCTTTGACTTAGTGAAACCTGAGTTGGACCCAGATATCCGTCCACCAGTGAGGAGCTATGCAACACACCTTCAAGAGAAAGGTCTTAGTACAGAACGCTTTCAAAGGTTCTCCAGTTTCAACTCTCTTGTTCGAGCTATAGCACTGCTAATTCACATCGCAAGGTCTTACAACCTTTCCAATCACAGGGACAAATGTAAAGGATGGCATAAGTGTGATCTATCTCGTACTCCAGAAGAACTATCTCAAGCTGAGAAAGTCATCATCTCAGCTGTTCAGAAGAGAGCATTCCCAAAGGACTTTGAAGCCTTGACATTGAACAAGCCAGTACCTCTAAGCAGCAGTCTTCATTGTCTTAGTCCAACCTTGCAGAACAATCTTATCTGTCTCGGAGGTCGCTTGAAAAATGCTAACCTGGAAATTGGAGAGAAGAATCCAATAATCCTCCCAAAAGATGATCATGTGTCTTTGTTGCTTGTCAGGCACCATCATGCTCAAGTTAAACATCAAGGCCGTCATTTGACAGAGGGAGCTGTCAGAGCGGCAGGGTTATGGCTCCTGGGAGGAAAAAGGCTCATCAACTCTGTCTTGCACAAATGTGTAACATGCCGTAAGCTTAGGGGAAAAATGCAGGAACAACGCATGGCGGATTTGCCACCCCAGCGTCTCCAGACCTGCCCTCCTTTCACGTATGTGGGGTTGGATGTTTTTGGACCCTGGCTCGTCACCACTAGACGCACAAGAGGAGGACAGGCTGAAAGCAAGCGATGGGCAATACTGTTCTGTTGCATGAGCTCTCGAGCCGTTCACATCGAGGTCATTGATTCAATGGACACCTCAAGCTGTATCAACGCTTTAAGGCGTTTCTTTGCCATAAGAGGACCTGCGAAACAACTCATGTCTGATTGCGGCACCAACTTCATGGGAGCATGCAAGGATCTTGGAATAAGTAAAAACCAACCAGACCCAACTGTGCAGAGGTACCTAAACCAACAAGGATGCTCATGGGAGTTCAATCCCCCGCATGCTTCGCATATGGGCGGGTCTTGGGAACGTCTTATTGGCATGGCTAGAAGAATTCTGGACTCAGTCCTTCTTGAACAGCACAGTCGCTTAACCCATGATGTTTTGTGTACGCTAATGGCAGAAGTGACCGCCATTATCAATGCAAGGCCTCTAATCCCAGTCTCAAATGACTCTGAGGATCCATTCATTCTGTCACCGTCAATGCTTTTGACTCAAAAAGTGGGAGTCCCACCTCCAATTGGAGACTTCACAGACAAAGACCTCCTCACCAAGCAATGGAGACAAGTACAAGCTCTTGCCAATACATTTTGGAGCCGTTGGAGTCGACAGTATTTGCCAACTTTGCAGTACAGGAGGAAATGGAACAAATCACACCCAAACCTACAAGAAGGAGACCTCGTTCTTCTCAAAGACAGTCAAGCTGCCCGCAACAACTGGCCAATGGCTATGATCACAAAGACTTTCTCTGGAAGTGATGGAAAAGTGAGAAAGGTGGAATTGAAGACCACAGACCAAGGACATTCAAAGACGTTCTTCCGACCAGTCTCAGAAGTTGTTTTACTTCTTGCTAAAAGTGATGTTCAGATACCTGTTTAGTTCATGTGGTAATTAGTTAGTGACCTCACAGAGGCCAGGCGTGGAGTGTGTTGCCTTTATGGCCTAAGTTCGTATATGCTTTAATTTTGAAATGTATTTTATTTTGAAATGGGTTTTCTCTACGGAGGGAGTTGCATGTGTACAATTCGCTTCCTGTTAGTAGCGAAGAAGCTAGCTGAATCAACCCTCCTGTGTTTCTGTGTTCATCCGAACAATTCATGCTGTAAACGCCACAGAAGCAATGTCGTAAGTAGATAATTTCATGTTTGAATATAAATAATTGTTAAAAGAAGGATATATTATTTACATGAAAAAAGGATTTGATTTGTTGTTTTAAAATATTTATGTGGATTTACAATGTGAAAAGCACATGTTGAAAAGTAAAATGCATTTTTTGTATTTTTATGTTACAGTTTTCACTCTGCTCTGTATGATGGTACAAAAGAGGAACAGTAAACAGCAAAGAAAAGCTCACCGTGCCTCGACTCAATCATTTGCAGAGAAGAGTTTAGCTAGTTGTATAGCTGCAGTTGCTACACTGTAGTGAGGACAACATAATGGCTACTGACTAAAATTCACCTTGTGTGGGATCTTTGTGTCCTCTTCAAATCACCAGGGTGGCTTCTCTCTTTCCTTTTGATGAAAGTCCAAATATATTACAAAATGCATTCTTTACTGATGATTAAAATGTCATTCGGACAATAGGCTAAATCACAAAGGCACAGAGAATATTTATTACACATCTTCCTCAAAGTTTTGGTGTGTAATGTGTAAGGCTGTCAAAACATGTGAAGTATAGAATTATTTTTATATTGACGTAGAGCTGCTATGAGTTAAATCATAGTGACACTTCCCTTTCGATAAGTTTATGCTTTTTCTGCTCTCTGTCTGACACAACACAGTGATTTTTAAACCAGCCGTCACTTTATTATTTTTGCTCTTCTAATTAAACAGACAGTCATCGGTGGGCCTGTTGGTGGAAAGTAAATTCTCTGGTGCACATGAGTAGATGAGTTTGATGATGCTATTTTGTTTGGAAAAAAAAAAGTGTAAAACTATTGCCAATCTTATGAGAGGAATGGGAAAAGAAAGGGATACCACCCACCTAAGCTCAAACGACAAAGCCAACACACAGTCAGGACTGACATAATTGCAAGAGCAGTTTGGAAATACAACACTTAAACTTGTCGTGCATCCTGAGTAGCACAATAACACAATAATGTGACCACAGAGTATCATCCATAAGGAAACATGTAGAGCTGGGGGAAAACAGTTCTCATTAACCTTTGGCTGATACAGAGGGGATGGGGAGCACTAGAATGACTCAGCTTTAATAGTAAAGACACTTTAGGCTTTGTTGTTAATGTGAGATACAGTATCAACAGACACAGAGGCTCTCCTGAGCAAGTGTTTTTAATAAAACCACTGTGTTGGCCATTTTATTGGTGCAACAGCTTATCAGTTATTGCCTATCAGGAATAAGCTTTGATATTATTATTGAAATTTAAACATTAAATATTAGGTTTAATTAATATCGGGCCCTTGGCCCACCACACTTAAAATGAAGGCTAGTCAATTTAGTAATTCATAACTCAAAATATCCTAACAATTTACACTTACAATTTACCATTGAACTTAATAACTACAACCAAGGTTATTGTATTAATTTTAACTAACGGACACAAGCAACATCCACTAAATGTGTACCATAAAATAGACCAGCAGGTGTATTCAAAGACAGTTATTTGAAAATATGACAAAACTTAAGTGGAGGTCTGAAAATTATGATGATGATTATAATGATTACTTGACGTGCCTGAAGCTGACTGTGTGTCATGACTCCTGTTGCTTCAGTCAATGAAACTTGCTCACTCTGTACATTTTCAGCAGGGTTACTTGTTGCTGTCATTAATACTTAGCTCAGAACATGTATTCTATTCTGTAAATAAAGAGCTGTAAATGTCAGCGATAGCTCCTTTAGCATACTTGTGCTTATGTTTGTTATTATTATTCTCATGAAAATCAGAATCAGAAATAGTTTGTGTAACTTTGCATAGGCATGTGTAAACATGCTAGGAATTCCACTCCACTGTTTCTATCTTGGACAAGGGAAAGACAAAAAGAAAATAAATAAATAAATAAATTATATATATATATATGCATGAGGTTGTCAGGTGGCTTCAGGGGAGATCTTTGAGACGGCCTGGGGGAAGAAGCTATTTTTAAATCTGGTGGTTTTGGTGAAGGCAGCACAGTGACATTACTGCCCCACATTAAGAAGGTTGCAGGTTCGGTTCCTGGCCTCGCCCGGAGTAATCTGGGAATGGCTCCAACATCCCCATGACCCAGAAGTGGAAAAGCACATGTTGCATTTTGTACCAACTGCATTTTTTAAATGCTTCTCCAACTAATAGAAAAATAAAGTGCATTAGATTCATCCATACATTTCTAAATCTATAGTAGAAAGGAATAGCCTGTTTTTAGATAGCTGTCCCAAATGAGCAAAACAGGACTACCCCACTTTCATCAGTTGAACTTTAAAACAGTTGACAGGTCCAAGTCAAAAATTAGTCCTAAATTGCAGGCCTCTATACAGACATTTTTAGATAAGGCACCCAGACTAGAAGAGAGATTGTTGACATTGGAAGCATTCGCAGGGTGATAATAATAACCTCTGGTTTGCGGTCATTCAACTGGAGGCACATTCTGGACAGCCAATATTTGATCTCTGTGAGACTTTACATGATACATGAAACACTGGTGGTGCCAAGTTTTAATAGAATATAGTTAGGTGTCATTAGTGCCAATTTATACTAAAACTATGCATGGGTAACATGTATACTGAGGCTAGGAGAAGGATCCCATAAAGGAGAGAAGCATATAAAGAGGAAGCATTTCCATGCAATCCTGAGAAGGACTGATTTGATAGATAATAGAAGAACCGATCCTTGCCAGATGACTGATATTAACATGATTCTTTAGATGGTTCATCAGGACATCATGGTTCACTCTATCAAAAGCTGAACTCAGGTCAAGGAGTTATAAAACTGAGTACTGGGCTGCATGGCTGCAAGCACCATGTAGTCCAGTAGTCCACCGAGTAGTCTCTAGGAAGTGGAAGCCGAATTGAAAAAAATTCAAATTTAATTTAATTTTTATCTGTTGAAGATACTAGTTGTGCTTATTGTAAAAACTTTACAAAAGGATTTCTCAAGCAGTGTCCTTCAAAGAGGGGATCATCTGCCCTGGCAGTGCAGGGCACAGAAGCATGTACATGATGTTCAGGGTTAGCTAATGATTTAATAATGTATAATAATTTCCCGTAATTTAGATTTTCTTTTTCTATGGTTATGGTTAACAGTAGCCAGAAAAGCACCCCCGATTTTAGTTTTATGAACAATAGTTTTGTTTTAAAGGAGGCTCCCAAAGTCTAATTTTAATCATTTACAGACCTCCAAGATATGGTGTAAATTTTACTGATTTGCTGAATTACTGTCAGTTATTTGCACTGATTTTAACTACTTTTACTGTACTCTCTTAAATGGGGATTTTAATATTCACATAATAACATTGATGGCAAAGCCATGGAACTTTCTTCTGTATTAGACACATATGGTCTAGTCCATACATTTGATGCCACATTCTGGACCTGGTTATTTCTAAAGGTGTTGACATTTCCTCTGTTGTGGTTACTCATCTGGCCTTGTCTGACCATTTCTTTGTTTGTTTGATTTACTGATCACCAAGAATGTTCCTTCTCTGTTAATAAATGGTACATCACTGAGGGAACATGTTTTCAGTTTGTTGAGGCTACAGCTACATCACCAACAATGAGTGCAGAGTCAATTGACAGAGTCTTGGATAATTTCAATTAAAAAATCTTGTATGTAATAGATGCTGTTGCGCTGGTCAAAGCCAAGAACACTTTGACCAAACAGAAAAACACCATGGAGAAACACCACTATGATAACAAATCTGATCAATAAGGGAAGGAAAACTAAACTTAAAATTTAATAATTGGTTAAGATGTTATTTAGAAGGCCGGAGTTATTTTGTAATGATTGGCAGCTATGAATCTGTACAAGTGGCTATGACTTGTGGGATTCCCCAGGGCTCAGTTCTTGGACCCCTTCTGTTCAATCTGTATGTGCTCCCTCTGGGGCAAATGTTACAGAGCTTTCATATCAATTATCACAATTATGGAAATGATACACAACATTTTGTGTCTCTGTCACCAGAGGACTGCAAGCCACTGGACTCACTGCATCAGTGTCTGGAGCTAATAAACAACTGGATGAGCCAGAATTTTCTTAAATAAAATGAGGATAAAGCCTATATTGTTCTGTTTGGCAACAAAGAGAAGAGGATCAGCATCAGTAAACATCTCAAGTCTCGTTCTCTAAAAACCACAGAGAGAGAGAGACGAACAACCACTCACACTATATAAATAAACTTGCCTTACCTTGCCTTGCCTACCGACAATTTAAAGTCACTAGTTAACCTAGTTGTGCATGTCCAAGGATGGTGGGAGGAAACCAGCGTACCTGGAGGAAACCTACGTAGACACAGGGAGAACATGCAAACTGCACAGAAAAGCCCCAGGCCAGGAACTGAACCCGAGACCTTCTAATTGTGGGGCAACAGTGCTAACCACTACGCTGCCGTGCTGCCTCTCTGAATGGCATTCCCCCCGCCCATGGAGCAACTTCCTTTTGTAGTATCTCAATGCATTAATTATCTACTTACATTCACCAAACATTAGTACATGTCTGAATAGTATGTTTGTGAGGGCAACATAAATGTAATCTAAATGGTTCAACAATTTGCATGCACCTTCTAAATGATCTTACAAACTACTAACCAATCCTAAATAGCTTGGTTGTAAATTATGTAATAATTAATTTATGAATGCTGTTTTCATGATTTATAAAGTATGAAAATACCAATAATAATTACCAATAATTTACTATGTCCTTTTTAATGATGAGTAAAACATTTATATTTGTATTTCTAAACTACTTGTTAATAATTATTAATGTCAGAAATAAATGATTATTTCAAGACTTATTAATGCTTAATTAATGCTTAATAGTGTGTAATATAAAGCATTAACGTAAAAGGTTATGATCTATGGTGTCGAATGCAGCACTTAGATCTAAGAGAAGAAGTATGGAGGTTGATCCATTGTCTGAAGCCATTAGAATGTCATTGGAGACTTTAACCAGCGCTGTTTCTGTGCTATGATGGGCTCTAAATCCTGACTGATACTCTTCAAACAAACCATTTCCATCCATCAAGATTTTGCTTTTTAAGCTGGGGTTTGATGACTGCGATCTTAAGAGTCTGAGGTACATAACCCAAATGTCAGGTTAAATTAATCAGATCTGGAATGAACGGCTCAGTTAAGTAAAAGATCTCTTTAAAGAGGCTAGTTGGTACTGGGTCTAATAGACAGGTTGATGATCTGGACAATGAAACTATAGAAGCTAGCTCTGAGAGATTCAGAGGTGAGAATGACTCCAGATGTAAAAGAGGCGTTGCAGTAGATCCAGGAGTTGCTGTATTCAGTAGAAGATTTTTGTCTAATGAAAGTAAGAGCTGATTCTTTCTCTGATAGTGAGAATTTTATCTGTAAAAAAGTTAATAAAATCATCACTGCTTAGAGCTAAGGGGATCACTGGTTCAACTGAGCTATGGCTCTCTGTCAGCCTGGCTACAGTGCTGAAGAGAAACCTGGGGTTGTTCTTGTTTTCTTCTATGAGTGCTGAGTAATATGAACTTCTAGCACTGTGGAGAGCTCTTTTATACATTGTTAAGCTATCTTTCCAGGCTCAGTGAGACTTGAGTGTATATGGGAGAAATCCCTATTTGAATTTAGATATGGCATTGTTGGAGATGATGACTGAATGTTACATTTAGCCACAGCAGCTTCAGATAAACATCTTCTATAGCTGAATTTATTCCTCAATGATATGCAGCCAATTAAAGTAAACTCAAATGTAATAAGGTATTGGTCAGTTAAAAGAGAGTTTTGAGGAAAAATTGTTAACTTGTCAATTCCAATGCCATATGTTAGAACAAGATCAAGAATATGATTGTAGCGGTGATTAGGTTCATTCACATGCTGCGAAAAGCCAATTGAGTCTAGTAGGGAAAGAAACCCAGAACTAAGGCTGTCATCTATCTACATCAAATGAATATTGAAATCTCCCAGGATAATGATTTTATCTGTACTAAGTACTAACTCTGATATAAACTCAGAGAACTCTGATAGGAATTCTGAGTATGGACCAGGTGGACGGTATACTGCAACTAACAGAACTGGTTTTTCACCTTTCCAGTCCGAGTGGGAAAGACTAAGAGTGAGGCTTTCAAAAGACCTGCAGCCAGATTTTGGTCTGGGGTTGATTAATAGGCTTGACTGAAATATCGCAGCCACCCCCCTCCTCGACCTGCAGTATGAGGGACATGAAAATTATGAGTGGGGGCTGTAGCTTCATTAATGCTAACATACTCATCCTGCTGCAGCCACGTTTCAGTTATACAAAATAAATCAATACGATGATCAGCTTTGAGATCATTAACTATTAGAGATTTTGATCATAGTGATCGAATATTCAACAGTCCACCTGTATTGCTGTGTTATTTGAGACCAAATTTGTGGCTTATTTGATTTCAGTTAAGTTTTTGTTTGTATCTCCTCTTCTGTTTAACCTCTTCACTCAGTCTCCCTAGTGGTTGAGACGGCAGCGTCCCAAACTAATTAACATGTGAAAGGCGTCCTTTATAAAACGAAAGTAGGAATGGTTTAATGAAAATTTCAACACAGATGTTTTGAAACACACTTTCAGCTACATGCACAAATATTTTGACGTTTCTTGGTTCTCCGGTTTTATCACAGTTACTGAAAATGTGTCGGACAGTAGAAGACGACGGTAAGTAACGCCACGTCAACAACAAAGGGACTGCAAACATATGTGTACCATCTTTACAACATTTCTTTCACCTCCAAAAAACCGTATACTGTCATAGAAACAACACCAAAGTACAAAAATTTAGTTTATTTCCCGATAAAGTTTTCAACAAGCCTGAGCACCAAAAATAAAAAAAGTCGGACGTCGTTTTCTATCTCCGTGAAATACGAACATTCTTCAATCAAACCCCGACTAAAACACCGAATAAAACCACAAGCTTGGCCTCATGTTAAAGCCGAAGATGTGCCCAAAAATAATCCGCGGTTCAATTTTATCCATCGCGTCCAGCTAATCGGACATTTTGTCTTTTTTCCCCTTTGGGCTAACGCTAATTTAAAGGTCCGTCAGACTGCGCATCTACTTCGCGTAGGCAGCGTCTCCTGTCAATCAAAGTGACGGTGAAAACAATCTTTCCCTCCAATAGCAGAGGCCCTGAGGTTTCCTCTGACGTATAACAATCCCTGATTGGGCTGTTTGTCCCCCCAAATCAGGGCTGCGTAACGGGACCAGGGCCGCACGGGACAAACAGGCAGTGACGCACTCACACGGTGACGCACCCAGACGGCCCTGATGGCCCGGATGTCCGTTTAACTCGGTGTGTAATCGAATTTTACCGTCGTTTTGTTACTGTCGTGGGGACGTTTGACACTTTTTTACACCAACATGGAGAATATGGCGTTTACACCGACGGAGCTGCTGCAAATGTTGTACAGTAAGGACGAAAAGGACGGCGACGTCGACGACGGCCGCCTGCAGCCAGCTGGTCCCTTTGTTTACTCTCCGCTCCGTGTCAACAAGTAAACAATGGACATTTCGACTAAAAGTGTGTTTTTACTGCCCCAAGTTTTAATGTAATTATGAAATTAATGATGAACAAAGACATTACATGAAATTTCATAAATTCATATTTCGAAGGTCTTTGTTCATTTCAGCCATCCCTGATAGTCGTGTGTTTACGTCTGGAGTTATAAAGCTTCAAAGTAACAACATAAAACAGGCAAAAATAGGTCAAATTCCTGTTTGGATAGGTTTTGGACACCATATATTCAGCCCTATAAATGCAATTTTCAAATGAAATTTATACTTTTGTAACTGGTGTTCCTAAAAGCAGACATGTCTGTGATTGGCCCTGTTATCTGTTTAAAAAAAATTAATATATCACTGAAATCTTGCAGTATGAATTTTAGACAAATTGGATCATTTTGGATAGGTTTGGCACACTGGAGATCGCCAAGGGACACTGTTTGGTAAAACTCTATAGCGCCTTCAGTAGTTTCACCTGTCAACCCAAAATTTGGCACATGTGGACAGTGAGTGTGTGAACCATATATGTAAAATTCAACCTGTTTCATGATGAATATTTTTGAGATGTCACTGTTTTCACACAAAATTTCAAACTCTTTTTACTTTCCACCAGAATATAGTTCTTGCAATGGCCATATTTTTTAGGGAATGACTCAATTCAATAGATGTAAAGGTACAGATGTCTTCTTTCATTTAAGCCAACAACCATAGTTTTGGGATTAGTACATCTGAAGTTATAAAGCTCTATTTTCAGTGATACCAAAACAGGCGGAAATTGCCAAAAAGGGCCTCTGCATCAAGAGTTTAATTTGGGTTTAGTAACTTTTCTAAATGTAGGTAGTCATTGGACAGATACCGTTACTATAGACCTAAAAATAGACAGAGACTGTATTCTATTCTCGGCAGGTGACCGCTCTGACTGAGGCGCAGAGGAGTATGTTCAACTGCAACTCTGCCTTTTGGTCTGACTCGGGCTGTCAGGGTTTTGGCTTTCTAAAAAAAAAAAAAAATGTGGCCATATTCCTAGATATAAGAGCGGCCCCATCCATGGTAGGATGGACACCATCTTGCCTAATCAGGCCAGGTCTCCCCCAGAAAGTCTTTCAGTTATGGGGATTATGTGGAGTAGGTCTGAGACTTCCGCTTCCTAGTAATCAAAATAAGCGATGACTTGACCTGGGCTACAAAAGGCCCAAATCAGACTCCTGAGGGTTCTGAGGAAGAACTACATTCCTGAGAGACTGCTGGTTTCCTTTTAACAATGCACAGTTGAGAGCATTTTGACCTACCGTGGCTGTGCATGGTTCTCCAGCTGCACAGCAGCACAGAGGAGAGAGTTTCAGAGTTTTGTAAAGGCTACCCAGCAGCCTGTCCTGTAAGTTAAGAAACTGCACAGTTCCAGCCACCTCAGGAAAATGAAAAGGATTTTAATCCACAAAGACAAAAACAAACAGACCCAGCAACAATTTACATACATGCTGCTACACTAGATATGTAATCTAGTCCATATATGTTTACCCGCATTGTTTATGTTTCTCTTAATAAGTCTAATCATTCTTCATCCATCCATCCGATTGCAGTTTTTCGGACATGTGCAATATCTGTCTGGGTGTCTGTGTTTTTCATATTTAAATTTTTTTTCTTTAATCTTATTTTCTATACTTCTATACATTTTTTTTTGCACTGGGAAACCTGAAATTTAAATTTTGTTGTGCAATGTTCATTGTCATGATTATAATTAAGATTCTGTTTCTGATCATGGTCCTGTTTCTGACCAGTCTTTGAATACTCTGGTCCAGTGACTGACCACCTTCCTTGTGTCCTCTGCTAGACACCTGTTACTGTCTTTGCATATCAGATAACAGTGAGCTTTGTGCTTACTCACCTCAGCTCTTAACCTGCTTCTGTGTACTCAACCTGGACCTCAACATTCAATTATAGTATTCCCACCAGCTGCTATCAGCCCTGCATCCAGTCAATTGTCCAGACCCACCAGCTTAATTCTTATTCAGCCATTCATTATTGTGTAAAAGCAGACTATTTAAACTTCTCATACATACACGTTCGGTGGATCAGGTTTAAACAACTCTTTAGAAAGCCCAACAATAATCCATAATTTTCTGCCAGTCATCGTTTTTGTCGATGAGCGTTCTTCACCATTTCAGCTATTGCACTTAGCTTATCCAAGTCAGGAATTCTTTAGTGTTTTTGCAAGGAGCCAAATTATCTGCAAGTGTGCTCTTCTTGTCTGAAACAAACAGACCGTGTGATTAAAACCAGTAGAAATACTGAATTAAGTAGTTTCACCTCAAAAAACACTGCAAGTAGAGCTGCAGCTAACATTTGTTCTGTTTGTCTCCATGATAATTTATGATGCACACATTCAGGATGTTTTTACATAGATATAAATCTTTCCACATTGAATCTGAATATTGTGATATAGTTTCATCTTGTTTCTGTTTACTAATTTAATATGAATGGTTGCTACTCCTATTGCATTCCCCTTGAAATATAATTACTGATGCAAAATTGTTCCATAAAAGAAAATGGGTTGGCAATGCAGTTGTTGAGCACACACATGTTCTGACACTTTTACTCTATTGCTAACTTTGGTGATACTAAAGACTTCAGAATATCCGATGCATCTTTTTGGATGTCATTTTCAACTGTCAATTACCTTGCAACTATTACACCGGCTCCTCCCCTGTAGAAGATCTATTCACACATTATCATATTCACTTGGTAGCCCTCTATGTCATATATTGTGCTGATGAAACACACAAAGTGGCCTCCTACACTCAATGATTGAAGACGCAATGTCAAGCATTCAATCTTTTTTTTCATTGCTGTTATGTTCAATGAATAGCTGGCTTGACATACAGACCCTCAGATTTTATTTGGATTATAGCCTGTAGCTGGAGGGCCTGCTACCATAATACTCTACCAGACATGAGTATGCACATGCGTCCAAAATGCATGTGCATGGATTCTCGCACACAAACATACAATGAAATGACTTCAGACAGCCACACAAGTACATATTAAGCATCCATTTTCATCAATCAAGTCAAATTTAGGTCCTCTTCTTTACGTTGTCTTTCTTTTTCAAGGCAGGTTGTACATTACCGTATATCCCCGGAAACCATGAGAAATTCTCCAGCCAACTTGGGAAAGAGACCTACCAATTAATCCTTTGACGACAATTGCATGCTGTGGACCAAGTTAACAGCTTTTTCTTCAAACATGCACTCTGATCACTCATAAATTGAGTCCCACCTCCTTACATTCCTCCATTTGTGTAATAACACTCATAAAACTTAGCGACGGCCTTTAGGATGTGATGGAATACACAGAATGCAGATATAATTTCCCTTCAAAGTTTTCTCATCTATGCCACCCACACTGCTCTGCTGATTATACAGCAGCATAACAGATGTTAGTTTTACTCGTCTCTCCCACACACATCAGGTCCAGCCTCATGTACTAGTTCACCACAGTCACCTCTGCTGAGAGATCACTGGCAGCCGACACTTTGTGTGAATTGATGTGTGTGTGGGACTGAAGAGCTGTCGTACGGGAGGTAGATAGAGAAAGATATGGCTTTGCGAAACTGTGCATGATGTGACTGATGTATGTATGAGTTTCAATAAACTCTGACTTTTGCCACTTTTTTTTACACAAGTACAGAGAGGCATTGATAGTGAGAGCTGATCAACAAAATATCAATCAGCAGATTAAGGGGGTATGCAGCAATTGTGGAGGAATTAGTTTTACAGTCCAACCTGTTAGTGATTACAAAGCAGAAGCCAGTAAGTCAGTGTGCCTCAAGTTACTCAACAAGACAGTTTCACATCACCATTGCTCTCTCTCTCTCTCTTTCTCTGTCTCTCATGCACCTACACACACACACACACACACAACTTATCACACAGTATGGTGTGATACTATGGTCTATTTTTTAGTAAATGCCATAGAGCATTTTTACATAGATTTAAACACAATCTGGCAGAGTCAATGCCTATTTTCAATGCCTGTCACAGTTTCCCTTTCATTAAATTCCATTTATGTTATCATTAAATTCTATTTATATTATATTACAATTTCATTTATATTAATGTTTGATGTCATTCTCTTTCAGTATACAGTTTGTGTGAAAAGATAAACAGTTAAATGTTCAAATGGCAATCCTCATGAAATTTCTATTTTAAAATCATAACTCTTTTATAGACTTCATAACACAAAAATCTTATGTTAGGTAAGTTTTTTATGAAGGTTATCAAATGCTTTCAAAGAAAAACCGTTAAACATTTACAAGGTGCTCTTATCTTGTAAAAAATTGGATTTTTAATGACTTTGTTCAATAATATGTTTCCAGGATGTCCCTCTTAGCTTCAATGCATCTGTGACAGGCAGTGCACCAGTGAAGTCCTTTATCTGTTAAACAAGTCATGCATATAACAGACACACACCTGCCTGCAGTCGCAGCAAAATGAAACACGCCCGCAAGCCCAGATGCTTGCAGGAAAAAATAAACAGCTGTTTTTCATTGTCAAGGAGAGTCTGAGGAACATGTTGCCCTTAAGCAGCATTATGTTGTTATTTCAACAACATAAATCTTCTCTTCACCAGGAGGAGGTGATGTCTTGTTCAACCTGATCTTATTCTTAAATTGTCAAAAGGTGACACTGTAAAATCCACTAGCATCTAATAGATATGCCTAAGTACCCTTCGGCGTCTGTACACTAACACATAGACTTTTCAGTCGACTCCAATGTTACCCCACATGCAGTAATATGAGACTCCCAAGTTCTTCTATTGACTTTAATGTAAACATGGCACTGGTATATTTTGAGCAGGTTGTTGAGTAGAGTTTCTTAAATATGGCATTAATAGGAGGAGTAGAGAACCAACACAACAGTGTAAACGAATAAACATGTTGACAAATAATTACCTTTACTTGCTACTGATTTTTTTATATGTCGTCTAGTGAGGTGCACATAAAAAATATAACTTTAATAAATAAGAGATATGTCCTGGTAGGTATAAGCCTAGCCTCTCAGGCAAATTATCTAACTGCAGTCATTGTTGACACAAGTGACCACAACAGGTATACATGGAGTGAAAACAAAGGCTTTAAAGGGGATAATATGAGGATCTATATGATTCACTGAAACTTCACTGAAACCCTTTCATGGACATTCTCAATACAAGAATGGTAAGTAAATATTTTAAATGTGTTAATTTGAATAATGTCTTTATAAGCTCTTTAGTAACTTGGAATGATTACAAGTCTGTTTTTGAACACATTGCATTCAAACTGTCTGGTCCCAACCTACTCGTCACTTTCGTCATCTACTGCCCCCCAGAGCCACACCCCTCCTTTCTCTCTGACCTCTCCGTCCTCCTGACTCACCTATGTTCCATCTCTGTTCTCCTCTTGGGCGACTTCACTGTCCACATTGGCAATACCAACTGCAAACCTGCCACCAAGTTCCTTGAGCTGCTGCATTGCCTCAACTTCACCCAACACGTCAACCCCACATCACATCCTTGATCTTGTCTGCTCCACTGGTCTCACACTGCATCAGCTCTACAGCCTCAACCTCAGCATCGCAGACCACCTGAAAATAACTATGGACATCAACATTCCCATCCCCATCCCTAAAGAGAAACAGAAAATAACCTTCAGAAACCTCAAATCTATCCCTTCCTCCGCCTTCTCAGCAGCCCTTGCCAGCAGAATGTCCGCCCACCCCCATCACCACTCTGACAACCATTCTGACCTTGTCAAATTCTGCAGCCACATTCTATCATCTTGCCTTGATCAGCTGGCCCCCATCAGCACCAAATATTTCACCTTTACACACTCAGCCCCATGGTACACCCTAAAACTCCACCACATGAAAGTCTGCAAGTGCGGCTCAGCAAGAAAACTGATTTAACTGTTCACCACTCAGACTCCTCAAACCCAGCACCAACATCACAGAATCCTTCACAGTCAACTAGTGTAATGCGTTTCTATCATTTTTCCAAAACAAAATAGACTCCATCTCGACAACTGGACTACATCCCCATTCCTCGATCCCTCCTCCCTCCACCATCCTGCCATTTTTTCAGTTCTCCCCTGTGTCACCAGTTGAGCTACCCACACTCATGGGAGATTACTATCACAAACAGCATTACCATCAACTACTCTGACCTCTCACCAATTGCACCAGTGAAAGCGGGGTGGGGACACAGACCCTGGTTAAGGTAGGGGGGAGAAATAAAAGAGGTAGAGATAAAAGTAGGGATGGGATACAGACCCTAGTCCAGGTAGGGGGCATAAAAGTGTAGAAGGTGAAGGAGATGGAGGACAAGCTACACTAGCAGATTCAGCAAACAAACTCACCTGAACAGTGCTATAATCAGAGAGAAAGAGAGAGCACAAGTCGAATCAAACCAATACAGACCAACTCACCTGGACTAACCGCGTGGTCTCAAAGAGGCTCAAACAGGCCACATCATCTACTTAAATACACTTTCTCATCCTGGATTTCTTCCTCTGCCTCTCCCAAGAGACTGTCTATCTTGAGAGCTCCCCCCTGCTGGGCCCCCAGCCACTATTACTTCTTCTAATCCAAATCCACTGAGTGGATCTTACTGCGACATCCAAGATTTCCTTCACTGTTTTCCTCACACTCTGTCCCCTTCATCCTAACTCCCTCAACAAGGCAACATGCTACGAACCTCTACATCCTACTTCCACTGGACAAATCCTAACCTTCCATCCTCGCTGCTCAGCATCCTTACCTAGATCTGCATACCTGAGCTATCATATGTTTCTACAACTGAATCCTCCCACAGCACAGTCAGCTCTATGAAATATACTATAATATACTTAGCTTTGTACATGCTATTTCCTGAGGAACAACAAGGTTTTCTCCTAAATCCACCTGCATTTCCTAGTCACTAGCATCCTCTACGCTGCCTTGCCTCCTTGTTATCTTATTAACTTTCCCTCCTTCTTGAACAAACTGAATTGTAACTCTCTTTGTCTTAGACCCTCCTAAATTTGCCTGCCTTCATATATCTTCAATGCCTGCAGCTAAGTTTTTTTAAAACTTGTTTATGATGCCATGTATACCGTCCTTGTGACAGACCAACCTTATGTTGTGCCTAGGATTGTGTATATCATTGCCTCTTGCCAAGTCTCAATCTAGAAGGGATGTTTGTTACTGTGGATTGACTTAAGAAAAAATACTGAAGGAAGGAGTGTAACAATGGCTTAATTTTAATTACATTTTTATTAATTAAAACAGGGTAAATCACAGCTTGCTCATAATCTACAGGTGCAGATCGAAGCATAAACTAGTTGAAACAGGTGAGCTTGGATACGTAAATGGCATAAAATAATGTGATGATGATGATCCAACAGCTGATGACTAATTTGGGAACTTGGGCAAATGAATGCAAAGTAATTTATTTTAATTTATCTTATGAAGGAGAGCTTTTAAAACTAAAATTTGGGTTAGCATTGTCTAATAGCCATGCCTCACACCACTCAGAACAGCCAGCTTGGGGAGCAGATGAACGCAACCTTACTTCGGATGGCAGCTGGCCCCGAAAAGGGCGGAGATGTCCAGCGAGAGCAGCCGCATTGAGGTCCTTCGTCGTGGCCTACCAAACTAGACTGGTCCTCGGCTGAAGTGTCTGTTGGTCTGGCTTGTCCCTCTTCAGCGGCAGTGTTGTTTTTCGTGTGATTGGCTTGGTTATTAAGTTAATGTCCAAATTATTCTTCTCTTTTCTGATGAAAACAGACTGGTGCCGCGTGCGGCACAAGCAGCCCTGGTTACCACGGCAACTTGAGACGCTGGAGGCTGAGTGCCCTGCAGCCAAACTTGGTCTGGTCGCAGGCCGCCTTGGCTTCAAGTTGAAACTTGAAGAAAGATCTTTTAATGTAGTGGCTAAGGTCTGAATCCTGAGTTTCTTTTGTTGTTGTTGTTGTTGTTATTGCTTCATCAGGTCTCCTGGTGAAGCTCTCCTCTTCAGAACTTCCCTAGAACTCCACCAATTCAAGACTCCATAAAATTTCATTCTGACTACTTTTATTTGGGGGCCGACCCACGGGTGTGGTCTGGTTGTTGGTGCGACGTTGGTCCAGTCAAATTTCTCCCTTTAGCTTCAGGGCATAACGAGGGTGGTGTTTGGATTTTAACTAGGCCTTTCATTCATCCAAGTTTGAAGTTATATATAAAACAAAGATAAATGTATCATTTTGATAAGTACAGTTTTCTCTGCTTGTTGTGGTTGATTCAGTGATCATGTTTTTATCTGATACACTGTAAAACACAATTAAATGGTTATTAGTTCATCACAACATCACAGAACACACAAACAGATGAACTAATCGAAGAACATTTTCATGCATATCTTGACTTGCTGTGGAAAATCAGAAATGACTATGACTATGGACTGTGTATGAAGTTTCTTTTTTACAGAACAGTTATAGGCAACAACCAAGCACATAGATTACGCTGTTAATGCAATATGCCATCAGTTCCGGTGGTTTGTCATTCGGGTGGCGCTGATGTTACATAATTGGAATAGTTCATTGTCCGGTGTAAATTTTATCTCAGCCAACCTATCTCGTAGAAAAATGGTTCGAACAGCTGTGAAGTTTTCTTCACACGAGGAAATCAGTTCTGCAGGTTTGTAGTCTCTTATTTGATTGGAATATCATTTTTTTTATTATATCAGTCCTTGTGTCTCTGTTGGCCTGTATGCATTCCAGAGCGGCAATTTACATCCGTTGCCTGATAATGTTATCAGGCTCACCCGAGTGGAGGGTCAGAGAAGGGGTACCTCTCTGCGGGGTTAGGCAGGTTTATGCTGATTTATGGCATAGACTGCAATTTATTGTTTTGGGAAAGCAGGCTCTTTCAATGCCAGTTTCAGATAAAGGTCCAGGATGGCATTTAGCAGAGATCTGGAAAATCTCTGTGGAGGCAACAGTGTCTTTAAAGTCTGAGGGGTGTGGGAGATCAGAATCACCCCCCCCCCCCCCCCCCCCCCCCTTTCTGGACCTCACAACACTTACAAAATGACAAGATGTGCTTTAGAGTTGCAGTACCTGAACACAACAAATACTTTTCTTTGGGACCTGCTCAACTCCACACCGGTTTGCCTGGGCCAAGCCCCAAGCCTCCCCGGCCTATCTGTACATTACCCACAATCTCTGTATGCCTAAGAGCTGCTTTTGCTTCCTGCACTGCCATTCTTGGATTCCATTTTTTCCCCTTGGTTGGGTTTGGAATCACCTTACTAACTAACACATCTTTACTTCCAGATAACAGGAGCTCTGTCCTAACCTTAGTACATTTAAACTCCTCCACTAGACTAGATACTGGGAGCTGCAGTATGCCTTTCCCATACAGTACCACAGTGCTTAAACACAGAGCCACTTCCTAATGTAATTAATAGTCTTTCCATTTTCTCTGCAGCAGATATTGGAATCTCATATCCCTAAGTGGCCACATCAACCTGGGAAATAATCCAAACTGCAAACACCACAGCTGCAACTTTCCTGGAATTCCTGATTTATCTATTCTATCAGTCCCTCAGCAACATCCTTCCTAAACTGCACTACCTGTTCTCCATCATGCAAATCTGCCTTGTACCACCTACCTAGACTCTTTACTGGTTTTTCCCTAATTATTTCCCTAATTATTGGAATTTCCTCTTCATCTTTCCTCTTCATGTTTGATCACTTAATCTCCTTCCACTTATATTGAGATACTTCTAGACTTACTAGGCTTGATTTTCATACTAGCTATAGTGAATACTATAGTGAAGTACTCTTTTCATACATGGCACCGTTGTAGTTATCAACATCATAACATCCATGTATGCCCTAATTGGAATAAGGCGCATCCCATCCTGCCACCTCTCTCCACCTACAACCCACCTAGAAGCTCTAATAATTACCTCCATTGCCATCGTGAATGCTAATGGAGAAAACGTACATCCTGCCATTTTCTAGCCTCTGCCAAACTGTTGTAAAACCTGCTGCACTTAAACATAGTCCGATATCCTGGAAATATGCTCTTACTAAATGAAAAACTACTCCAGGCACTCTAAAATAGTCAAACGCCTCCCAAATAAGGCTATGTGGCACTGACCCAAATGCATTTGCTTAGTTCAAGAATATCACATGCAAGTCTCTTTTCTCACGCTTGGCTGCCTGAATCTGATGCCAAATCATGCTAGTGCTCTCTAAACACCCTGTGAAACCTGGTATTCCTGCCTTCTGTACTGAAGTGTCTATTAAGCTATTCCTTTCTAAATAACTAGCTAGTCTCTGTGCAACTACACTAAAGAAAATCTTCCCCTCTACATTCAGGAGAGAGATCATACAGAACTGACTCAGGTCTGAAGACTTCTTCTCATTTGGGTAATAAAACGCCTCCTGCCCTACGCCATGCTCTGGGAATAGACTGTTTCTTCCAAACTATTCTTAATTGCCCCCACAAAAACTTCAGGATATCAGGTACGCTTTTATAAGGCTGGGGCCAAAGAAGCCTTTGCACGCCTGACTACCTCCTCAACCTCCTTCCACGTAGGTGGTCTAACATAAATTTCCTGATCTATTTCCCCTAATGGTGGCATGTCAGGTGAAAGCCCCACTACTCTATTCTGCTCAGAATAGGAATATGTATTTCCCAAGTACTCTTCCCTTCTCTATCTTTGTTGCTTGAAGTTGTCCTCCCTTTTCCTGGTTAAGCAATCCTTTAGCAAACTTGAATGGGTCTCTGTAAAATGCTGCCCTTACATATTCTTTCTTTTTCCTCTTTTTCCCCAAGATATTTGGTCCTTCTCAGTGCTGCTAGCCTACTTCTCAATTCCTCTTGCAACACACTAATTCCCTCCCTGTCTTCCTCTGTAGCTCTTTTTCACTGCTTTCTTAATTGTCTTCTTTCTTTAACTAATTTCTCCATTCCTCTTTGCCGTCTAGACTTAGCTACCTGCCCTCTTTCAACCCTCTTTCTATCTTGCACCCCAAATCTTTCAACACCATAGGAGTAAATGATGTCTCCCATCTTCTCTAATCTATCACTTGCGTTTCCTCCTAGTCTGCTCAGAATTATTGAGTCCCTGTTGACTGTCTCCATTCTTTGCTAATATTTGCCCTAGGCCATTTAACACAAGCTTTCTGCTCCATATTTCTCTCTTTGACTGGTCTATTCACCTCAGTATCAGCTGCATCCCTTCTTATAACCTCCTCCTCTACCTCTGTGGCTGTGTTGATATCCTTCGAACTGTGATTTTTGACCTGTCTCTGGATTTCATCCGACTTATTCAATTGACTTCTTAAAAAGTCCTGATCGATGTGGCCACACTGCCCTTCCTTTCGTACACATCTCTTTCTTCCATGATGCACTCCAAGGCCTCTAACTTATGTTACTTTCTGCCAACCACAATGACAAACCTGGAGCTTCTTTCCCTCTAACCTACCATTTTCATTTTCTCCAGCCAAGCTCACTTTGCCCTTCAAAGTATTCTGCCCACTTCTAGTCCTAGAGAATAGGTTCCCCTACCCTTCACTGAGTCACATGTCCAACTCATAGTCTTATCCAGTGTTTGTTACCATGTAGTCCGCCCGTGAGTCATCTTCCACCCCTGCTGTCGCTGACCCTTGGGGTATTTTCCTTAGCTGACTTGTATCTTGTGCTGGTTGTGACAAGACTGCTAAACCTTGCCAATGCTACCATGGATTGCTAGCCCATGGCAGCACCTTGGGGGTGAATAAGAAAACTAGTGCAATCATTTGTGTAAAGGGTGAACAGGACAGTTAAAAAAATGAGCAAAAGCACTTGATAGTAAAAGATTGTAGAGACATCTGAGTCATTTTCCGTAAAAGTAGGTGAGGCTGCAGTGAATTAAATGCAGAACTAATCTCAATAAACAAAAGGCATGCATAAGCCTTGGGGTCCTTGAGGTCAGTTAGTTGAGAGTCAGGTGGGTGATGCTATTAATAGCCTCATCTGTACCCCTCCCTGCCCTTAAGCAAACTGGAGCAGGTCCACTTCAGAATGTACCTCAGATTTCAAAATTGATACAGTGTATTTTTCAAAGCATTTCATAACAACAGAGGTTAACACCACTGCTCTGTAATCCTTATTTTCTATAGGACAGGGTTTCTTTGGAATGGGGATAATAGTAGATTTTTCCAGAGGGCATGAACCAGATGAGAATCTACAGATTTCTGACAAAGGGAGCACCAAGCTGGAGTTATCGCTTCTGCAAAGGTCTTTAGTAGAGAAACTGAGATGCCATCAGTTACCCTTTAAGGAGGTCAACTATTAAGCTTGCATATGGGTCAACAGTTGAAGACTGCAGTATATTATTTCATTCCAAAGAAACGTGGGTGTTTCCTTATTGCTGCGCTCATTGATTAAGTTCATTTTGGACCGGTTCTAAGCCCATGCGGTCATGATTCCTAATTGCCATTTTCCTCCGGGAACCAGCAAACCTGCCTCACGGTATTCCAATCATACCCCTTGTGTTGGTGTGGAGCACCTCCATTTGGCTCCTGAGAGAGCCCATGTTGGAGAGGATCATGCCAGGCAGCGGCAGCCTGTTGCCCCTATGGTGGCAACGTCGTTGGATCCTCCTGCTTTGTCTTCTCCTCTGTAGTCTTTTGTGAGACAGCAGGACTTTGATTGCCTTGGGCGAGTTGGCAAGCTCCGTAGACACTTTTACTTGCCTGTGCTGGACCGTTGCAGCTTGTCTTGTCCTGTTATAATCCCCAGCTAATTAGGGAAAATGTAACAACAATGTTGAGACTGTGTGTTACATCATTTGTCCCTAATTGATTAATTCATTTACAGCTTATCCGTTTCAGGGACACGGGGGGTGCTCGAACCAATCCCACCCTCACCACCCTCACACTGGGCGAGTGCAGGGTACACACTGGACAGGTCACCAGTCCATTGCAGACAGAGACAAACAACTGCTACCATAAGCAGTACCATAATCAATGCTCTACTCAATAAGAATAGGCAAAGTCCACACAGAAAGGCCTCAGGCCTGGGAATCGAACCAACAACCTTCTTATGGTTTAGGTAGCAACACAAACCACTGTCCCACCATGCTGACATGCATCCTCATTTGCAACATATAAAAAAAAACTCCACATAGCCCAATTAGAGCTATGGTTTTGTTTGCACTTTTGTGACAACTGTATGGTCTTTCCCCATGGTTGGTGATGGCTTTAATGACTCAGTACCCCAATGGAAGGCCTGGATTCAAGTGTTTTGGTCAGGATACTATTCAGAATTAGCTGCAGTGGGTTTTATTCTTACCCTTCTCTCTCCAATCAATTCCTGAATCATAACATCCAAGTCAAGAAAACAACAATCAAAGGTAATGTAATACCATTGGTATTAATAAGTGGACGGAAGGGAATGTCATGGAGCTGCAGAGCTGATATAAATAATTTGACCTTTTACTTATCTTCCATGACTGTACGCAGCATAAAGCCTAGACTATGCATGTGTAGCATGACTGTGTGGCAGATGAACTCTCAGTGTGAAGGTTTTTAGTGATGTACATAGTTACACAGTTCAGACTTGTAGCATGGGTAACACTATTACTCAGCCAGTGCTTCTCTCAAGTAGAGTTTATTCCATTGAACCCATAGTTGAGTTTAACCAGATAAAGAGACTATAGATCATGCAGCAAGGTACACAGGAAACTCAATAACACCATTGGAGACAGTAATCTAAGTATCTATTCAGCAGGGAGCCCAAGACTAAGCTTTATTTGCACCTGGACCTGTCACACTACAATATCAGGATTCAGCAGCTCAACTGTCTTCTGCACTCCATAATACCACACAGGTACACAGAAGATGGTAAATTGAAGCTCTGCCTATTGAGGATGTGTTGCTTCATTTGTTTTAAACCACATACAAGCATGATAAGGTAAATACTAAGTTTTTGTAGACTTGTATTTAATATTTAGGAAATTTTGCCTTTTACTGATACAAACTACAGCCAACGTCCAAATGTCTTGCTGTCAGACCACAACACACAGAGCCATAAGAGCCTTCTTATCAGTGGTTCTTGGTGTGATGCTGCTGTCCTTGCTAGTCCTTTGACAAGTAACTGCTCATGACAGCAGTATACATATTTAATGAATGCTTGATGAGGCATTTCAACAACTTCAATCGTATCCACCCATATGTTTATATTGATTTATAAATAATTTTAAATTTGCAGTACATGTAGAAAACACATCCTGTTTTGCACCTTGTTAACCTCATTGGATATCATAAATATTAACCAAACATTCATCATCATGTTATTGCACAGATAGACCTCAGGCCTCTCCTTGTGATGAATGTAGACTGTGGAATGTAGTCTATTTCCTCAGTGCAAATTCATTAATATTTGCAAGTCACTTTACTTATCTATGTACTGTAAATCTACTTACCTATAAAAATTATAAAAAGGGTGCACTTTTATTTTCACTTCAGCCCCCAAAAGTCTGTGCACCACCCTGGGTTTGGAAATATGTCAATGAAAAACTCTCTGTTCACATTGCTGTTGCATATCAGCAGTATACAGTGGAAAAACTTGATACTTATATTACAGACTTATACATCCTAAAATAAACCATGCATCAGGGAAATATCAAGTTAATGTCAAGTACATACTAATTTTTTAATCACAATTAGCTGCAAGTCATAAGCTGATAATGCTGAAAAGGTAACATGAAAATAATAATAATATAATAATGCATATATATTCTTCCAGCTTTAGGCTTTAATGCACAGGATTACTACATCAAACTGTTTTTCAGAACAGAGAAGACCAGAGTGCAGTAAAATGTACCCTCTGATATAAATCTAATATAAACATGAAATGCTTATATTTATCACACAGCAGCATATGTTCATATATCTAGTGATCACAGCCTATTATCATGTAAAATCCTCTCTACCAAGGTCAGAGTGATGGAACATGACAAGATGAGAAATTGCAAGTTTCACCAATATCTATTTGATGAACACAAAGACACATTGCATTAAATAAAGGGTGGATTATGCACTCCCTTTTTTTTTTTTTTAAACCAAGCACTGTTTACCAACTACAGAAACTTTAAGCCTAACAATGTGGAATCTTTTCAGCTTGTAATCCCCTTGACATCCCTTCAATGTTGAGTGAACAGTGTTCCAGCACTGAGGCGAATCAATGGGACTTTATTTTTTTAGCAGTGGGCTGAGAACCTCTGAATCACAGGAAACGCTGAAGCTTTCTGTACAGGAAAAATAGATTATTTAAAGTTGCTGTCTATTTCAAACAGGCAGTCACCATTCTGCCTTTTCTTGATAATCTATTAAAAATGCTGGTTACAGCATCCACAAAGAGAGGACTAGGTTGGAGGACAAGGGCCAATGAAGAGGGATGATGGAGTGTTGCCTTAAGTCATACTGCCATCTAGTGTCAGTGCCTGCATCGATAGGTGCTGTCCATGGTGCTGAATATGTAAACAATTAGACTTGTTAGATTGTTGCTCTCTTCTGTAAGGTCATTATACTCTGAGCGCATTGAGTAAAGGTGAGTGCTGTTGAAGCAGCTACAGCACAAAGGTCACTGCCAGTCAACTAAAGGGCCAGACCATCCAGATTTGGTGAAAACATGATCATTTATATTAGATGACTCTAACTGCAGGACCCAAGACTAATTCACAATCTCTTCCATGTGCACGAGGAATGCCAAGCACCATCAGACAGGCAGCTCAGCCCTGAAAAGTTCCACCATATAAACTGCACATGCGGTAAATTGGTTGAACAGGTTACATTAAGTGAGGGATGATACTGTCCAATCAGATAAAACATTACGACCACCCATAAAACATCACCACAAATCTATTTAAATGCAAAATGTTCGCTAGCTGCCTAATAGAGCCCACCCACTAACAGATGGTATTTCAACCAGTTAATTTAGTTGGTAGCATAGTTTTATTCACCTAATATGTGAGTCATTATAATCTTATAGTTGATTGGCATGAATGCACTGCAATATGCAGTTTGATGTAAGATTGCATGTCTTACAATTGACATACATCAAAACTTTTAATGCAGACAGAAATGCTGAACATGTTATGCTTCTATATTTACTTTCTGGCAACTGTAATGTCACCTGACCTTTTTTTCCCCTTCATACTGCGTTCAAGGTCAAAATTTGACCTTTACCACATTATTTAAGTTTAATCAAATTTGATTTACGTCATTAATGCTTCCGAACACAATTATATGACTGGAAGGACGGAAAAGCTTGTGATGTCAGATGAATCCAGACATTAAGTCTCTGCAGCTCCTGAGTTCACAAAAAAAAAAAAAAAATCAAGGCTTATGTGTGTGTCTGTGTTCCAAAAGATGATGATAAATATGCAGTCCATGTCTTCAGCAATGTAAAGTCATTCTGCCACTGTGCATTTGAGAACCTGCAATGTACACTCACGATCAAAATCTTAGGACCAGTTAAGAAATTGCAAGAATTAGTATTTTGCACTGTGGGATCTTAAGAAGGTTCTAAGTAGAGCTTAAAAATGCAAAATGAAGAAATGGGAGCAAGAGAAAAAAAATTAGTATGCAATTTGTTGAAAACAACAATTTAACTGAAATACGTTGTTCATCAGCTGATCAAACGTTTAAGACCGCAGCCTTTAAAACCAAAATCTGTGCAAAAATTTGGATTGCATGTCATTTTCTGTCAAGTAATCACTGTCAAGATTTCCTGATGGCAAAAGCAAAAAAGCTCACTCTCTTTGAATGTGGTAGGAGCTGCTTAAGCAAGGCCTCTCACAACGTGCCATCGCTGCTGGGTTGGACGCAGTAAGAAAGTCATTTTGAATATTTTAAAAGATCCTGAGGGTTATGGAACAAAAAAGTCACATAGTAGACCGAACGGCTGTCTGTCAACGACCAAAATTAAGGTCATTACTGGTGCTGACTGCAGCCCAATGACCATCAGACAGCATCTGTGAGGGAAAGACACAAATACACAAAACGTCCTCAAAAGCCATGTCTCCTTCAACGACACAAAAGTGCCCGTCTAGACTTTGCGAGGTAGCACCAAACATGGGACATTCAAAGGTGGAAGAAAATTTTGTTCTCTGATGAGGAAAAAATTTTACCTTGATGGTCCTTATGGCTTCCAACATTACTGGCATGAAAAGGAGATGCACCTGAGATGTTCTCTACGCGGCACATTGGAGGGGGTGCCATCATGATCTGGGGTGGTTTTTCCTTCAATGGATCCATGGAGCTTCAGGTTGTGCAGGGGCGTCAAGCAGCAGCCGGCTATGTGCAACCCTCATGACTGAGGTCCCTTGTCTGTGTGGGTTCATAGACTGGGTTTTTCAACAGGACAATGCTGCAGTTCACAATGCCCACCTGACAAAGGACTTCTTCCAGGAGAATAATGTCACTCTTTTGGACCATCCAGCATGTTCTAAATCTAACTGAGAACATTTTGGGATGGATAGCAAGGGAAGTTTACAAAAATGGGCATCAGTTCAACTCAGTGAACTGAGAAGCCTTTGAGAAGCCATCTTCACTACTTGGCACAACCTTCCCACTAGACTTCTTGATGCACTTGCATCAAAATGGATTTTTGAAGTGATCAACAAGAATGGTGGAGGTACTCATTACTGAGTTTTTTTTTTTTTACCCTTTAATTTCTGTTTCTGTAATATCTTTAATTTTCTGTTTTGAGGGTGCTTTAGGTTTTTTTTTGTGCACATCATCTGAATTTACTGCAAGACAACTCCAATCAAAGTAGAGAAACAATCAGAAAAGATTAAGAAAACCTGGGGTGAATTTGTGTGGTAGATAGTGAGATTTCCTTTTAATAAATATGCAAAGATTTCAATAGTTTTTATAGTATATTAAAAGTTGAGGAAGAAGAAGAAAGAAAAAAATTATAAAGTTAATATATTATTAACTTTGATTGATTAAGATTGATTTTTAAATTTAGTTGAGGTTCTTATATTAATAGAGTTAAAGTATCAATGTTCTCAGTCCACAGAGATGTGCTCACAGTCAGTATTCAGACTGAGCCTTAAAAATGCTGACCCAATCAGGGAGTTACCCGGTGTCCAGCCTAACCCACAGTTTTGAATTTAAAACAGGACCAGAGGTTTTATGAAAAGGTTTCATAAAATCATTGCGTCATTGTTGATGGAGCCTATCCCAGCTGATATTGGGCAAGGACGTTATACACCCTTGATAGGTCAAACATCTATCTTTCTTCCATCTAAGTTTAATGGATTACTCAGAAAACAATCACTTAATCAGAAGAGAAATATGTAAAATTTGGCAACATTAAAACTGGCTGAAACATAAAACACTTCCTCAAGGCACTGCACACTGCAGGGAAGTTCGTACAGTGTATCGTTGGAAAGGTGGTAATATCTGCACTGTAGAAACTATGATGAGAGGTTATCTAAATTATGTTAACTTGTGTAAACTAAGCTCTGCCTCCTTGGTATTGGATTTAGCAAAGTATTCTGACAAAATGTTCAGGCCAATCTCATGTTTATTTAGCAAAAGCAAATTTCATTAGTCTCTGTTTCACTGGAGAATTTTGATTTCCCTCGATGATGCAAACACCTCTCCACCCAAACTGAGTCTGTTTGGGATTGGAATGTTGCAGTTTCATCATATTGTTTACTGTGTGATATATCAGAACCCCCACTGGGGTAAACGCATAAAGTCTTTATCAGCCCTTTACGCCTGTCCAGTGTCTCATTGCTATGAAATACATCATAGCAGTTCAGTCCCAAAAGACACACACACACACAGATCCACAGCTAAGGCATTACCCCCACCACAGAAGCATCAGCATCAGTCTTTTTGACAAGGGGGCCTGTGTTTTTTCTGAGGTCATAGAGGATCAATGTTGACTCCATGGCATAATCATTTGAGGAATAAGATGAACATAATTTAGCACCAATTGAGTTGTCTCACTGGTTGCAGTGGGGAGGGGTGATTAAGGATTGATAGTCCCAGCAGGAGCAGTTGTGAAATTCAGGAGACAAGGATGGAAACAGCAGTGCAAAAAGAGAAGAGAAAGACAAAAAGAGCAGAAATAGTTTGCGTGAAGTTCCCACTGCATGGGCACTGTCAAGACAGTCCACAGGCAGTCCAGTTACTCAAGTCCAACAAACAGCAACAAACGCCATTTAATAAGCCACCACAGCTGCCTTTGTTTCATGCATGGCAGTCAGTTTGGAACCGGAATTCACTTAAAGGGAAGTTGCGATTGGCCAGTGAGCGCTATCTGTGCCAGTCACGTCGCCTAGCTCTGATCCCAGGACCCATCACTGGGGACAGCAGCATTTTTAAAAGTCTGTGCTTCCATGCTTCCACACCAGGTTGATTGGTGTCATGTCAGTCATCAGCACTGACTTTAGTTATACGTCTGGAACTTACACCCACTTTTATACAGTCTATGAAGGTTATAAAACAGGTTTTAATAGTTTGAAGTTAAAAGTGAAAACATCAATCGTATAAAATATTTCTACTGACATGTTTTGAAATTGTTTTACTTTTTTTGTTATTATGGTCAAATTAATAAATATATATTTAAATACCACAAAGTGTAGTCATAATTGGAACATGTACATACATACATAACAGAATTAGAGGGTCTTTGTTTAAATATAAAAGACCGCCCTATTTGGCAGCTAAGTATTTTACCTGATTAAGCTGACACTGTGGTATTCAATACCAGTTTACATTGGACGAGGGTGGGGTACACCCTATTGGATTGCCAGTCCATTGTAGGGCCAATGCAGAGACACTTACTCACACTCAGACCTATGGACAATTTAGAGTCACTAATTAACCTAAACATGATGTCTTTGGACAGTGGGAGGAAACCTATGGAGACACAGGGAGAACATACAAACTCCACACAGAAAGGCCCCAGACCCGGGAACCGAACCTGAGACCTTCTTATTGTAAGGCAACAGCACCAATGTGCCACTATGCTGCCTTGCTGCCATATATATAAATAAGCGTCTGTTCAGAAATATTCATAAATAAAATCCAACCTCTCTCTTTAACTGTCACAGTGGACAACAAAGAGCTCATCTGTGTTTCCACTTTCTGTCAGAGAATATAAAGAGCCCATTATGGCGTCTTTTGAATAGTTGTGAATATCATTACAGAGTCCTCTACGCCACCTCAGAGTGTGCTTGGTGTCTCTCCAGCTGGGTGAAGGTTACATCACATTCATTTATTGTAGTCATTACCTGCATGTTCACAGCTGCTCTCTCCAGATGTCATTATATTTTGCTCATGTCGTCTAAGTGTGACTGACAGATGCCAGCTGTGATTAGATCCAGGGGATTAAGGTGGATGCCTGCTGACCAAAAAACAGCTCTACAGCTCTTAGATGTCAGCCATTAAAATGAGACAGACACTCTAAATGAGGGACCAGATCAAGCTAATATCCCATTACAAATGCTGTTTACTTTGGGTGTCTGGGTTTAGCCCAGATGCCCATGACTATGGCTCGCCAAGGCTGTGTGCTGGATGCAAGGAACATTGCCAGAAATGTTTCTCCCAAAACATAAGAGGACATTCCCAGTGCTAGAGGCAAAATGTTCCAGATGTCACAGTCATGTCTGAAATCCCATCCCTAATGCAGGGTGAAAGGCAGAAACAGAGTGGCACCTCCTGTCGTTCAAGGGAGGCACTGTCCAGAAACTCACCTGGGAGACAACAAACAGCATTCATTCATTAGTCTTCAATCGCTTTATCCGTTTCCAAGTCGCGGGGTGCTAGAGCCGTCTTACCATCTTAGACTAGCCATCTTACACTGGGCAAAGACAGGGTACACCCTGGACAGGACACCATTCCATTGCAGGGACAACACACAGAGAAAGACAGAGACAAACAATGACTAACACTCACATGTAGACCTATGGACAACTTAGAGTCACCAGTTAACCTAAGCATGCATGTCTTTGCATGGTGTGTGATGTTGTGCCCAGAATTGGCACAATTGGCAAAAGGAGAGCTCTAAAACTAAAATTTGATTCACTGTTGTCTAATGGCCATGCCTCGCTGGGGAAGCAGATAAACGCCACCTTACTTGGTAGACAACTCAACTGGCCACGCAGAGCAGGAGATGTCTGATGAGAGCAGCCGCGTCGAGGTCCTTCGTTGTGACCTCCCAAGCTAGACTGGTCCTGAAGTGGCTGTCGAAAATCAGAAACGTATGACTATGTACTGTGTATGAAGTTTCTTTTTCTTTTTACAGAACAGAACAGTTATAACAACCAAACATATAGATTACGCTGCTCAGCCAATATGCCATCGGTTCCGGTTGTTTGTCATTCAGGTGGCGCTGTTGTTACATAATTGGAATAGTTTATTGTCCGGTGTAAATTCTATCTCAGTCAAACTATCTTGTAGAAGCTGTGAATTCCTCTTCTCACAGGGGAATCAGTTCTGCAGGTTTGGAATATCCAATTTCTTATTATATATTATTATATATATATGTCCTTGTTGTCCTGTATGCATTCCAGAGCGACAATTTGCATCCACGGCCTGATAATGTTATCAGGCAGACCAGAGTGGAGGGTCAGAGAAGTGGAACCTCTCTGCAGGGTTAGGCATGTTTATGCTGATTTGTGGCATGGACTGCAATTTATTGTTTGATAAAGGTCCAGGATGGCACTTAGCAGAGATCTGAGAAATCTTTGTGGAGGCAATAGTCTCTTTAAAGTCTGAGGGGTGTGGGAGATTGGAATCTCCACTGACCCCCCCTTTCCAGACCTCACAACAGAGGAAACCAGATTACCTGGAGGAAACCCACACGGACACGGGGAGAACATGATCTTCTAATGGCTTCAGACAATGGATCAGCTCCATTTATCAGATAGACATCAGTTTGTACATGTTAACAATAGCTCCTCCTCACCAACTATAGCCAATGATGGTATCCCACAGAGCTTGGTACTAGGACCAATCCTCTTCATTCTATGTCGGCTTTCTTTACATTATCAGGAAACATAATATCAATCTAACTGTTATGCAGACGACACGCAGCTGTATTTATCAATGAAGCAAAATTTATTTAGTCAGCTAGTCAGACTGCAGACAGGTCTTGAAGACATAACAGTCTGGGTGACCGGTAAGTTTTTACTTCTAAATTCTGACAAAACTGTCTACTTGGCCCTAAGCACCTCAGAGAAACCCTACCTAATCATCTGCTCAGTCTGGACGGTATTACTTTGGATTCCAGCTCCACTGAAAGAAACCTTGGAATAACTTTTGACCAGGACATGTCCCTTACATAAAACAAATCAGTAGGGTAGCTTTCTTCTACCTGAGAAACATTAGGAAATTCAGAAACATCCTCTCTCAGGATGATGCAGAAAAACTAGTCCATGCATTTGTAACTTCTATGCTGGACCACTGTAACTCATTACTATCTGGATGTCCAAACAAAGTTGATTCAGAATGCTGCTGCAAAAATATTTACAGGAACTAGGAAAGGACACCACATCTCTCCTGTGTTAGCTGCTCTTCATTGGCTGCCAGTAAAATTCAGAACAGAATTTAAAATCCTTTTCCTAGCATATAAAGCTCTTAATGACCATCTTAAGGCTCCATCATATCTCAGAAAGCTCAAAGTTTCTTATTGTCCTAGTAGGCCACTCCGCTCTCTAGATGGAGGGGGGGGGGGGGCAGACTCTTTAGCAATTTTCAAGACCAGACTTAAAACTTTTCTATATGACAAAGCAACTGGTTGAGGCAGATGGCTACCCCCCCCCCAAGCCTGTTTCTGCCCGAGGTTTCTGCCTCTTTTCCTTGCTACTGTTGCCAAGTGCTTGTGCAGTGGTGTTGTTGCACTATATAATGAACATGGCAGTGAAGCGCACACTCTTATTTTGAAGGACAGTATTTATTTTTCTTTTTGGTCATGCCTTCTTTTATTCTTTTGAGCGTTAATATTGTAGGAAAGAATTGTACAGTTACTTATGTTAATGTTAAGGTTTAACACATACAAAAATGCCAGTAGGGAGGTCTGCGAAGCACTGGAAGTAGAATGCATATTTTATTTTGTAATCTGCACTTACAGTCTTGTGCTGCATATTACTTCCTCTTGCTCATGACTCTCCCTCCAGAAAGGTACGTATTTCTACTGCTCTTTGTATTTTTATTGTTTTTGTTGTACAAACTGAATGTAAGTTAGTTAAAAATACTTATAAAGTTGGTGCAATCACAGAATTAAGTTGTAAAACTATATATTTTGTTATTTTCATGCATAAACTCACTAATTAGAGAAGAAGTGGAGAAGTTGTTGCGGTCCACGCGAGTTGCTAGGCTGCTACTTAGTTTATCACGCTAGAGTGTACTGTTGAGACTGGATGTTGACAGGAGCCATGTTGTGACTGTGTTCATGGTGTTACAGAGCACAGAGAGCATGTAGGAGAAAAACCTGTGAAAACCTGGGAGTGTTTCTTCTCCATAACAACACAACGCAGAATTAGGCCCACTACACTTGCTCATGGGGGATCTGTTGGGTCTCTTTATATCATTTTTTAAAGAGTTTGGTCGTAGCCTGCTCTATAAGTAAAGTGCCTTGATATAACTGTGTTATGATTTGGCGCTATATAAATAAATCTGATTTGATTTCATTTGAACATGCAAACTCCGCACAGAAAGGCCCCAGGCCTAGGAACCGAACCTGCACCTTTGTTATTGTGGGGCAATAGTGCTAACCACTTGGGATGGAAAAGTACACCACTATCCGTATTTGTATAATCATCTGTCCAACTATCTACATTATCTGTATCTGTATTCTTACTCGGATGGGGTGGGACTCAAACCAGAAATGGGCATGGTTTATACAGAAAGTTGCATTTTTTAGCCTGAAATTGATATTGGGTTGGTCAGAAGTTGCTATATTTATTGTGAGCCTCAATATATTTTTATTTACAGTTTTATTTGTATTACACCTAGGTAAGAGTGTGAAACGTTGTGCTCTTCTCTATCAGAGGATGCCCTCAGGAGGATTTTCCTTCAGCCCGAGCAGATATTGACTGCTATTACTTGTATGGTACACATACTTGTCAAAATTGCGACAATTGTTTCAGCCGAGCATCCAGCTCAAACCTACTAACCACTATGCTGCCACACACAGCAGATAACATTAATTAGAGAGTCCTTTGTCCTTGTGTTTTTGGAGTCCTATCTATGCTCCTAATAACAACAAATCAGCTTTTTTCTACAAAGTTTTTTTGCAATTATCCAACATATTATTAAGCCCAACAACAATCATTGGAGGGGACTTTAACACAGTCCTGAATCGTTCTATAGATCAGTGTTCCTCAAACTGTGGGGCGTGCCAGGTGGGTTGCGAACAAGGGTGGAATCTATGGTTGGACCTGGATGTGCAAAGACCCACTCAGTAAGATTCATGAAAAAAAATTTTAAATATTATTATTATTATTTTCTATTTCCCTGATCATGTCTTAACAGTGAATTTTAATAGAACAGAGCTGTAATTGCAGAGTATACAGTAGACGAGGACTGTATATCCTTCATCTCACAGGCATTAAGTATGAGGCTTATTATAATTTACACTGGTCTGACAGATTATTTTATACAATATAATTTGCATGCACAGCTTAAAAAAAAAAAAAAAAAAAAAAAAAATCAGGCCCATCCAGATTTACCCTGGGCCTACCCATTAGCTACATTCTGGCTCCGCCACTGGTCGCAACAAACGGGAGGGGGGAAAAAGCCACGGGTACATTTAATCTTCCCACAAGAGATAAAAGTAAACTCCCACTCACACAAATCAAACAACTTAGCCTAAAAATTCTATTCATTCGGTAGGTTATACATGGTTAGTTTCAGCATTAGAATGGGGGAGTTGAGATGTGACTTGGAACGATTGTGTGAAAAGTGTGATTGACGTAGGCATTTTCATTATGGAACAATAAAAACACTTCATTGGAGCAAAGGCAGCATGGGACAGTGGGCGTTGATTTGATGTTTAGGATGGAGGGGTAAATAAATGGTCATGGTCAGATTTATAACAAGAGCAACGAAGGGTACTGATGTAGCCTCACCAAATATTGTTGAATAACCAAAAAGTTGACCGAAAAGAAAGTATGGCAATTCGTATTTTGCTCTTGGGTTCACGGTGGCGACAATTGGAGGGGAGGAGAGACCTCCATGTGTTGTGTGCCTTAAACAGCTTACAGCAGATAGCATGAGACATAACAATTTATGTTCAACTGGACCTTTATGTTCCCATTCAATTGAATTCTTATGTTCCATTGTTACTGTGATGACACAAATGGCATTTTGATAGGCATGCACTTTTATTTTCTCTGGTGTTATTACTGATGTTACTTTACATTTATCATTCAAAAAACTTTTGAACGATAAATTTGTCGATTGAACAATTTGTCCTTCCTCTTTGCAACCCTTCTAAAATTTTGCTTTAGAGAGTGGGGCTGGGTGATATGGAACAAAATCCTATCACGATATTTCATATCAGTCGATCGATATATCACAATATAAATCAAATAACTATTTCTGTCAAGTTTAAAGGTTCCTTTTTACTCCTATATGACATGGGCACATACCACATTAATATATGTTTAAGCACTGTGGCACTGCATAGGAAAGGCGTACTTCAGCTCCCGGTATCTAGTCTAGTGGAGGAGTTTAAATGTACTAAGGTTCGGACAGAGCTCCTGTTATCTGGGAGTAAAGATGTGGTTGTTAGTAAAGTGGTTCCAAACCCAACCAAGGGGAGAAAATGGAATTCAAGAATGGCAGTGCAGGAAGCAGAAGCAGCTCTTAGGCATACAGAGATTGTGGGTAATGTACAGATAGGCTGGGGAGGCTTGGGGCTTGGCTCAGGCAAACCGGTGTGGAGTAGAGCAGAGCCCAAAGAGAAGAGGAAACTAATTGTAGAGCAGGTTCGCAGACAGGAGGAAATATTAAGAGGTGCGAGGGCAGTGGCTCAGGCTAAGCAAGGACAGTGGTTGAACTGGGAAGGTGTAGAGAAGAAAAAGCTTAGTTGGAAAGAGCTGTGGAGTATGGAGGAAAGTAGGATTAGATTTTTTTGATAGGGGCAACATGTGATGTCTTGCCAACTCCCCAGAACCTAAAACTCTGGTATGTCCGTTGTGTTCAGGTACTGCAACTTTAAAACACATCTTGTCCGGTTGTAAAGTTAGTCTCTCACAAGGCCGATATACGTGGTGACATAACCAGGTTTTAAAAAGCTTAGCTGCAGGCATTGAAGATATACGGAGGCAGGCAGTTTTAGGAGGGTCTAAGACAAAGAGAGTTGCAATACAGTTTGTGCAGGAAGGAGGGAAAGTTAATAAGATAATAAGGAAGCAAGGCAGTTCAGAGGATGCTAGTGACTGGGAGATGCAGGTAGATTTAGGAGGAAAGCTTGTTGTTCCCCAGGAAATAGCCTGCACAAAGCTAAGGCCTGATATAGTTTTGTGGTCTAGGAGTAGAAAGAAAGTATATTTCATAGAGCTGACTGTGCCTTGGGAGGATTTAGTTGAAGAAGCATATGAAAGGAAAAAGCTCAGGTATGCAGATCTAGGTAAGGATGCTGAGCAGCGAGGATGGAAGGTTAGGATTTGTCCAGTAGAAGTAGGATGTAGAGGGTTTGTAGCAAGATCTGCTGTTGCTTTGTTGAGGGAGTTAGGAGGAAGCGGCCAGAGGGTGAGGAAAATATCAGGAAATGTCAGATGAGGCAGTAAGATCCAGTCAGTGGATTTGGGTTAGAAGAGGTAATAGTAGCTGGGGGCCCAGCAGGGGGAGCTCTAAAGATAGACAGACTCTAGGGAGAAGCAGAGGAAGAAATCCAGGAAGGGGAAGTGTATTTAAGTGGAGGGTGTGGCCTGTTTGAGCCTCTTTGCCACCATGCGGTTTGTCCAGGTGAGTTGGCCTGTGTTGGAGTGTTGACGTTGTTTGAGTATAGGACTGTTTAGGTGAGTTTAGTTGCTGAATCTACTAATGCAGCTTGTATTGCCTCCACCTCCTGCACCCTCTATACTTTCATGCCCCCTACCCGAACCAGGGTCTGTATCCCATCCCTACTTTCTCTCCACCTCTTCTATTTTCTCCCCTACCCGAACCAGGGTCTGTATCCCCACCCCGCTTTCACTGGTGCAGTTGGTGAGAGGTCAGAGTAGGTGATAGTCGTGTTGTTTGAGATAGTTGTCTTTGTGTGACGAGTGGTGATGGCTGGCATTAGGGGGTGACTCTGGGACGCCAGTGTTCAGTCTAGCCTTCTGGAGGTGTTGTGGGTCTAACTAGACGAAACACCGGTGAAAGGAGGTTCCCACCTGATGACCCCAAAGACATGATAGCTATCACCGCTCACTGGGCTAGTTGGATATTATCTGTAGGGAATATATCGAGCAGGGTGAAAGTTTGTTGCTAGGAAGGTGATCACTGAGTCTGGTCCATTTTTTTGTCGCACAAGTTTCTTGTGTTTTCTCTAAAAAGTTATTTTCTGTCAGAAGTTAAACATATGAAATGTACTACAGACCTTGTAGAACTGTATTTCAAGTAAATTATCATATGGTCAACTAAAATCTTAATTCTGACCAGTCAGAAGCAGGAGAACACAAACTAGATTCTTTGGTCAAGATTCTTTCAAATAAAGTATGTAGGTATTAATTTAAAATACAATCTATAAAAAAAAAGGAAAAACAACCTTACGGTATGCTTTACATATATTCAAACACTTTTAAATTGCTGGAAAACGAACCAACAAATAAATGGACAAAAATCAAAAAACAAAACCATTCTGTACATAGCATGGAAGGTGCTCTGTGACAGCTTGATCAACATAGGTGTAAATTCCATTCATGATTGGACATATCTGGCAGTGCAACTGGCCAGTCATAGTGCTTGGATAGGCTGTCTGAGAGAAAGGAGGGACAAGTTGGGTCCCTGCAGTGTGTTACAAAAGTTAAGCTGTCCAACCACAGAATGACAACACACAACGAGATTATCTATCATAAAATGTCAAGCTCACAGAAAAGGCAATGAGGATGTCATAAGAGGAAGCAATGCTTCAGATGAGGCATCCAGATTTCAAGCAGCAGTAATGACAACACTAGTATCACTTGAACCGATGGCTACACCAGAGGACACTATTTTGATGCAAAAAGAAGCAGATCAGAGTGAGCAGAACCTCTGGAGACAGAGGTGCTACGATGAGTGAGACAGGATTGTGCAGGTCGCATGACGGTCTCCTGTTGGCACTTGTGACGCTATTAACCATTTTGATCCCCGAGGTGCACAAAGTTGCTCACTGTGCCAGGGTGGAGGTATTAAGGAAAGTAAAACAACAAGGATACTGGTCAGCATACATGCAAGCCATGGTGGATGAAGTGCTGAATCAGTGAAGTGTGTGCTCAAAATAATGTGAGAAAAAAACACACCACCACCTGTGGGACACATTCCAATTCCAGAAGGTCCATTCAAACACCTAGTGATTGACAATGTTGAAATGATCAAACCTGTCAATGGAAAAAAGTATATGTTAGTAGGGTATAAGGTCCTCATAAAGGGCCATGGAGCCAAGGGCTTCACAAAATGTCTGACGGCAGCATTTTATTGTCCGTACCTTATGAGACACAACTACTCAGAAGGTGATCTACAATAAGGGTGACCTATTGGTCATAAAAATTGATTGAACACTGTTGTTTGCCCTTTAATGCAGGCTTTTGTGTCCATTTTCTACAATATCCACGCTTGAATCATTATCACCAGTGTGTTAAAAATGATTCTGTGTTCTAGCCATAACGCACTGCCTTGATTCCAGAAATATCAGTCTTTTCTATCAGAGTTTTCAGAGCTGTCGAGTGGGGCTCTGGAGATTGTGGTTGTGACAGAGCATGTTGTCTGTCCTGTGTGTCAGCTTGTTGTTGTTTGCTGCTGTTATTCTCACCGCAGTTGTGTGATAAGGACTGCTGGGAGCAGATCTACACCTAGCCTCTATGCTCTAGCTGTTTATTTTTGATCGTGTCCACTGCATGAACAAGAAAAATGCACAGCTGACTTCGATGATCACTGCCTCTTGCCCACTTCCATTCTCCCCTCCTGGGCTTTTTTGGCTTAACACCATAAATACTTTGTCTGATTGGGGGCCTTTTTGCCTTTTACCCCTTACTCACTGAGAGTGCAGTCTGTACTGTATTGTTTTCCTTTTAGTGGTGATGTATAGTTTGATATGTCAAGGTTTTATACGTTGCTCAGCAAATGTGCGCTCCTCTGAAACTACCATTTTTCTCCGTTTATCTTAGAGTACAGATGTTAAATGCTATATAATCAATTTCACATAGGTAATTTTATTCTGTGTTCATTATAATGAATATCCCTAAGCTTTTTCATAAAGCTGTCCTAGTCCATTACTGGGACTGTAAGTCATATTCCTCCTGTACTGCTCACCTTATTCCCCCAAACCAGTGGGGCTATTTTAAATGGTGACTGGTTAGCTTCCACATCTGCTTTGATCCAGGACCAAATAATAGCATTATGGCTGCAAGTCAGTGCTGTTATGCATATGCCTTGCAATGCCAATTGTAATGTCAAATGGATTCAAACCCTGATTCTTTTCCTGGTTCCTAACTTTAAGGAGGAACTGTTTTTGTCATATACCTTTTTTATATTTAACAAAAACTGCTATTTTAAAATGTGAATCAAAAACAAACAGCTGATCTTTTCCTTTGTTTAAAACTTTGTTTTAAGTAGCAACATTTAGACGATTATCCAGCTGCACTGCTCTCAATGACCAATTTTTTTACTTGCATAAGAAAATTATATTCTACATTGTCTCATTTTACCCCATAAACACTCATGTTATTGGTCTCAGCAAGTGTTTCAAGAGAATTCTACCTCCTTTACTGATTGGCATTCTCATATGGGCATCTCCAATGTGACTTTCAGACAAGAGAAAAAAAGACTCAAACAGAACCAGAACTCATTCTTCTTTCATGCCAAAAACTGACACATTATCCGCATTGCTGATCGAGCACCATGCGTTGTGCAAGTGGCTTCTAATGTAGTATTCAATCAAAATTGGGGAGAAAGTCACAAAGGTCTGGCAAGACGCCATATTTATTTATTTATTTTTTTTTTTTTTTTTTTTTAAGACGTCAAACATTTTTCTAATTTAGCCTCATGCTTCCTGACTCAAGAGACATCAGAGGATGATGTCTGCCAGCTCCTCCTGGAGACAGAAAACGCTTCACTCAACTCCCTCATCTTGGGAAATTATACTGGTTATTTTTAATAAAATACAGAAAAAGGCAAGCATCGTGATTTGGGTTAAAATAAATCAGTATCAGACATATGATCTTTGTTGTCATGGTTATGCTTCATAACTCAAATTGTACCAAAAGCTGGGTACTAGATCTTCATTGCCACACTGACAGACATTTTTTACAATTACGGTAGATTATTATTGCTGATTCTACAGTAATTGTTTTTTACTCTAAGGTTTTTACATTGAAAAACATCACCTTTTGTCCTAAAATTTACATTAAAATTATATGTAAAATACAGTTTGTGCCATGAAATATGAAAATATTTTACTGTAAAATTAAGTCTAAATTATAAAATGCACATTCACAATGTAAACATGTTCCTAAAGTACTGTATAAATGCATGCATGCATGAACAGTAAAACCAGAACTTTACTGTAAAAATGATGGGTATTTTTTCCATACTACAAAGGTAAAAGAGCACCAGTATTGCTGATTTTATGGAAAATTATTGAGTTTGAATGTAAAACTACAAGTTTTTACCCCTGGGGATTGGGCATTTCAATTAATTTTCAATTTAATTAACTAATTTTGTTTTGCTTAAAAAAAATAACATTAAATTAAATTCTGTGTGAAATATGAAAGGATTAACTGTAAGTTTAAAAGCGCAAATTTACTTGGTAAAATTGTCAATCAATTAGAGCAGAAAACATGGAAAAGTAGACAGCCAAGATCTATTGCCTCTTTTATTTTTATTTATTTATTTTTTTTAAAGATCCTAATAGGTTCACAACTTCAGACGCGTCTTGATTAACCAAATTTGAACGTCTTCAAAGAACACTGGGTTCTTGAATAAGCAGTTCTAATGGGCCCTGAGTGGCAAGCTGAGAACAAGTCTGACTGCTTTATTGTGTCACAGACTTTTGCAATGTCTTCATCTCTAAGTGACATTTCTTTAAGAAGCGAGCTGTATGTCATGTAAGTGTATGTCTGTCCCAATTCATGTATATTCTGTATCTCTTTACAATGTTTTGAATTGTAGATGCTGGAAGATGGCGCTGGAAGATGGCGCTGTACCTGTAGCTTTATGTAAAACATGCATACATTTCGAAGATACAAGTCATTGAAATTTGGCCCATCTGTGACTGTGTCTTCTGCATCTGGCTCTCTGGAATCTTGTGTGGTAGCACTTGTAGCACTCTGAGTATTTTCATTACTTCATAAATCTGAGAAAGAGAGCAGCGCTGATGGAGAAGGTTGTATCCAAAGTCTCTGCACAAGCTGGTGGAAAGCTGAATTAAAAAAAAAAAAAACAAAAACAAAACATCAACCTCCGAGTCCTGGGTCCTCAGATGCTGCGTGCTGATTGGCCCGTTCAAATCCAAACTCAAACCAAAGTACCGCCAGAGCTCCACTGTGCATGTACGAGTAGGCCAGGTGCAGGGAGCCATTTGATGGGCCATTAATTAAGAGTGACTGCAGGCTGCCAGTATCATGTGTGGAGCACAGTTTGATCAAACATTTGATCATCAAACAAACAACAACACAACAGCACTTCTCACCTCTGTCAGGTCTACTTACAGGCAGGAAACTTGAATGTGATTAACGTGACTTTTACAAAACCAAATAAATTGACAGTACAAACATCTCCAATGTTTTCAGCAGCTGAGTGCAGATTACTCTTATTTGTTACTTAAAAAATTCCAATATTGGCAACAAGACAATTTACAGTATATATATATATATATATATATATTTTATTTTATTTTATTTTATTTTTTGCCATAACCATGTGCACATTTTACAGTTGACTATTTTCTAAGAGTATTCAAGAATTGCAACATCAACAACGGAGTATGTAAATTTACAAGAATAAAACCCAGAAATTACAGTCTTGACTATTCAAATCTGTGCAGCATATTTCTGCAATTGCCACAACAGTATGCACATTTAATAGTTACAAACTGCATTATTTAGGAAAAATAAGTGGAAAATTTGTGCTGCTAGAAAAAATACAATATTATTGTTAAAAGTAGTACAAGATTTTTATTACAGCAGGGCAGTGTATTTCTGGAGAAAACCAGTGAAAATTACAACTTTTCCTAATTAGCTTATTTACGGTAATTAGTTGTTAAAGAAACTGTTTAAAACTGATTCACAGTTAACGGTTTTTAACTCTTATGGTTTACATTCTTTAAATGCAAAATGTACAGATTTTTTTTTTTTTTTACAGTGCATGGTTATAACAGCAAATGGTCATGGCTTAGTTAGATTAAGGAAAAGATGGTCATTTGGGTTTATAAGGTTTTGTTGGTTCATCCAGACCAACTTTCCCTCACATTGATAATTTTTACAGTTTTCACTTTGCTCCTGTCATCATATCTACAGTCACTAGATACTGATGAGCCAGAAAACTTGACTATAATTAATACTAAAACAATAATAATAAAATAATCCACTGAAAAACAACCTATTGGATCCTTTGTTACAGAAAGACAGCCTAATTCTGAAATACTGCTAGGTTGCTTTCAGTAGAATATTATAACATTATTAAAAACTGCAAAAAAAAAAAACACCTATTCATAAACCTTCATGAATATACAGTTTCTATTGTTGCTTTTCACCTAGAGTAGCCTATCCACCTTATTTTTCTCAGAAGCATGGAGGCAAGACACAATGCAACCACCTTCCGGTTTTTTGTGCGACACTTCACTGCTGTGTAGCTATTAGCTAACTTGTGTCTACTGCAGCTACAGAGAGACGTTTGTGTTTTGTTTTTAAGTAATGGCTTTAAGGAAAACCGGGGTCTCTTGTGTGATTAGGGGCTATAATAATAACTGGTATAAACGCAAAGGTTACGTAGAGGGGGAGTGTTTTGAACATCGGCCGTGTACGAGAGCTGAATGTGGATGTAAGGCGCAATATGAACTGCATCCTCTGCCGAAAGACGATGAATCCCTTTGCCTGTGGTTCATCCATGAGGATGCTGAGTAAAAATGTAAAAATCTAATTTTAGGCAACAACGTCATGTTTCAAGAACTGAATTGCACCAAAAGATTTTCTGACTATATAATTACACATACAACAAAATGTTATTTCATGCGTGACTGCAGGAACAACTGGCCGATGTATTAAGGACCTCGGCAGAGTGGAGGTCACCTTTGCTTTGACTGGGCAGTAAATCAGCTTTGTAGTGGAACTGGTACTGTCAGTCAGTAAGCGCCTGAGGATGCGGTACCAGCCTCCCATCTTGTTTTTTTTTTTTTTTTTTTTTTTACGGTTTCTTTATAGTGTACCCACAAAACCGTTGATCAACATTAGCTTGCACCGTTAACTCCTGTTAGGGAAAGCGGCTGACCGGAAGTGCTACACAAAAACATGGAAGTTTGTCACTATTTACTTCCATGTTTGAAAATAAGGTGGATACTCCCAGATTTATTCTTTAATGAATGAACTAATTGTTGGTCAATACTGCAAAGCAAAATAAAAGAAATACAACCATCCAGGTAGTTACACTTCATTTGTTGGAGTAGAATCAGAAATATCTTTCCTTCGTCATCCTATGTGCCGAAACTAACTGCTAAGTGAAATATTCTGATGCACTGGTTGTCTTGTCACATAAAAAAAACACAAATCCATGCACTGAAACATTTAAGCACCACCATGTCTCATGTGTCTGTGCAATATTGTTCTTTAGACCAAGCCTAAACCTGTTTGCCAATCATTTGGGCTGTACAACAGTCAATAATGGGTAAATCACACGCTGAAATGGAGGGGTAGGAAAGGCTGACAGCATTGCAATGCTGCTCCATTTTAGCCTTTAGATCAGCCAGCATGTAATACAAAGTGACAGGCAAAGCAGACTCCAAAAATCAAAGCCTCCTTTAGCTTCCACATTCAGCGAATAGAACTATTTGAGTGGCTTAGAAAAACTTCAAAGCCAGGGAGAAGGGGACTTTTTTAATTTCAGATAAGGCCCCGGAGCTGAATGTGAACTGTTGAAATTGTAGAAGTTCACATCTTAATCGACGTGACCAGCTGAATTGAGCAGCGAGGAACTCATCTTCCGAGTCTCCTGTTTTTCTTTCTCGTTCCTGTTTTTTTTTTTTTTTTCTTTTTTTCTTTTTTTCTATTTGTATAATTGAAAGATGTTTCAAAACCTCAGTGGGTAGAGACTGAAAGAGTGAGCATATATTGAATTAAAATAATCTTTGGTTGGAACTAAATTATGAAACACATTTACTTAGTAAAGCTGCAGTCATATCATCAGCTCAATCAACACTTCCATGCTGGTGTCATTATCAAGCCATCATAATCACTCAGTCAGTTCCATGTATTAAGCTGTTGACTCCGTCAAAGTGTGTGCATGTCCAGCGTGTTACTCCCACTTATTGTCTGGTCAATATGAAGACCACAGTCGAACAAAAACTTTGTCACGTCTAAATGAGCAGGAGTGACTGGTGAGCTGTGCAGAAAGGAAGGTTGCCCCATGCAGGTGTAACTGGAATCTCTTTGTGCGTTGTGTTGTGTGAATGATGGACTGACACTCTCTTCAGCTTTAGACTGGACTTTATTGCCTCTGTGTGTAGCATGAAAATGCACTGGTCAGTCACGTAGGCACAGTAATGCTGCACAGCTCTATAGAAAAGATAGTAAATGTTCGCTTAGCTGAGGCGCTAAGGAAGCTAACTGTAAACACTGACAAAACCAATTTGGCACATTTTTTGGCACATCTTTCTTACATCTAGTCAGACATAGTATTATATTATATAATATTATAATAGCTGTTATAATACTATACTAGTAATACTAGTTATAATTATATTATTTTGACAGATTTAATGTAACGCTGATTTTCGTGTAACCTACCGTGGGAACAATCCTCTCTTACTGGCACTGTGCTGATGTCACAGTCAGTATTTATGTGCTGAGGAGAGACCCACCGAACAGTGAGCTTTCACAATACCCGAACAAACTAAAATGTTATTGGTTGTGATTGTGGCAAGTGGAATCAACCACAAACATCCGTTACATGGGGCCAACACTGTCTGCTCTCGGTGTCAGAATCCTCTGTGTTCAAAGAAAGGTGCATGACTACATGAGGACGTATCGTAGTAGAGCCAATGGTTCCTGATTCCTTTTAGGAGTGAGTTCATATACAGTACCTGGTTATACTTTTTTATAATCCCTCTAAAACCTGGAAGGAAGGCAGGTGAAAAGGCGGTGCAGTTTCTTACAGGCAGCCCGCGAACACATCTGGACGAGAGGAGTCACACACAGGTCAGCAGTGGTCAAGATGAATCATTGCGTCCTGCGTCGAGACCAGGCAGTCGATAGTAGCTAGGTTATCCGCTGTCGGCTAAGTGTATTCATTGTGCTAGTGAATGCTAATAACACACTCTCAATTAGCTTAGCGGCTATGCTAAACCAAAACTGCAGCTACAAACACAAACCTCCGAGCAGAAAGTCTCTGGCTGCACACCAAACAGGCGTAGCTTCGATATCCAGGTCAAGAATGTCGAACAGACAGTCTCGTAGGTGCAGAAACTACATACTTTATCTCTGAAAAAGTTCACTCTCGCCTTCCGATCATGGCACTTCTTTTTTTCTCATCAGATTCCCTCCCACAAAAATGATCCACACACAGTCCTATTCTCTCTTCTTGTCAACCACACCTTAACTAATTAATGACCAGGATAGCACTTTCTCTCAATCAGTACTCCCTCTTTACTCATGAGACTCTTCAAAATGAAATGAAATATTTAAAATTTGCACCTTTGTGTCTTATTAAACCTATTTAGCTTATTTATTACACTCTAGGTTTTTTTAATAAAACAATTAAAACCTTTATGAAATATCATTTTACACTTTTAGTCACATTTTTAAGCAAAGATGAACATATCAAAACAATTTGTTTCTTTAGCAATAGTGATTTTTTTTTTTTTTTTTTTTTTTTTTTTTTTTTTTTTTTGTTTAAACAGGGTTACATATCATTTATAGAACCCTCAATAACGTTTGTTGACAACCTGCCCATTATGGGACTGAAAGGTAGTTTTACAAAATGCATAATTAATATCATCCAATTCTAAATCTTGACCAACTTTGTAAAGTTACAAATAATCTGGCCACTGATGTGAGTGTCACACACAAAAAACAGGCTTTTTAGAAAGAGCTGATTCTCCATGTTAAAGAAAAAATGCCATCTCTCTATACAGAACATTGCAGAGGAATAAGGGTTAGGGTTAGGGTTAAGCAATTTCTTCCGAAAGAGCGACCAATCATTGTATGGAGGACCAAAAGGGACAGAATTAAATATATAAATAAGTCTTTAAATAATTACTTAAATGTGCCATTAATTAATTAAAATACCAGTTCATGTAATGTAAAAATATATATAATTATTTCCCTATGTATGTCATTATTTCATGGTCCTGTGCTGCAGCGCTTCATGAATTAATTGTATCGGTCAAACTCACCCATTAAAGTCAGTGGGCGGGGCGAACGCAAATCGAGTCTAATCGATTGCTTTGCTCAGAAGCCTGGAAGTCTTTGAAAACATTGCAGCTCCAGACAACATGCTTCAACTTTCTCTGGAGTTGGTGAAAGACATTTCAAACCTTGCGGAGTATGTGGAAGTGGGACCTGCTGACCCAGAGCATGTAGTGTGTAAAGCAGAGGAATTTACTGAAGTTGTTGGCATTATTTCTGCATTTTCCAACCAAATAATATATATATATAATAATACATAATAATAGTTTTATTTATTCACTAAGATATCTCCATGTATATTTGCCTGTGGACTATCCAAGCAAACAAAATTCAATCTTAGTCAATATTTATCCATTACTGTCCATTTTGTATAAGTACAGTTGTAACTACACTACAACTAAAAGTATAGAAGCAAGCAAGATGCAGATAAACAGAGACCAGGGTTCACCGCCCTATTTATGTAGGTCACACAGACTAGTCCCTCCCACTCTCTCTCCCACAGAGGACAGTTACCTAACTGCTGTTCCCGCAGTTCATTATCATACTGTTTCTTCCTCATTTTTCCATTTCCCTAAATGCTGATGCAGAGGACACATGGATGGTCACGGTCATCATATTTTTGTTGTTTGTTTGTTTTTGTTTATTTTTTTCACAGGGCCCTATGCAATGTGTGTATTGGGTGAAACGATATTGTCTGTTACAAACAAATAACTTAGAAACAATTTAGGAAACAAATAGCTATTCGGAATGTAACTCGTTCATAAATTGGCGAGCAATGGAAATAAAACATCCCAGGGAGTGAAGAGTGGTGAAATCTGTCAGCAGGGAGATTCAGCTCAAGTTCAGATGTTTCTCCATCTATGTCCTGATATAAACACAAGAAAACACAGGCTAAAATTAGTACTGCATAGGCTGTAACTCCAAACCAAGAAGAAAATGAAGCTGTAATATGATCATTATAGTTGCAATAAGTTGTTATAGATTTGAAGAGGTGCTGCAAAGCAAAAAAATCAACAATTTAGCCAGCTCTCACTGAAAAAGAACAACTAATCAATTTTCTCTCTCAAACTAACTTTATTGGACTCCAGTGATTATGGGCCGAGGATTTAGCTAATTTCCTATGTGTGAAAACAGCCCTCAGCTCCTGAAGCAAACTAATGGCATGGGCAAGCAGCCATGCACAAGCATAAGGCACAGTGCTGTTAACAATGATTAAATATTCCTCTACTGTTCAGCCTGATTTGAGGTGGAACCGAGAGCTGTTTGCTTCTGTGTATGGCTCAACCATGGATACAGTAAAAGCAGTTTAATTAGAAAATTAGATGGTCCAGCATGCTTCAATTAAAATCATCTCATTCATTATTCTTTTTTTTACCTAAATTTTAATTGCACATCCAAAGCCACAAATTTTCTTCATGTTCTCCAGTCTGCATTGAACACTACATGGTGATAGATCATAAAGCAAGGCTACAAAACAGCAGCTCACAAACCAATGGGTGACATCATGCTGGGATGCCACTTGTTCACATCAGGAAGTCTTACCTAAGGTGAGGTCTGTTGCCTCAGAAACTGTTTTGTTCCAAGAAAACAGCCTCTACTTCATGTCACAGATGCTTCACCAATGCAGTTCCACAGTGCCCTGTATGTGCAGCAGTGTAATCACATTACTGAGCTCAACATTAATTGCAATAATAATTACATTAGTTACATTAATTACAATATCCGTAGCAACAAAATGGCTAAAGAAGTGCTGAGTTTGTCTGAGCAGTATGTGGAATGCATTTTACAGTTTAGTGCAGATTTTGAAGTAGTATTAACCCCAAAAACAGCCCGTCCTCATGTGTGGAGTTGGCTGGGTTTACCTCACCTCCAGCTGCTTTGCTTGTTTCATTATGTCCGAGTGCAGCAAAACAACCCTGTAGCAATCATAATCCTGTGGTCTGTAACAGTCTTTGGAAAACTCTAAAGAAAATTCCATTCCTGTGCTTTCAAAGACTGGCTTTGACACTTCAGACGACTGACTTAGCTGCAGGCGAATGCTGGGAACCCACACAGCATCCATGCTGCAAAGGGGGAAATAATGCAGCCCTCTGGACACACAGCAAAAATATTTACTTTGGAACTGCAGCTGCAGATATTGGGGGAATTTCTAACCTTGATGTAATCGCCTGGAGTGACAGAGCTGCTCACATGTCTCTAAAGTGAATTGCAGAGCCATCTACATTCTGATGTGAGAAAAATCTATCCTCCAAAGGCAGGATAATCGTCAGTAATGTATGCTGCTCTGCGGTTGAGTGTTCATGAGGATTTAAGAGCTGTAGAATGAAGATTGTCACACAGTTCGCTGTCAGTATCTAAGAAACAGTATTATGAATGAGATAAACATGCACTCTTGATTTCCTTTGTGCAGAGTCTCCCACAGGCCTTCACAAGAGTAATTATAAGTCAACGTATGTACAATGCAGATACAATGCACTGTCATCTATATATTCCTATATACCACCCTCAATACTCACTCCCCAGCTGATACTGTTGGGGAGTTTTGTCTGCCATAGTCCAAGTTCAACAAACATTGATTACTTTCCAATGTGTGACTGAGACCTTTACCCTGGTTCCATTTGGATCCCTTCTCTGCTGATTTTTTTTTTTTTTTTTTTTTTTTTTTTTTTGTTCTTCAGACACAGCATTAGGATGCTGCTGCTGTTGTTGAGGCATGTGTCCTCCAATGATTTTGTGAATGAAGATAAATGCTGGCTTTGAAGTAACGCATTTCACACCCAGATTAGTATTCAGCACAACACATCTGTCGTCTGAGTGCATTTCTCTCAACCTGTAATCACACAAGTTCTCAGCTGAAGGTTAAAATTCAACCAGTCACAATAAAATGTCTGGTTTTCTAATATTTCTGATTCAAAAAGATAATTTCTTACCAGGACAGTTCACTGTGGAAAAACAACCATTTGTATTACACTTTGCCTGACTAATGACACTCTAATAGGCTGTAAGTCTGCTCTCAGTGTGAATGAAATTATGAGCCACAAATTATAGGACAGGTGTGTCTCAGTGTGTGTATGTTTGTGTGTTTGTGATAGTGTTGGGAACGTGGTTAGAGTAAGACTCCAAGAAATAAATGTAATGTCGCCCTCATGCCCATGTGTAGACAGGATGAAGTAGACAGGTGTGATATTAAAGGAAGGGCCAGTGGGTCAAAGTTTTAGTGAGTTTGAAAATGATATGAATTATATGCTGTGGTTTTCACAGCCGCCAGATCTCAAATTTCTATGTTGGGTTGGAGCAAAATGTTAGACAGAGCTCCCCACCACTTTCATCAAAACAAAGAACAAGAGAGGCCATTTGTATGAAAAATGGTTGTTCACTTTCCTTTCTCATTTGTCACCTGTTTGTAGCTGCTGGTCCAAAAAACAAACAAAAAAATGTCTCTGAAGCCCTGACCATGTTTGTTTGTTGCTTTCATTTTATTTAAGCTTTCCAGAAATTAGCCTTTAGTTATAATCTGATATGTTTTCGCTCATCCCTGGATAGAGGCTTTATATAGATTTGTACAATTCCTCCTAAATACATACTAACTAAATTAAAGTGAGAATAGTGTGGCAATATTTGCAATGTCATGGTAAATGCAAGGGCACTTATCCAAAGCAAATATCCTCTGAATCAGACAAGTGTGACAGTTCCACAGTATATATGGATACACAGGCAGTCACTGTTCTCAATGGCTTATTTGCATCATGCAACATCTCCACAAATAAGAAAAATAGGATCACTTTTGGGGTAGTCAGCCAGTGGGAGCTAGTAAGAAGTCAGGTCAACAAACCATTATTAACTTTTGGTTCAAAGAAAGTTTCTCTTGAATTATAAGACTTTGTACGTCCAGCTTTGGCTCTGGCAAATGTCTTATTCTATCATGGTCTGACTTGATTGGACTCAGGACTTTAGATTTTATGATTGGATAGTTGTTAATTTTAATTGATTGTCTCCCACACCCTCCACATTACCTGGACTAATATATAGATCCATAATATTGTGGGGGGTAATGTTCTCTTTGGGCTACAAGACACTTGGCCCACCCTTCTCAATAACCACTAAATGTGATTTTAGGTTTTAAAATTTTTTGCTGGAAAACCAGGTATATGCAAGACTATAAAATCTAAAGGCCCAATATACAAGTTCTGGAAATAAATTTAGAGTTAACACTCCCCCACACTTAACCGAACCCTGCTGTGTCTAGAGGAATGGAATAGAGGAATGATGTGTGTGCTGCTCTGTGAGTTCTCTTCTGCAGCAGCTTCAAGTCTCAGTGGGAGAGGACCAATCCACAATGTGTGTTCACATATTGAGTGACATTCGTAAGCTCTTGCTGCCAGTGTTCTGTGATTTGTTCCAAGGGGGAGGCTCACAAACCTCAGAAGGAAATACTTCAGTGAGTTCAGGTCAGAGTCATGTGTTAATAAATGAGCCACTCAGTTTAAGTTGTCTGCAAATGTGTTTTCACCAAAAAACTAAATGTTAAGAATTTTAGGCACATACAGGTTTAAATCTGTAGATTACCTTGTCAAACACTGAAATGATTAGATCAGTTTATGTCCACAGGTAGGCTCTGACATCAGACAGCTTCTCAGACTCCTCAGGAACTCATGCAAAGGAGTCAGTGTGCAGTCTTCCAAATGGTTTAGTGATCTTACCATTGGGCAATTACAGCAGCACTCTGAGTCCAGTGGATGTGGCCATCTGTCTGTATCAACCCGATGCCCTCACAGGTCTCATTATGCTGGCATGGTGCTGAATATCAAACCAATGCCATGCTGCCTGCAGGAACAACCACTGAGCCATAGTATGCACTGGCACACACTGAGGTACACAGATGTGCATGTTAGCATGCAGCACACACGCACCCCATGCATATATTCCACACTGTTTATCTTTAAGGTCCTTGATAAGAAAAGCAGAGACAGGGACATGTCCTTTGTGAAGTAAAATAAAGTGAACTTCAAAAAAGGTCATAACATAGAGAACTCTTTAAGCACAACACAAACACTACTACAATAATTACTGGTATAATAATACTACTACTAATAGTAGTATAATTAGTATGACAGTGATACAAGTGATGAATTGTAACCTTTTTTTTCTTCATTGTTTACAGGCGGACTTAGCTGCAGTAACATTAGCTCAACCAGCATTTGTTGCCATGGCCACAGTAAACACTGTGATGGATTCTGCTGTATACACTGTGATGACGATGGTGAGGAAGATACATTGTGAATAGACCATCGGTCAACCCGTGATTAGATTAGATGGTGCCAACTTCTCCCACATTTGGAAAATACTCATCAAACAGCAAATAAACAAAATTATTTGATGGAATTAAAGTAAAATAAATCACAGGAGTCAAATTTTCACAGGCTAGTGTGTCCAATGCACAAGTCTGAGAGTTTATTGGGAGTATTCATTGAGCAGTTTCTAGGTGGACTGCTGTGTTGTGTGCAAATTCTGGTTTAGACAACAAGAGGGCTGTATGAGGTACAGTGTATGTAGGATTATGTGATGCATCTCTTACATTTTTTGACAGAAAACCACACATATTTCTGTGTCCTGTTGAGCTATTGCTTGTGTCAGTCTGGTTCAGTGATCTATTTATCTAATCTCTAAGGCCACATTTGGACATGACATGACTAACCCTAACTCACACTGAGGGGCTGTCAACATAACTTGACTTCCTGTCCCACATTCAAATATGTCCCACCACAGTTTTTTTTATTTGTGGCCATCAACCATACCACTGATTATTTGCCAATACATATTGACCTTCAACTTTATGAATAAATAATGGATACATCCTAAGATGCACTGGGACACATCTTCAGTGATCATCGGATGTTTCGGGTGTTTCAACATCATATGTCCTTCCTCAGGCAACCCAGCCATGGTTGATCAGATCCTGGCTTTTGTTCCAGTGGCGTTGCTCCACAGATCGCTCCTGCTGATCCAAAGCGAGAGACCCTGAAGTAATCGTTGAGGCTGCTGAAAAGGAGCTGGAGTTTGTTGGTCTTTCCATACAGCACTGCACTACATAGGCTGCGTGAAAAGCCCATACATCTACAGAGGTAGCTGCTGATCTTCCTCTACAGAGTCCCTACTGTTGACAGGGGCACCTCATACACCAACAGAAGCCAGAGTAACCGGGGTAAGATGCTGTGCTGGTAAATCCATGCCTTAAAGCTGCCGGGTAAGCCAGGCTTGTCCACTGCTGATAGCCATGTCTCAAGCTCCTCGATGGTGGTTTGGATTGCTGCAGTATCCTTGAGACTACAGTTGAAAATCTTGCCCAGGCTCTTGACTGGTTTTACTGTGATAAACGGGATTGCCGCGCCGTCCACAAAGAAGCAAAACTTGTCTGCCACCCTTCCCTTCTTCAGCACCATGGCCCTGGATTTAGGTGGTTTGAAGCTCAGCCCATGAGATGAGCTTTTCCAGGCCCTGGAGTATCCATCACCCACGAGGCACCGATGTTGTGGTGACAGTGAGATCATCTAGGAAGGCTCTGATGGGGGGCTGCCGAATGCCAGACTTGGACAGAGGACTTCTGCACTCCTTTTCAACTGCCTTGACAACCATGTTCATGTTGAGGGCTAAGAGGCTAACTGAGATTGTGCACCCAGTTATAATGCCCTTTCAAGCCAGTGCCAGTCTGATGTTACACTCCCAGAAGTGACTCTGAACCTGAAATTCCCATAGTAATTCAGGATGAGGTCCTTGATCTTCCAAGGTGCATGGTGTCGACCCAGAGTAGTCTCCACAAGCTTATGGAGTATGGAGCCATAGGCATGGCAAGGTCAAGCCAAAGCACCACAAGGTAACCCTTACCCTCTCGTGCCTCCCTGATCAGCTGGGTGACAACTCTGGTGTGTTCTAGGCAAGTGTTGATGTAGGCATTCTTGAGGAGTCTGTCAACCTTCTGGAAAGGATGCTGAAGGAGAGCTTTCCCTCAACGCTAAGGAGCGAGATGGTTCTGAACTGCTCTAGCTTGGTGGAATTCTCCTTCTCAGGTATCCAGACACCCTCTGCCTGCCTCCACTTGTCCACAACAGCTCCTCTGCGCCACACCACATGCAGGATTTTATAGAGAATTCTAAGAAGCTTGGTGCAGGGTTTTTACACTTTGTAGGGTACTCCACTAGGTCCTGGAGCCAAACTTGCTATGGCTGTAATAACTACAACTACCTCCTGGATTTCCTTCCAGGTGGGCTCAGAGGTGATGAAATTGACAGTAGGAAATTGTATGTCTAACAAGGCACTGTGGGGCCCTAGGTCATGCTCTCTTTCATAGTCACTCAGATTGTTATTGGTTATTAGTATTTTAAATTAGTAAAATCTTCATAGTAGAGCTGTGCACAACCCATTGACTTTTTTGACCCCATTCCTCTCTCTCTTTCAGACCTTTCTATCAAATTGGGGTCTGTTGCAAACAAAAATTCATGTAGTCGTTCCAAACTGAAATGGTGTGTGTGGTTATTTGCATATAGGAAGATGATGTAAAAAAAATATGTTTATCACAGTAACATATATGCAAAGTGTTTGGGCAGACATGCTTATCTAACTACACGCAGTGATCTATGTTCCTCTTTTTTTTGTATTTATTATGAACAATAATCACAACCCTATCTCATGTTCACACAAAGTCAGCAACAAATTAAATAGTGTATAAAAATTACTTTTAGCTAATTGTTAACAAATATTTATCTTGACAATATATATACACCCACTAGTGATTTTCAGCTTCAGAGACGTGAGCCATTCTGGTAAAACTGTCTGGCATGTGAAAATACCAGAGGGCATGAGACACACTGCAGTCACCTACACACCAGGTGGAATAGCAATGAATTTTTGCACAGAAACATATAAAAGAATGAGTTCCTTGGGAATATAGCACAAAAATCTCATGTATTCATAACAGATAATATGAAGCTATAATATGAAGGTGAAGCTAATATTCTTGCTGTCTGAAAACTGTCCTGTCCTACAATATCAGAGTTGCTGTAGGCGGCAAATAAGAAGATGCACAAATAGCTGAACACAACTAACAGTTACATGAATAAACTGATTTAAACTATGCAGCAACATAAAGAAGGGGAGATAGGAGGACTGGACAGGTACCTGGAGTATTAATACAGAGCAGAATTTGAGTGGGGGTGGAGCAAAACAAGGCAGGAGAGTCAGGTGGTCAGCAGCAAACTCCAGAGAGTCTTGGATGGCCATGACAGACTGGTTGAGACGGGGGACAGTAATCTATTCTTACCTCAATGGCCAACAACAATGGCCAACAAGATGGGTCCTGAACATGATATTGACAGTGAAGGCAGGACTCGTCTGGAGGCAAAGCAGGATATGGTTTGCAGGTAACATGAAAGATTGGGTAAACACCTGCGTGATTTTAATGATTATGATCAGCTAAGTCTCAGTCGAACCAGAGACAATCCCGGAGCAAAGAGAGCACTATTGGGAACAGCCAACTTAGGGTCCGGGTCTGGAAGGGTCTGGCTCTGTTGGTCATGTTGCTGTACAGCTGAACTTTTGTGATGAACACTCTATTAGATGGTAGATTTAGTAAAATGAAATATAAAAGGTGTAGCTTGAGAATACCATTTCAAATTTGTTTTTGCCTGTGATTGACACTTCACTTGTTTTTTTCATCAAATGTAAACCTGCAGGTGTCTGTCCAAGTTTTTTTTTTTTTTTTCTATCAGTGGCTGCAAACATATTTTTGCAGAGAATAGTTGACTTCCCTGTACAAAGCGACTGAAGCCCCTCTCCCAACTCCTCACAAAAGTGATTTGCTTTAATTGGTTGAGAAAACATAAAAACAAACAAACGCAAAAAGCAACAACAACAAAATGTGACAGTGGCTAGTGGACCAAAGAGGCAGACGCTGAATTCTCGATCAATACCAAGTTTATTGTACTAACGGGTGGTAAGGATAGGGCTGGAGAGCAAGAGAGGCAGAGAGAGGGAGTCCAGGAGACAGCCCAGATAATGGAATCCAGTGGAGAGTGGAGAGAGGGAGGGGGAAGCTGGAAGACACAGAAGGGCAGGCCATGATGGTGAGGTGAGGAGGAGAGGGTCTGGGACAGGAGTGGGTCCAGAGAGGCAGTGTGCTGAGCTGGGACTCGGGCACAGGCAGGTAGACAAGATAAAACAACAAGGCAGGAAACACAGGGAATCAAAAACACAAGTAGCCCCTGGGAGATCAATTACATGAAAAAAGGTTTCACTAGGAAGAGGAGCTTGACTAGTTACCAAAAGGTGAACTGTAAAGATCTGGTGATGAGTGAGTGGAGAGCTTGTGTATTTGAGCAGAGGTGTAATGAATTGATGAGTAACAGGTGTATGTCCTGCAGCAGCTGTCTGCATCTGGGACCCGCCCCTAGGAAGGAGGGAGAAACACACAGTGAGGGGAGAAAAACAATCCCAGCGACATAGTCGTGGATGTAACACACACACACACACACACAAAAAAGCTCTCTCTTTATTCACTGACAAAAATGTCAGTCATATTTTATTTAGCTTTAGTCTTCATCACCTGACATTAGTCAAATACGGAATTTTAAATTCCATGTTTGTGACCTTGTCCCATTGACAAAGACTGGAATTTGGCCCATGCAAAGGACTTTTACTGGTGATTAGCTACAACTAAAATGTGCTTCGTAATCCATCCATGACTACTTTTCTACTGTTGTGTGATGAGTTATGATGCAACATCAACCGCAGGCGTGTACGGAAACTAAACCCGAACTTTAAGTATAAAGTAAGAGGCAGTAAAGGAACAAATTACCCTCATTTATCATCTTTATGTGAGACATACAGTAAGCTTTCACGTTAGACCAAACAGGAGTTGAGCAGCTGCTTTGTGGAATAGTTTTGTGCCTTAGCTGTGTGCAGAGCACAGCACAGCAGCAGAGGTTTAGTCTTTTGGTTAGTTTAGTTAGTTTGTTAGACAGGTAGATGGCTATATACTACATCTGAATTACACCCTTATTAAAATACACCCGTATTTTAGGCAGTTTGTCAGCAAAGAAATGCTAGAACTCGTAAAAGGAGATTTCTATGTTGTTCATTCTATTGCAGATTTGAAATGTTTAGTATCTGTCAGACAAGAAAACCTAAAACCTAAAACCTAAAGCTTCTTCAGACAGTAGGGAGGAGCAAGATGGAGGAAAGACTTTCATATGCAGGAAAGACAGACAAGCACTATTTGTAAAATTTGTAAAAATCACATGCAGTGACAGTCATAGGGAACAATTCTCTCTACAATCAGAGTACAGTACAGTTACACATCTGACATGATTTACATTCCATATGATATGTAAACAGAAAAGCGTAGCGAATCATTTTTGTTTGTCTGAAAAAACTTTGTTTAAATCTCAGTACCATCATCGTATAACAGAAAAAAAGGAAAGCATTCCAGCTAAAAAAATATTTCCTCGAACTTAAAAAGGGGAGAATATGTATCTGACAAAATATGCTGCTATTCAATAACCCTACTACTTGTCTGGAGAAGTAATAACACAGCTTCACAGACAGAGAGAGACAGAGCAAGGTCAATTAATTGCCTCTTATTCAGACCATCGATTCCATAAAGTGGTTTGGCTGAAAAAGCAATTTCAGAAACTGATCCTGACAGCTAACTTTGGCTCAACCTTTGAAGCAACTTAGGGCTGTTGAGCATGCATCAATAGGAAATATTTATCTTCACATGAATTAATTGCATGATGCAAGAAATCAGTATTTGTGATAAATCTTTTACCCTCAATGTGTTTTTAGAGACTGATTAGTACAGACAGAAGCTTTCTCGTTCTGATGGTTTTTCTGCAGTCTCTCCATATTTTGTTCTTTTAATGCATCTTGCCTCCCTTGTTCAATCTCCCTGGCTAGAAGAAGCTTTGCAGCACATCTTTACTCATCTCCCCAACATCCCTCTGTCTTAATGTAGACATTATTATTCTGAAGCTGTTGTAGAGAACAAAGAGGAGGAAGTTCTTGCCCTCAGGTCAGTCATCTAATCACACCAACAAAAAATGACGGGCCAGGGAAACTAAAGAGGGGTCTCTCTTAACTTGTTTACAATCATTTTGGGAGGTCGGAACGTGTGTGTGTCGTGAATTGATTAGGGGCAAACTTGTTCCTTGGCCCCCGGCAAACATGCGTGAAGATTCCCGATCTCCTCACCATTTTCTCTTCCTATTTGTCTTAATTGTTCTTCAGATCACATTTTCATACTGCAATGCTGACCTGTGATCTACTGAAGAGTCCTCTTTGATCTATCATGTTTCACTTTAGTTAAAGCTTCACTGATGTGTGTGACTTGTGCAAGAGGAGGTGTGTTGTTACTCCACAGGAGCCAAGAGTAGCCTCTTCATGTGGATGTCACATGATTTTTTTTTTCTTTAAACTGCCAAGTCCTTAAACCTAGACCTGCATTCTTATTGACAGCTAGCTAGATCAGACAAATGCATCAAACTATATAACCTAAAGGATATATGTAACTGTATAAAAAATGTTTTAATTTTTTAGTTTCAGTTGTATCCGGCAAATCCATAAATTTAGGCATTGTAATGGTTTAATTGTAACAAATGCATCTTATCTACTTTGTGTATGAATCAATATAATTGGTGTCTGCAAGAAAGCACCAAAATTGACTTGATTAAACCTCTTTTTTCCTCAAAGGTTTTTTTTTTTTTTTTTTGTATTAATATCTAATTCAACTGTATATCTTAATTGGTATGAAAGATTTTAGTCATCTGGATCTTAAACTTTTTTTGATTTTAAACAGCATGTAATGCAGCCAATCCACAGCAGAGGGCACACCCTGGACCTGGTGATAAGCCATGACCTGTCCGTGGACATGTCCTCTGTTGTGGACTTGGCTGTGTCTGACCACTACTGTGTGTTTTTTAACATCATCACTTTTAACCAGCAGGAGGCCCAGGTGAAAACGGTGAAGAAATGCTGCCTAACTTCTGAAGTGCCTGAAAATGTTATATATATTTTACAGAGCGCTCCTACAGAGATCTTACCAGCACCCTGTGATTTTATTGTTGATAATTTTAATAATAACCTGAAGTCAACACCGGACTCAGTTGCTACTCTTTTAACCAAAATAATTAAGACAAAACCTACACCCCCATGGAGAAATAAGGAAATAAAGAAACTAAAAAGAAACTGCAGGAGTGCTGCAAGGGGATGGAGAAAATTGAAACTAGCTATACATTACAAAATTTTACGTCAACACCTCAAAACCTACAATAACTCAATCAAACAGGCAAGAATTTCCCATTTCAATAAACTAATTTCTGACAATAAAAACAATCCCAAATTCCTTCCTTCCAACAGTACTGTCAACAGATCCAATAAGACAACAACAGATACCCCTTGTGAGGACTTTGCAGACCACCTCAGAAGTAAAATTGATGATATCAGATCCAATCTTTTATCTCAACAGATTTTAACTGTCAACACATCTGGATCATTGCTTTTCCCTGAGGAATCACTAGTAATTCCCAAGTACTTGTAGACCCAATTCCCACACCATTTTTAAAAACATTTTATGGATTCTGTGAGGAACAGCTGTTATACATGGTGAATTGCTCTCTTCAGATGGGTGTCTTCCACACCTCCTTCAAAATGGCAGTGATGAAGCCCTGTCTGAAGATGAGCAATCTAGATCCCAACTTTTTTAATAATTATTGACGTGTATCCAACTTACCATTTTTAAGCAAAATCTTGGAAAAATTTGTTTTTAATCAAGTAAATTACTTTTTAATCACATACAACATTTTAGCAAGCTATCAGTCTGGTTTTAGGACGAACCACAGTACCAAGACAGCCCTTTTAAAGATTTTAAACAACATCAGGTGCAACTTAGAAAACCATAAACTCACAGTCTTGGTACTACTGGATATAACCACCGCCATCAATAGAGCGGACCATTGCTTTTTATGAAATAGACTGAGGAACCTGGCCGGCCTGTCTGGTATTGTTCATAACTGGTTTTTCTCTTTCCTTACTGATCAAATTTTCTTTGTAAGTATGGATACATGTTCCTCGGGAACAGAGAGATAAAGTATGGGGTTCCCGAAGGATAAATTTTAGGTCCAACTCTTTTTAATATTTACATGTATAGCAGACTCTCGATGGCAGAGTTGAGATAAGCAAGACATGGTAAGGGCATGGGGGGGTTCTGCCACTAAGGAGATCCTTCTGAGCCCACATCCACCTCATAAAACTATCACTTGTACCTAAAACAGAAACTAAGGGAATGTCCACCAACAAAGTCCTCAGTATTGAGCCTTGAAGCTCTAAAGATGCCAAAGTAATTTACAGTTGTTTCAGGAAACCTGCATATGAACCCCTCGCCCACAGGAAACAAACAATATGCATGAAACCCCCACAGAGTGGCACTGGATGAGCATGGCAGCAACAACTATCATCTGGGATTGATAATTGGTTGTCACCTCTCAAAAAAACAGTGTAACAAGGTATCTTGAACTCCATCAAGACACTATCCTGGGGAGCTCACATCAGGAAAGCATTCCACTCAGATCATCAAGTAGAACACTGTCTTCGACTACAACACTCTCCTATCCTCTCATACCCTAGGGGGGCTCGAGATAAAACACAGGCCCCTGCCATAAATCACCCACACACCAACCTGAACTAAAAAAACTATTCAACCACACTCATTAAAGCATGTTTAAAATATCACGGAATGAAATATATAATCAGTATGTCACCAATGTGTCAATACTGTGTAAATTTTCAATAATCCTAATCTAAAGTACAGTTCTCTTGCCCACGGTACAGCTGAGATGTATTTTTCTAGTTCTGTCAGACTCTGTTTTTTCATTGTCTTGTACACTTCCTGTCTTATTTTGAAAATCTTGTGTTCCATGTTGTTATTTGCAATTTACTTCCTCTCTTTGTTCTTTTCAATCTGATTTGATTTGATTTGATTTTCCGCCATGAGTTGACTCCTAATTTGTTTCACCTGTATTGGTTCCTGTCTATTTAAACCCCGCCTCATTTCCCATGTCTCTGCCAGATTGTCTTTGTTACCTCCCGTATGCTAAGCTCTCTCGCGTTCCCAGTTGTTTGCTCCCAGTGTATGACCGGACTGTTTTTTGATGTTTGATTCTCCTGCCTACTCCTTGCCTGTTTTGTCTGCCTGATCCTGCCAGCCTTTTTGTGTATGACCCCTGCCTCCATTTGGATTAAAAGCTCTTGCCCTACTGGACTCACTGCCTCTGCCTTGCTTCCCCTTTTTGCACCTGGGTTCGCTCTCATCAGCTCTGACAAACTCTAATGTGAATATCCCATGTGACATTACTCTTTAAGGACCTTTCTGGACCTGAATCCTCTAAGGATTAAAATTACCTCATAACCTTTGATATACCATACTATCAATGTATCTCATGTTATCAAATGTTTATGTGTCTTTAGAATAAATGTTTTCTCTATCAATTGAAATGTATTATGTAAACCAATAGATTAGTTTGCTGCCACTGTATTAGCTACTTCTAGTGATAACTATATAGTTTCTGGATGTTATAACGTGTATGGACCATGGAAGGGGAAGGTAAGATACATGCATGAAAGTCAAATCCACTTTAGAAAGTTCTAGAATCAGCTCCTTTCTGTCATGCAAATAACACTTTGTAAGTGAAAGTGAGCTCCATGGGGCAGTGACCACTGCAAAGCCCCCCCTAGATACGGCCAAGGATAAAAACAGCTGTTTCCTCTGGCACACTCGCTTACTATTTTTACTTATTGAAACTTTTACTCTTACTCGTTTGAAGCGCTTTTTCTTTTTCTTTAGCTTTTGGGTTTTTTCCTTTACATTTTTCCTTTTTGCGCGCCTCTATTTTATCTCTAAGCTTCCCACCTAGTTCATATGTGTAGAGCATTTTATTTGTCTTTTGCGAGTTTTTACTTTGTTACGGTAACAAGGCAAAACAATTCAAATTAAATCTCACACAAGTGAGTCTTTAAGAATTTTGTTCCTTTTTTCCAAATTTTGTTCTTCAAATTCAGAAGGTTTTGTGTCGTTTGGCCAGCGCCAATACCTTCCAGAGTTTTTGATCATATTATTTGGACCTGAAAACTTATTCTGATGTCAACCTCCAGCCCTGCTATCGATCCATCCCGGACTGGCTGACCAGACACAAGAATGTCATGGTTTGACTTCTGTCATGGTTTGAGTTTGCTCTTCCCGTTTATGTAAGTCCTGGTTTCTGTTTTGTTCTGGTCAGATCCTTGTTGTCGTCTTCAGCCTTGTAGTTTGTCGTTTCCATGTCCACAGCCTCTGTGACGTTTTTGGTTTTCCATCAAAAATATTATTTTTCATCTCAAACTCCTTCAGCTGCTCCTGCATTTGGGTCCTCATTCCTCACATTCCCGCACCCTAACTTGACAGAAAGGTTCCTACAGAAGGAAGTCTGCTGGCGGAGATCAGAGATCAATCTTATCGAGAAATCACTGCTTCGGTAAGACTGATCAAACAAATTAATAAATTCAATAATATTTCCTCTTTGAGGACTGGTGCCCCTTTTAATGAGAGAAAATTCTTAATTGTGGCATTCACGCGACACATGCTTCCCCTTGGACGTTATCAGGAGGCACGGCATCAGCTTTCATAGTTATACTGATGATATGAAATTGTACATTGCGGTGTCCCCTGATGACATAGGGCCTATTGATGCCTTTTTTAACTGAATTTTAGATACAGCTCAACCTGGACAAAACTGTAGCCATTGGTCCTGAAGGCCACAGAGAGAAACTGTCACCAAAGTTACAGGATTCATGGATAAAAAAAAAAAAAAAATCACAATCTGTAAATAATCTGGGCGTGATTTTTGACTCAGTTTACTTTTATTCCACACATCAAAAACATAACAAAGATAAGTTTTTATCACTTTAAGAATATAGCCTGAGTCCGCCTTTTCTCTCTCAGGCCAGCTCAGAGGTGCTAATGTATGGAACATGGGATGGAAATGAGTCACCACCTGCAGGATGAGGACAGGGAGAGAGAGGAGAGGAACTGGGAGAGACAGAGACTTTGGCAGAACATGGTTAATAAATGCAGTATAAATGCTTAGAACTGGGTGAAACTGTTTTTTTTTTTTTTTTTTTTTTTTTTTTTTTTAAGAAGGATGGTTTTTATCAGCGCATGCAAGGAGGGAGTTAGAGAGAAAGAGGGAGAGAGGGTGACAGGGAGAGACAGAGAGTGAGAGAGAGAGAGAGAGAGAGAGAGAGAAGCTCAGTCCTTCCCCCAGCAGCCTAGGCCTATAGCAGCATACCTAAAGAGTAGAGGACTTTTTAACTGTACGCTCTGTCATACAGGAAAGTTTTAAGCCTGGTCTTAAAAGTTACTAAAGAGTCCGCCCCCCGGACCGATGCTGGGAGTTGGTTCCATAGAAGAGGAGCCTGATAACTGAACGATCTGCCTCCAGATTTACTCTTGGAGACTCTAGGAACCACAAGTAAACCTCCATCTAGAGAGCGGAGTGGCCTGCTAGGACAGTAAGGAACTATGAGCTCTCTGAGATACGATGGAGCTTGGCCATTAAGAGCTTTATACGTTAAAAGAAGGATTTTGAATTCTACTCTATATTTTACTAGCAGCCAATGAAGAGCAGCTAACACGGGAGAGATGTGATCTCTTTTCCTAGTTCCTGTTAATATTCGTGCAGCAGCGTTCTGAATTAACTGAAGGCCTTTTAGAGATTTGTTTGGACATGCAGATAGTAATGAGTTACAATAGTCCAGCCTAGAAGTTACAAATGCATGGACTAGTTTTTCTGCATCATCCTGAGAGAGGATGTTTCTGATTTTCCTAATGTTTCTCAGGTGGAAGAAAGCTGCCCGACTAACTTGTTTTATGTGAGGGACAAAGGACATGTCCTGGTCAAAAATTACTCCAAGGTTTCTTACAGTGGAGCTGGAGGCCAAAGTAATGCCGTCCAAACTGATGAGATGATTAGATAGTATTTTTCTGAGGTGCTTAGGACCGAGTACAATAACTTCTGTTTTGTCAGAGTTGAGAAGTAAAAAATTTCCAGTCATCCAGACTTTTATGTCTTCAAGACATGCCTGCAGTCTGACTATCTGACTGACTTCATTTGGCTTCATTGATAGGTACAGCTGAGTATCGTCTGCGTAGCAGTGGAAATTGATGCTGTGTTTCCTGATAATGTTGCCTAGAGGAAGCAGATAAAGCGTAAAGAGGATTGGTCCAAGTACCGAACCCTGCGGGACTCCATGACTGACTACAGTACATGAGGAGGAGCTGTTGTTTACATGAACAAAACGATGTCTATCTGATAAGTAGGATTTGAACCACTTTAGTGCAGTTCCTTTAATTCCAATTTCATGTTCCAGTCTCTGTAGTAAAATATTATGATCTATGGTGTCGAATGCAGCACTAAGATCTAGAAGGAGAAGTATGGAGGCTGATCCATTGTCTGAGGCCATTAGAATGTCATTGGAGACTTTAACCAGCGCTGTTTCTGTGCTATGATGGGCTCTAAATCCTGACTGAAACTCTTCAAACAAACTGTTCCCATCCAGATGCTCGTGTAGTTGTTTTGCTACAGCTTTCTCAATGATTTTAGAAATAAATGGAAGGTTCGGTATGGGTCTATAGTTTGCCAAAACATCTGGATCAAGATTAGGCTTTTTAAGCTGGGGTTTGATGACCGCAGTCTTAAGTGCCTGAGGTACATAACCCAGAAATAAAGTCAGATTAACCAAATCTAGAATGAATGGCTCAATTACATAAAAGATCTCTTTAAAGAGGCTAGTTGGTACTGGGTCTAATAGACAGGTTGACGGTCTGGATGATGAAAGTATAGAAGCTAGCTCTGAGAGATTTAGAGGTGAGAATGATTCCAGATGTAAAAGAGGCGCCGCAGCTGATTCAGCAGTTGCCATCTTCAGAAGGGGATTTTTATCTAACGTAGGAAAGAGCTGATAAATTCTTTCTCTGATCGTGAGAATTTTGTCTGAAAAAAAACTAATAAAATCATTACTGCTTAGAGCTAAGGGGATCACTGGTTCAACTGAGCTATGGCTCTCTGTCAGCCTGGCTACAGTGCTGAAGAGAAACCTGGGGTTGTTCTTGTTTTCTTCTATGAGTGCTGAGTAATATGAACTTCTAGCACTGCGGAGAGCTTTTTTATACGTTTTTAGGCTGTCTTTCCAGGCTCTGTGAGACTCTTCTGACTTACTGGAACGCCAGTTTCTTTCTAATTTCCTTGATGTCTGCTTCAAGGTACGGATTTGGTAACTATACCAGGGAGCCATCCTCCTCAGATTGAATACTTTCTTTTTGAGAGGGGCAGCATTATCAAGATTCGAACGCAGTGTGGCCATAGTGCTAGTCACAAGGTCATCAACCTGCGTATGGGAGAAATCCTCATTTAAATTTAGATATGGCATTGTTGGGAATGATGACCAAATGTTCTCTTTAAATTTAGCCACAGCAGCTTCAGATAAACATCTTCTATAGCTGAATTTATTCCTCAATGCTGTGGAGCCCATTAAAGTGAACTCAAATGTAATAAGGTAATGGTCAGACAGGAGAGAATTTTGGGGAAGAATTGTTAGCTTGTCAATTTCAATGCCATAAGTTAGAACAAGATCAAGGATATGATTGTAAAAGTGAGTGGGTTCATTCACATGCTGGGAAAAGCCAATTGAGTCTAGTAGGGAAAGAAACCCAGAACTAAGGCTGTCGCTTTCTACATCAACATGTATATTGAAATCTCCCAGGATAATGATTTTATCTGTACTGAGTACTAACTCTGATATTAACTCAGAAAACTCTGATAGGAATTCTGAGTACGGACCAGGTGGACGGTATACTGTAACTAACAGAACTGGTTTTTCACCTTTCCAGCCTGAGTGGGAAAGACTAAGAGTGAGGCTTTCAAAAGACCTGCAGCCAGATTTTGGTCTGGGGTTGATTAATAGGCTTGACTGAAATATTGCAGCCACCCCACCTCCTCGACCTGTGGTACGAGGGATATGAAAGTTAACATGAGTTGGGGGTGTAGCTTCATTAATGCTAACATACTCATCCTGCTGCAGCCACGTTTCAGTTATACAAAATAAATCAATATGGTGATCAGCTATGAGATCGTTAACTAGTAGAGATTTTGATGATAATGATCGAATGTTCAACAGTCCACATTTGATCGCAGTGTTATTTTAGACTAAGTTTGTGGCTGTTTTAATTACAGTTAGGTTTTTGTTTTTTGCTCCTCTTTTGTTTAATTTGAGTTTATTAACTTTTCTAAATTTAGGTCGTCGGGGGACAGACACAGTTTCTATAAAGCTAAACATAGACAGAGACTCTATTCTATTCTCGGCAGGTGACCGCTCTGACTCAGGCGCAGAGGAGCGTGTTAAACTGCGGCTCTGCCTCCTGGTCTCGACCCGGGATTGTCAGGGTTTTGGATTTCTAATAAAATCGGCCATATTTCTAGAAATGAGAGCGGCCCCGTCCACGGTGGGATGGACACCATCTCTCCTAATTAGACCAGGTCTCCCCCAGAAAGACTTCCAGTTATCTATGTAGCCCACGTTGTTTTCGGGACACCACCTCGACAGCCAGCGGTTAAATGACGACATGCGGCTGTACATGTCATCACTGGTCCGATTGGGGAGGGGTCCGGAGAAAACTACAGTGTCCGACATCGTTTTAGCAAAAGTACACACCGATTCCACATTCATTTTTGTGACTTCCGACTGGCGAAGTCGGGTGTCGTTACTGCCGACGTGAACTACAATATTAGCATATTTACGTTTACCCTTAGCCAGCAGTTTCAGATAAGACTGGATGTCGCCTGCTCTGGCCCCCGGGATACACTTCACTATGGCCGCCGGTGTCGCTAACTTCACGTTCCTCAGAATAGAATCACCAATCACTAGAGTCGGCTTTTCAGCGGGTGTGTCGCTGAGAGGGGAGAACCTGTTGGAAACGTGAACTGGTCGGTGGTGAACCGGGGGCTGCTGCCTACGACTATGCCTCTTGTCTCGGACAGTCACCCAGCCGCCCTGACTAGATCCCGGCTGCTCGGGAGCCACTGGGGGGGAGGAAACTATCTTAGCTGCCGTATGAGCTCGTCTAGGTTGGTCCGCACCGGCTACAGGGGGGGGGCTAACTACACTAGCATAAGTTGGGCTAGCTAAAGTGCGGAGCCGGGATTCTAACTCATTAATCTTCGCCTCCATTTCTACCATCATCCTACATCTATGACAAGAGGTGCTATCATAAAAGGAGGCAGAAGAATAACTACACATGAGGCACAGAGAGCAGGAGAGGAGAGGAGGAGGAGAAGGAGGAACAGAGAGTGGAGACAGAGAGCTAGAGGACATTGCTAATCGGGTAGTTTGATTAGCGGAGGAACAGAAACGGTTATAAACTTTGGAGCAAGGGGAGATATTGACTTCTAAAACCTAGTGTTGGTGTGAAAATAATTTTCTGCCTGATTACTCGAGTGAATTAGGAAATAATAGCAGAAGAACAGTGGAAACAACACAAGCACAATAGAGAGCACAACCGCCAGTGACCGGAAATGACGCAACACGCTTCACGCAACACTCCAGAACTCAAGTCACACACGTGCCGATGAGGACCAGATGGGGGGTGCACATTACACCCGTTTTAAAATAGCTGCAATGGCTCCACGTAGGCTTAAGGCTTCAAGGTTGTTTTACTAGTTTTTAGATGTATTAATGGTCTTGGGCCCTTTTATTTGTCTGACCTTCTTTTACCATATCAACCCTTGTAGTCCTCCGGCATTGGCACAATCATTCTAAAAGTCAGATCCAAAACACACAGGGAGACGGCATTCAGTTATTATGGCCCCTGAATATGGAACAGCCTGTCGGAGAACCACAGAGACTGTTGTTTTTAAAAAAAGTCTCAAGACCCACTTTCTCAATCAGGCTTTTAATTGATTTATGTTATTTATTTATTTATATTAGTCAGGCTTCTTATTTTATACGTTTCCTTATCTTACTATTTGCTTTTACTACTTTTAGTAGTTTTAGTAAATTTTTAGTCCATTACTCTTTATCTCTACCAATGGGCATGATGTCCTGTGGATGGTTCCGGCTCAGGTGGCTAGACAGCTCCACACCTTGGTGTGGAGCCTCCTGTCTGCCTGGGTCGGGGGTTGTTTCTGTGGCAGTGCTTCCTAGTTGTGGGCCGGGAGCCCTCTCAGGGTGAATGGCCCCCAAAGGTGGCTTTCTTCTCTCACCTCAGGTCTTGGTCTTTGAATTATTTATGAATTATTTATTCTAGCTGTCATTAGAGAGACAGCTAGAATAAAAAGTATTTATTCTGACACAGTGCGGACAAGTCTTGGTTTATTTAAAAGAAAAAGAATAAAATCATATCCAAGAATTTCTGAATCATTCTTAGGCGGCCAGTAATAGTTGACTGACAAGGTTTTACTTCAAGCTTCAAGGTTAATTTAAAGCAGCTTTTCAGGATGAGTAGATTTTGTCTTCTACAACTTCTTTTAAACTAAAACAGCTACTGTGGAAGCCATGAAGTTTGGCAAAGAGTCATCTCCCGCTCTGGCTTTCGAGAAGGACATGTGCAAACTGACAGTTGAAGATGTTTATGAAATTTCCCACATTATCTCATTATCTGAAGTATCAGATTTGCAGTCCAGGATAGTACATGTTTAGGAAATGTCAGAAACTTTGGTCAACAAGTACAACTTGTCTGTGAAGGAACGGGACAACCTGAAAAGTTAGCTGGACCGGATTGTGAAGGAAAGCTCGTCTGGACAGGGCCCAACCAGCTGGTAGTGGAAGGAATACTCCAAACAAAGTCTCCTTGTGAAAACTGTCAACAAGAAATTCTTGATTTACAAGGAAGTATTTTTGCCTTAGAATCTGAAAAAAGACTTCATGAAACACTTCCAGTGGAATCCAGTGGTAAGATGTCTGGTTGTGCCATATTCAGAGACAACATACTTATCCACAAATTCTAACTTGGGGCTTTTTCATCATTTGATTGTGTCATTCAAAATGGAGCTAAGACAATCTTCCATTGTCAATGTTGCTTTTTTCTTTGAGTTGTCTGTTACACCCAAACAGGTAATTTGGTGTGCAGCTGTGGAAGACTTGAAAATGACAATACAGGGACTTAGTTTATGGAAATGATTAGGCTTGAAAATACCCCGCATTTTAATGTTGATGACCTGTTGAACTCTTTTATAGCACGTGTTTTAAATGTTTTGGATACCATTGCTCCTGTCAAGGTTAGAATGGTTTAAAGTAGGAAAAAGGCACCATGGAGAAAAGAAGACTCAGTCAGGGCACAGAAAAAGGAATGGCAGAGAGCAGAACAGAAATGGCGCAAGTCAAAGCTTCGGATTCATTATGATATTTATAGAGAAAAATTATGTGTTCAACCAGACTTTGTGAAGAACGAGGGAGTGTTACTTTTCAAAAATCATCACAAACTGCAGTAACAACTCTCATGTCCCATTTACTACAGTAAACAGATTCACAGACCCTCCAGCTTTTGCCCTAATATCTACATCTAAGTGTAATGAATTTTCAATATTCTTAATGACAAAGTTCAAGGAATAAAAATGTGATAACTTTCACAACACAAATGACTACTCTGCATCCAGCTGGACACTTAGAGCTGACACATTTCACACCTGTCACTGACAAAACAGTCGTGCAATCATCTGCAGTCTGAGTCCATCACCGAACTGCCTTGATGAGTTGCCCACTAGATTTTTAAAGTCTGGGCCGAGCAGTTTACCACTACTTGCTCAACTAGCCAACATCTCACTTCAGACTGGAACATTCCCAAAGGCCTTAAAAACTGCTGTCATCAAACCTCTTCTAAAGAAGAGCAGTCTTGATGCCATAGTACTGAAAAACTATTGGTCCACACAAAACCTACCATTCTAAGGCAAAGTCCTGGAAAAACCTGTATACCAACAGTTTACTGACTTTCTCCTGTTTAATAGTATTTTTGATACTTCCAATCAGGCTTTAGGCCCCACCACAGCACTAAGACAGCTCTGATCAAGGTGACTAATGATATCCGCCTGAACACAGACGCAGGCAAAGTTTCAGTCTTAGTTCTGCTGGACTTGAGTGCTGCCTTTGACACAGTTGACCATGTGATCTTATTACAGAGGTTAGAAAACTGGGCGGGAATATCTGGTACTGCTCTAAACTGGTTTAAGTCCTATCTCGAGGACAGGACATGCTTTGTTGAAACTGGCAACTGTGTCTCAGACCAAATGGCTATGACCTTTGGGGTTCCCCAGGGGTCAGTTTTGGGACCCATATCTACATGCTTCCATTAGGCCAGCTAGTACGCAGCTATAATTTGTCCTAACACGACTATACAGATGACATGTCACTGTCACTGACAGCATGTGAACATGGGCCTAAAGGCACACTCTGTCACTGCATTAAACAGATCAGTGTGTAGATGCAAAACAATTTTCCAGTCTGTAACAGTCTTTCAGAAGATGTGAGTCAGGGCTTGAATCTGTCTCAAAATGTTTAAACACCTACAAGTGTTATGATCCTGATCTCCTGTTCCCCTGTTAACTCCTCTCTCTCTGCCTCCCCGCAGAGCAAGTGTTGAGGGGCGGGGCAACCTCTGGAGCATTGGGCTCTTGGCACACCTGCAGCTCCTTCTGCCCAATCAAGCTGGCTTCTTAAGACACACTCTCTCTGTCTCCTGCGCCAGAATATTCTCTCGGATCACTCCAGAGTTTGCTTGTGTATTTCCTAAGATCTCTTGCCCCTCGCCTCGCAATCTTTTTTCCTTTGGTGAATTTCTCCTGTATAGTGAGTTTGGTGCTTGACAGTATTTTCTGTTGTTGTTACGACCCCGGTCTAGGGGAAAGAAGGACGCAACACAAAACGCCAGATATAGTTTGGCAAATCAAGGTTTTATTTCCATAGTGGAAAAAAAGAGGAAAAGGGTAATATAACCAAAGGAACAAACTGAGGAAGAGGGCCGGTGGATGCTGGTCAAATCAAAAAAGGAATAAAACATAAAGAGGACTCACTGAGCTATTTTTCTCTACTTTTTTTATTTCAAAAGAAAACACAAAAGCTGCCTGCTTAACTAAAAACCCAAAATACAAAAGGACCAGCACCCCTGCACCTAGGAAGCCCACACATCAAATATTTAACGAAATTATGTCAGTCTCCAGATATGACAAATAGAAAGGAGGTAAACCTGGCCACTCTTCCTCAGAAGGTAAGGTTGAATCTATGCTAAAGTTGGAACTAACAAACAAGAAAACTCTCTAGCAAGGAACCATCAAATCTCAGGACTTTCTGACTACTAAGTTCCGCGTCGAAGGCACAGTCGAGGCGAGCAGTCTGTTTCAGACAGCCGCCCGGACTGACTGACGAGTTGCCTCTCTTGTAGTCTGTAGTCAGGCGATTGACAGGAGGCGCGGCCAGTCTGTCAGGTGCCGCACCAATCCGAATAGGTGGAACGGTCCAGGTGCAACCGGAGGAATGATGCCGTTCCAATCGGAGGGACGGAGGCGTGGCTAAGTGTGCGAGAGCGAGAGAGAGAGAGAGAGAGAGAGAGAGAGACATACATACAGCACGGACCGCTTGTACCCATATCCTACAACCATAACAGTTGTACTTTGATTATTTTTTTTTTCCCACAAAGTGTTTCCCTCTGCCGGTGATTTTCTGTTGCCTTACCTGCTGTTACCTTTTGAAAGGATTTTTGGTTGTTGTTTTTTCATCATACTGAGCATACTGATTTTCTGTTGATACTTTTGTGAATAAACCCTTGTTTTTGAGCGAACGTCACATAAAACAATTTTATCTTGTGTGTGTGTGTGTGTGTCTGCATGTCTCTATGTCTCTGTGTATATTTTTTGGGGTGGGAGGGTTTGGTTTTCTTCCTTTTTTTTTAGCATCTGTGTTGCTTTTTGGCATGAAAAGTGCTACACAAATAAACTTTGATTTGATTTATCTTTTCAGAGAAGCAAACATCCGCAAATGTTGATGGCTTTCTTTTGTTTTCCCCTCCCCTAGTTTGTCATGATGGTGGCATGGTAGGACTGCGGTTAGCACTGTCACCTTACAGCAAGTAGGCAAGATACCTGGGTCTTGAACTTCCACCGTGTGGAATTTGAATCTTCTCTCTGTGCCCTGCTGGTACTCCAGCTTCCCTTGCAATAGACCAGTAAACTGTTCAGGAGGGACCTGACACAATGGCAGCTGGGACTTCACTTTTACATTTAAGTTGCACTTTGTATTTAGAGTGTACTTTTCTGTTTGACTGTGAATGGTTGTTTGTCATATGTTGGGCCAGTGATAGACTAGTCGGGTGTACCTCTTCCTCGTCCAATGCCAGAGGCACAGACACACTACCTGGTGTTAATTTGCGTATATTATACAGACTTCTGTTTCGGGGCTACAGAGACTGTCCATCCTTTGGTTCTACCCCTGAGGAAGTACTTTGTGATGAACCAGGAGTCCTGTTAAACTTAGCTTAGCTTTCCAATGGAAGCTTTAAGACAGCCTCAACTTTTACTATTTTTACGCAAGTGATGTTTCATTGTTTAAAAGTTTCTTTTATGCCACTTTATTTTAAAGATTCAAGTGTTTATTGTCATATATACATTAAAGAAACGTGTTGCCTTGTATATTTAAATTCTATTTTGCTGTCCACAACGAATACGTGCATATATATAAATAGAATAAAAAAAAAAAAAAAAAAGGTTTAAAAAATAGAATAATAAAATAAAAAACAGGACAATCTCAATTGTCAATCTCAAGCAGCAATAGAAATATAATAACAACAGTCAGTGTGCAAATGAAGCAGTCGGTGTGCAAAATGAAACATCCAAGATTATAGCTGTGGGAAAGAAAGAGTTCTTTAGTCTGCTAGTCCAACATTTCAAACTTCTGTACCTTCAGCCCGAGGGTGGAAGTGTGAACATCTGTGCTGGGGATGGTTTGAGTCCTTGAGGATAGAGACAGCTCTCCTGTGGACTCTGCGGTGGTAGGTGATCTGCAGAGAAGGCAGTGGAGTCCTGGTGATCCACTCAGCAGTCCTCACTACTCTCTGCAGGCATCTGCAGCCCATGGCAGTAGTGCTGCCGTACCACACGTTAATGCAGCTGGTCAAGATGCTTTCGACAATGCAGCTGTAGAAGTTGCTGAGGATCATAGGCGACATGCTAAACTTCCTCCACCTCCTCAGGAAATACAGCCGCTGTTGGGCCTTCTTGACCAACTGTGTGGTGTTCAGTGTCCAGGTGAGGTCCTCAGTGATGTGAACGCCTTAAAGCAGTTCACACTCTCCACTTACTTCAAGCTCCCAGATGAACAGTGACTGAGGAGGCCTCCTCTCCCTCCTCATGTCCACTATCATCTCCTTTGTCTTGTTGGTGAAGGTGAGGTTGTTGTCCTTACACCATGACACCAGACTGGCCACCTCCATCCTGTAGGCTGCTTGATCCCCACCAATGATTTGTCCTATCACTGTGGTGTCGTCTGAGAACTTCAGGATGATGTTGTCCTTGTGGGAGGCGACGCACACACACGCATACAAAAAAAAAAAAAAACTGTTGTGGGTGAACAGTGTGTAGAGGATGGGGCTAAGAAAACATCACAGACTGGGGCCTTCCAGTCACAGAGGGTGGGGTGCAGATCTAGGTTGAACAGTTTCTGGCTGAGTTTGTGGGGGATGACCGTGTTGAAAACAGAGCTGTAGAGCTGTAAAAAGTATCCTGATGTAGGGCTGTTTGTTTTGAAGGTGGGAGAGGGAGGAGTGAAGGGCAGCGGTGATTGTGTCCGAGGGGACCTGTTACTGCAGGGGGTTCAGGGTGTCTGATATGCTGCTCTGAATGTGGGCCAGTGCCACTCTCTCAAAACACTTCATAATGATTGGCATGAGTGTAGTTATTTGGGCAGGTGGATGGGCTCTTAATGAGGGCCTGTCCAGGAATGTTGTGTGGTCCTGCTGCCTTGCAGGGGTTGATCCTCCTCAGGGCTTTGTGTACCTGGTCTGTTAAGATGGTTGGTGAAGGGGAGGGGGTTCGGCTGGTCCAGGTCCGTGTGTGTGCCTCCTGTCTGTGCTGTGACTGGAGGTCTCAAAGCGTGTGCAGAAGGTGTTGAGGTCATCCGGTAGCCTGTCTTTAGACCTAAGGATCCTGGTGGCGGTGCTGTAGTCTGTGATGTCCTGGAGGCCTTGCCACATCCGCCCTGGGCCCTGGGCCCTTTCCAGCTTCTCTCTGTACTGACTGTTGGCCGCTGTGATGGCTTTCCTCAGTCCATACTTCAGAGCTTTGTACTCAGTCTCATTGCCTGATCTGATTGCAAGAGATGGAGCACGCAGTATGTGACATATCCAGTGCTTCTGGTAAGGAAACTTCTTGACTTTTATGGTGGGCACAATGTTGTCAACGCATATGCTAATTTACCCAGTCACATACTTAGCACAGTCCTGTATGCTGACAGAAGAGTCCTCCAGGGGGCTGCAGTTTGAAATACATCCCAGTCTGTCCAAGCAGAACAGTCTGAGGGGTGCCCTGAATCTCAGGTGTCCAGGGTTTACTCTGTTTGGTGACAGGGTTTATTTGTTTCAGTCATTGTCTTTAAATAAACTGTTGCAGTAAATAAATAGGGATTAAGAGATCAAGTGAGAGAAACAAACATCATATCCACTTCCTCTGCAGTTCAGCATCTTACTTTTCCTGTTCTCAGTCTCCCAGTATTACATTACAAAGAAAATTTGTCACAGTCTTTTTATTTTAGTCTAGTAAAAATCTAATCTCCCTATTCCACAGGATCTTTGAAAGGTGACACTTGAGATATATACTACAGTGGCCATATTTACATTATTGTTCATCATGTGTACAATTTCTTTGTTCTTTATTCTATTAAAGCAAATGTGAGATTAGGAATGACAGACCAATGCATATCTGTAGTTTATTTTCCTTTTATATGAGGGCTGCAGGCTACGAAGAACTCCATAAACACCATGGAATTCACACACATGGATTTCCATTTATATAGGCAGTGGCAGAGACAGATCTGGAGCCACTTAAATAAAACTGTAGATTCACTACATGAATCTGCAAAACCAGAAATATACAAATGCATTCTTTAGATCAGATAGTGAAGGACGCACATGCAAGTTTCAGTTCGATGAATCTCATCTCTTAATTGTACACTTATGGATATGCCCTTTTTGCCTCCCAAAGTTAAACATAAATATATAAAAACCACCTGGAATCTGTCACTTTTCAAACAGAACCAACCAGCCACAAATTATCCGAAAAAGCTGAGAAAAGAACAGCAAAAAAGAAATGCAACTTCACTGACTGTTGGCCTTATTTACCTAAAGTTCACTGAAGAGCTTAGTTTGAAATAAATCAACTGTAAAGACCTGTTTTACTCTGAGACTCATGTGTCAGGTCAAGAGCGGACACATTTTCATTAGCCTACAGTGATGTCTTCATCAGAACTTGAGACATCTGCATCAGAACTAGAAACATCTTCATTAGGACAAGAGACGTCTTCATCAGAACTAGAGATGTCTTCATCAGGCTACACAGGCTACAAAAATAGTATCAAATACAATCAAATAGTGAGGCTCAGCCTTCATATTTTAAGTGGCACTCTAAGTTTTGTGCTCTAGTCATCCCCTGGTCTCCTGCAAGTCACCCCTACCTTCTGCATTGCTCCCCTGCAACAGAATTCTGGTCTCTGCTTCCTAGTTCCCCAGCACTTGGTAATCTGTTTCCAACAGTCAATAAAGCACGCCCAACCATTCAACTGTTTCCTGGCCCAGAGATGATCAGATGATTCATCCCTGACTGAGATAACCACTCATTTATCATTAAATACCTCTCTATTGGAGTCTGTATCTGTATCTGCTCTGAATGAAATGAAAACATTACATTAAAAAATGCTAAAGGAAACAATGAGCACATAAACAATATAATTTCTTTGTATGTTCTATTGTCATTATTAGCTTTGCTCGTTACACAGCAAGAACAACATGACAATAATGAGGTTAGCTGTTTTATGTTCAATTCAATGTACCCTCTTTCCTATGCATTTTCACTTTACTCAGTTCATTCTCAAAAACATGCATGCATGTAAACCACATGAGTGCACCACATTAATATGTATGCATTGTTTTTTGGTCTTTCTTTTTCTATGCTTTTAGAGAACAACACACAATTCACCCAACCCTTTTTCTAAACTAAAGCCCTGACTCCTAAAACAACCATTGACGTTAAGGTAAAGGGAAACATAACCTGTAACATTTGCAATAAATTTGATTTTATGATTGCATAGTTAAACATAAACACTAACACTATATTTAATTAAAAAAGTGACTCTATTTACCTTTTACAGTAATTGGAGCGCACTGTTCTCTCAACCTTTGCCAGTTCACAGTTGGAACCTCGTACCTGCTTTGTATAGGTCACAATTAATATAGGTCAAGTTTCTACTTCACTTTGTGGTGATTTGCTTTTGTTTTTTTACACAACGAAAAACACATGCTCTGTCTTTATGGGTTGCAGTGGTGTCTGTATATTTCATTATTTCACTCTAACATTTCCGTGCCCATCCATGAGTTTATTTTTACTTTTAGTTTATAAAGACTATGATGCTACTCACTTTGTTTGTCTCGGTTTCCTGAGAATGAGCTACAATTTAAGTGTGCCTGCTGAGTCTTAGTGTGTGGAGCAGAACCTGGGTTAGTGTGGTGATGGGATGTTAGTATCTTTTTACTGACTCAGTTCTTTTAATTTTGTTCAGTAAAATGAACTGATCTTTTTTCAAGCAATCCGTTCATTTCATTCATTGGAACCAGTGTGGTGCTGTAGCTGTCATTTGAGCAATGATTGAAAAAGGGCATCTTCAAAACCCTGAAGAGCAACATGATTTGCGTCACTTGGCATATAATACACAAGTTAGTTTTTTTGTTAAACTAAACCATGTTACTGCTTTAACCACATGACTAATGAACGGAAGTCCTGAAGACCCAAAGTTATGAGTCATCAATGAATCACTAATTTCTACACTGAGCCTGTGGACAAGTTAACGAGGAACTCAGTCATGAACGAATCAGTCGGCCTACACTGTGAATATGCAGCAGAAAGACCTGTTCATGAACAAACCTGAGCCTGTGGCACACATGCGTGGACCAGGGAAAAAATAATTCATCACTAATTGAGAAGACTTGTTGCTCCCAAGTCATACAAAAGATTAGGTCAAAATTAATGAATCTTTCACGAATGACACACCACTAGATTAGTGGAGGTCCTGATTCTGTGATGAGCTGCTGTCTTCAAGAAGGAACTAAATACTCCCAGAATGCACATTCAGCTAGTCAACAACTGCAGCCCACATTTCTTTGTGAGTTTCTTAGGAAATCTGACCCTGCGGTTTTGCCAACTCAGACATCACCATTTACACAATGGCTTAAATCTCCAAAGCTAATCTTTTTTTTTTTTTTTTAGCCAAAAATCTTAGTTGGTGTTACCAAAGTGGCCTGTAGTGTCATTTTCATGCTGTTGTCAACTTTTTTAGGTGTTAGCCTTCTTTCCGCATCTTGTATTCCTTGTGTACATGAAAAACACCACTGCATTTTTTCCCAGCATGATGGTAAAATGGCTGTAAATGCTGAGAAGGCTGAAAGTTGGAGCCATACATACCCAGTTTGAAATTATATCCCTGTACCTCTGTATATTGAACACAAAAGCAGTCCAACTGCATAGTCCCAGTTTAGCATTATGGTTCCCTCCAAACCTGTAGAAGTGGAGACGGGAGGCAAAGACTGATGGGGAATAATAGAAAAGATAAGACCGGTCCAACCAAGTGAGGGAAGGAAGAGTCAGAGGAATGAAAATGAGTTCTGGTGAGAAAGGAAAGGACAAGAGATAGCAGTGTAGCTGCGAAGGCCCAATAACTGTCTGCCTGAGAGTACCTTTTCATCAGCGGAGAAAGCATTGGTGAATTAGATAAAAATTTTGCCTGGGAGCTGGAAAAGTGGAGTGGAATTTATGGTATTTTATGTTCCTCCTATCAGCAAGTGCTCCACAAATTTGAGCTCACAGAGGTCTTTAATCACATACAGTTCAAAGCACTCCTTTTCTTTATTTTTGCACACGGGCAGAAACCATGCCCAGACTGATTTTGGGCCCCAGACACTTGTTGTGTGTGATGTTTCAGCCAGTGGAGGTGCCACCCTCAGTTGCATGGTGACGCACTTCGCCTTATTTGGGCATGCCATCCTGAGTGGGGGTGTGGCCCAAAGATGTTCCCTTGAATCAATGAGCAAAGGTGTGGGCAATTGAGCTCAGTCACCATGCCAAACAGACATGCCGCCATTGTTCCCCTTCCTTTTTCACCCAAAATTTAGGTTGTAAATAGTAGGAAAGTAGCATGCATTGAATTTAGTCACCTATGAAATTCTTCCCTGCACTTTACAAGAGGTGGATGAAAGTGGTTTCTTTTTCGCTCCAGAAGAGATTAACTAAATTTATCACTTTTCTTTATCTGCGACATTGTATTATTCATCTGTGTGGAGATGTTCCCAAACACTCAAATGGACACACTGAGTAAATCTTGAGAGTCAACTATCAAATCAAAGATGGAAATTTCCAAAAGGTGTTACAGGTCATGTTTCAAATAATGGATGTCAAATAATTATACACGTAATGGAATAGAGGTATAAAGCAGTGTAAAGTGAAAAACTCAAGTAAATAAATATCTCAAATTGTGCTTCAGTTAGGGCTGGGAGTCAAAATAAGGCTGTCTTTTCGTGACAGGCATTTATTTGCTTTTGAGGGGCTGGGGATCAGGGTGTTCAAAGAAGCATGCTTACAACAATCAATTTAAGGAGACAGTCGGACCCCCAAATGAAAAGTTTCCTTCTGGAGCTTTTATCAGTCATTTCTGGAATGTGAAGTGCAAACACACCACAGTAAATAGTTCCAAGTTAGTGAATTTCCACTGCACAGATGAATGAGATGGTCACATCATCATCATCTTTGGGTTTAGTATAGAACATCTGCCTGGTTCTAACAGCAGGAACAATGCTTTTGGGGGTCTCGCTACTGATAATAACTGGAGCTTTAACTCTACCTACTGTCAGTCAGTCCTGTCTGCTGCCCTGCTGATGATTACCGTAATTTCTGGACTATAAGCCCCTACTTTTTTCACATGCTTTGAACCCTGCATCTTAAACAACGATGCGGCAAATTTATGGATTTTTACGGGTAACGATCTTAATGCAACGATCTCCAATAAATTTAGAGTTACATCAGACCAATGAAATTACCGAACAGGTCACAGTGGACCACTGAAAACTGTAGACTGCTGCGTGATTATGAAGAGCACAACACAAGCTCAAGGGCGAATTTGCCTCGAGACAAAAGTGACATTGAGAGCAACAACAAAAGAGAGACTGAAAAAGTGTGTGACGAAGTAATTATGAGGCTGTTCAATTCCGACACTGAAGAAGACGGGTGATGCACAGGAAGAAGATGAAGATAGCGATCAATAACTTTTCTGGCAGGCTACCGTATATTTGTTAACCTGTTACAGGCACTGTTTGAAAAAAAAAAGCATTTATTCAATTAAGAAATCTGTACGTGTAACATTTTTCTGTGTAATCTTGTGTTACAACGTGGACACCTGCGGCCTATATATGTATAGTTTTTCACTTTAAATTGAGCGGGTGTGGCTTATATTCAGGTGCGCTCTGAAATTACGGTAATAACGTTTGACTTTCAGTATCAAATCCTTAAAGAATCAGAATCAGTGTTGACATGTTGATAGTCTGGCAATCTATTCGGAGTGTACCCCACCTTCACCCAGTGACAGCTGGAGTTGACTGCAGCAAGACAAGACATACAGATGGATGGATGGATGATGATAACGAGACAAAAAAACGAACAGACAACCCAACAACATAATGCATTCTAAAAAAAGAACAGTCACATACACACAGAAAAAAAAGAAAAACAGAGAGAAAATTTCATGCTAAGGTCCAGTTTTCGCAACAAAAGAAACCAGAATAAGACACCCTCTTGCATGCATGCTACATCATGACATAGCACCTGAATATCACAAGAATGAATGGGAGGAGTAGTATTTACAATTAAATGTAAAAGTGATAATGTTGATGGGTAGCAGGAGACGGTTTTTGGCCAAGAGTTTGTGTTCAAAAGTCCAGCTGAGTTGAGTTGAAATTGCTGAGGAAATTTTCAGCACATTAGCTGAGGACATTACCAGCACAAAGCACCAAAATGCAAATGTTTCCAAGCTCTTGGACCTGCTGATTAGGATTAATGGTCCTGGGGGATGTGTGATAAAATTTTTGACATGCTCCTCACTTACAAAACTACATAATTGTTCCATGTTTCAGAGAGTAAGAAATTACAGGAGGTACTTTCCTGTTGCTGACCATAGCAAGAGGCAAAGCTATATTGATATCCATGTCTTCTCACACATTATTTCCAGTTAAAACTTTGTGGAGGTCACTTTTGAAAAAAGTCTTGGAGCTGAAAAGAAATGAACAGCAATGCTAAATCAGAAAGATGTGCTATACATCAGTAAAAAGTTTCTGACAGACAATGGGTAAATAAAGCTAATGCTAAAATAAAAGAAGGTTGCAGGTTTGGTTCCCGGCCTGGGTCCTTTCTGTGCAGAGTTTGCATGTTCTCCCCGTGTGTGTTTCCTCCAGGTACTCTGGTTTCCTCCCACTGTCCAAAGACGTGTGTATAGGTTAACTGGTGATTCTAAATTGACCGTAGGTGTGAATGCAAGCGTGAGTGGTTGTTTGTCTCTGTTTGTCTGTGTGTTGCCCGTGTGATGGACTGGCGACCTGTCCAGGGTGTACCCTGCCCCTTGCCTAATGTGAGCTGGGATTGGCTCCAGCAGCCCCGTGACCTGGAAACAGATAAAGCGGTTGAAAATGAATGAATTGTTCACATGATATTTTTCAGTGCACCTGTCAAAAAATTATTTTGTATGTCGTGCCTGGTGTCAGCTTTGAGACAGCTAGAATTTCTGTATTATTATATTATATATTAATATTGAGTATTGTGTCAGAAAATGTTTTGGTTCACTTTCTTGCATTGAGTTAAGGTCTGTTGTTATTTTATACACCTTCCAGTTGTGGCAGTATTGAGCCTCATTGTTAGTTTCCTTTACTAACATATTCTAACCGTATGAAGAGTGATGGCCTTTTTTCCCTGTGACATGAGACATGGGAGTGAAGAAGAGTTCTCTTTCTTTAAACTAAAAAAATCCTACAATCTACTGTGATTTAACATATTCCTCAGACCTATAGTCTATATATAGTCAGCGATAAACCGAGAACTTCCCAGTACATCCATCCATCTTCAACTGCTTATCCAGGGTCAGGCCACTTCAGTGCTTTCCCTTAATAATTAAAGACCACCCAGCGAGGTCACTTATTGGTTGATGAAATATTGATTTGAGGTTTCGAGTCTGGCATTTTGGCTCTCACCATGTTGGTTTTTGGTGATAAAGAGGATAAGAGGATGGAACTGGCCTGGAAGCTTCAGAAAGTGATATGGTCATATGATAATATATACTGATAATAGCAGTATAATAGCTTTAATAATACTTTACATATTACTCTTTGCCTGTTCACCTTTTATGTTTGTTATGTGTCTAAAATGACAAATATGTTCAGCATACACTATTTACTGAAAGTTATGTAATGCAAGAGGACCACCATCCTAACCCATAATATGTAATTTACAAATTATTACAAATTCTAACACTTTGTTTTAAATGCTCCTGCAAAACATGAACAGATTTAAGACCAGCTTAATCCTCTAAATTTTGCCTGCTATGTAACGTCATGGCCAGAAATATTGTTGGCTTTACACTTCTGTCAGATAATGCAAGAAGGCCACTCCATTTGGTATTCCTGTGTTTATTTCTTTTGTTTGCATTTAAGTACTTTGTGCATTTTTTTTTTAATTCATTTTATATTTAACATTTGTTTCCTAGAGTTGCTTGTAAATCGTGCATTTATTTGACTCATATAGGATTTAGTGATAACTTTTGACTGTGCAGTAAAGGCTTTCATGAGACACTTGCTTTAAATTAAGATTATGATTTTATTAAGTATATCTACTTTGATCTTTAACCAGAGCAACATGCTAAATTTTCTAATCACCAACACACTGATACAGGTTTTATCTGAGGTTATATTTAAATGCGAGGCTATTTCTAAGTTTGCTTTAATCAACAACATAAATAACAATAGTTTATATAATGTTGTGTAACAACCAGGGAACAGACACAGGCATAACCCAGCAGGATCAGAGTAAAAACAATCCTTTATTCCAATACAACAGTCAAAAGGCACCAGGCAGGAATCAGAGGTCAAAGAGCAAAAACTGTTCTTACAGGAACAGGAAACAGTGGCTGGGTACGATTGCGACAAGTGATGATGGTCTGGCACAGAAGGAAGGGGAAACGGGGTTTAAATACACTAGGGAAGGGTAGAGAATGACACATAGGTGCAAACAATTTGGGTGGCAAACAATCAACAAGGCAGGAAACTTGACAGGAACACATACTTTACTCTGAAATTAATCCCAAAGTGAGGGGCCAAAAACTGTGCTTTCAAAGTAAAACATACAATAGACAACTTGACATTAACAGACACTGACATGTTGAACTTGAAGAATCAAAAGATATGTATTTTATATTTAGCTTTTCCTTCTGTATCTTATGAACTTTCCATGGGAAGTATCTTTAATTTTAAAGTCTGGCCAAACCAAGACGCCCAGGAATAGACTGCGTGGCAACTAAGGACATATTGTTGATGGGAAAGAAAGCTGAGATCTTGGTAAGATGTCAACTAGCACAGGAAGGGCCAGTGGTCCAACATGTATCTTCTTTGAGGGAGAAACCTACAAATGCTATCAAAGAGCCTTCTGAGATGTACGCCCAGGGGAACCAGAGTGGGGTGAGGTAAGAACCCTTATAGGTCAAATTTATCATTTATAAAGGATGACAACGGAAACACAACAGCATATGGAATGTACATATGTGGTAAAGCATGCACAGACCCTCATGGCACGATAAAAACCATGATGTGGGAGAATACACTGCACTGCAGAGGCTCTGATCCTAGTGAGATGCAGGAGGAGCCCAGTCAGGAAGCACCCCACAGTGCCCAGTTCCCCCAAGCAGTAGAGTCTTCAAATTCCTATGGAAGAATCCACTTACATGAACTTCAGCAGATCGAAAGAAAGCATGGACAGAGTTCAACACGGATGTTAGCAAGATCCTTGAATCCATTAGTTGGAGACTATAAAAGCTCTCGTGGTCAATGCTGTAAATGTTAAGTCCCCCTATACAACGGCAGTAGAGCTCCCCCAGATACACCAGGTATGTCAACAGCTTCGCAGCCTTGAACACCAGCATAAGATGGCAATTGAAAAGAGAAAATAACCGCTTGGCCGAGCTTTGTGACATCTTAAGGAAGAGACTCATGGCCTTCTCCAGGGCTGAATGGCAACAGAGGTGGGGTAAGGAAAGAGCTCAGGCAAAGTGGCAGCCTGATATGGTCAACTGAGAATGTGAAAACCTTCCTACAATACACCTTGAATGACCCAAGAGAAACAGGGAGCCGGAGCCCCACTCAGCCCTCATAGCCCGCAATCTCCCACATTTATTGCAAAGGAGCTAAGCTTGAAAGAGGTAGTCCAAGTAATGAGATTCGCCTCCGTCCAAGGCCTCAGTGAAGTTCCATATACCTGGCTGCCTACAACTCCTCCAGCACCTTTGGAAATTACATATAACATTGAATATACAAGGCAGAGGAGAAAAAGTTCTTTATACGATCGTAAATTCAGCTGTGGCATGGCCACATTTGAAGTATTATGAAAGGGGCAAAGCTGCTGAATCGAATGATAGCAAACTATCAAAAAAACTACAACTGCCAGTTGAGTTCAAATCTTGTGTGTGACTTAGTGAGTGAGGTTAGTGTTGTTGTTGTTGTAGCTGCAGTTACAACTATTGTTATAGTTGTTTGGAGTGTTATAGTGTTAAAAGGAGGATAAGAACGATACAGAAATGCAGAACAACTCAGGGATCTAAAAACAAGAAGAGCTAACAATAAGATGAACTGGCATAGGAGGAACGGAATGGAGACACATGTGACACACATCAGGAGGGGACACAATCACACAGGTAGGAAGGTGGCTTGACAGAATGAAAGGGATGAGCCACGAACTTCAAAATAAAACAGGAAATGATGAGACAAGAAAGAACCCTGAACAAAAAACCGAACAAGCAGAGAGGAGTACTAGCTGCCCCTGACATGATAGAAATGATTGAAAGATCTGATAAACAACTGCTGAGTTATGGATGCTCTAATTGAAAGTGTGACTGCCATCCCAGGTGTTACAACAGGATAACAACAGACATACTGTTGTAGTCTGTTGTTATCCTGTTGCATAATCTATTTACTGTGGTGTATATTGTTACATATTGTCTCTCCACTTTATTTTATTATATTGTATATTATATATATTTACACTTTTTTTATTTTATTTTTATTGTCATGTGCAAGTTTGTAAATAGCACCTTATTATATTATTATATATATATTATATACCCCGTCCCACTTATCTCTAAATTACTGTCTGGTGTGGAAGAACGGACAACAAGAATTTCACTGTGTAGTTTACTGCTGAGTTTTACTGTGCACATGACAATAAACATGTTGAATCTTGAATCTTCACAGTCTGGTCACTAGTACATTACAGTCCAGTCGCTTCAGGAGCCTTGGCATGCTTCGGTGACGTTCCAGTACAACCAACATTACTATGTTGATAGATTCAGTGAGGTGGGGTCTTTAGTGGGCTGCATAAGTCATCCATAATATATAAAATTAGTTCTTGTAGTAAAATATCAGTTATCAATTCCCTGGTCCTGATTTTGTTCCTGGTTTGTCTGGCACACACACAAACAAACTGTTTGTTGGAATTCCTCTCCCTATCTTTGACCCATCTCACAATTGGTAAGCCTAAGGCCCTGATTAGGCATCCTTCTTCTTGTAGGAATGTTGTTTTATTACAGTGCGCTTTTTTAGTGTTTTTGCTTGTGTTAATGAGACAGTGGCAGCCACGCTGACAGGAAGCAGGGAGAGAGAGGTGAATAACATGCAGAATGGGTGAGAGTCAAACCTGGCAAACTGCAATAGGTGGCATGATGAATTATATTGATTTCTTTAAATCTGGAACACCGTAGAGTACCTGTCACTGGTATAACAAACCTGAGTGTCTTGTTATTAGTACTGTTACATCCACTATTTCCTTGGGTGAAATTTTCAAGGTATTGTTGTCTCACATATGTGTATGTCCCTTTCAGCACAGTTAAAAGGCTGCCACCCAAAGTTAGCGTTCTATCTGAGTAAGTGTAGCAGTAAAACAGTGCTCCAAATCAATTCCGTAGCGTCGTCTGAATATGTTGCATTTTCTTTTTTTCTGTTTTATTTTTAGTGTGTTTGCAGATTATTTTGGCTTCACGATGAACATTTTGTAATTTTCAGCATATATTATACATTATTATTATTATTATTATTATTATTATTATATTATCTTTCCTATGTTTCTGAATATACATTGTTTCTTTGTATGCACTTTTTTAATTTAAAAAGGGTTATGTGTTGTACCTTATTCTGTCTCATTTTAGATAAATATCTTCTGTATCTAGTCTGAAACTACTCCCATTTGAGAGGTAGGTTGATGAGATCTGTCTGAATTAACGGCCAATTTGTGAGTGTAAAAACAAACCAATGAGGTTTATACGGACCTCCATTTCAGTCATGAAAGGAAGAGAGCTGATAGTGGATGAAGGGAAGGTGCTGTCAATCAATTTGAGCATAAGGAGGAAGAGGGTTTGGGGGCAGCGCAGTGGTTTGTTCTTGAATCTCATGATTGAGTGATGAAGTCACATGTGACACTTGATTTCCAAAACTTACATATTGTGAGTTGTGTGTAAGGCTCCCTCCATCCACAGGATTTGAAGTAATGCTGGTAATGTAATGTACATGTTTACAGACTCCTGATATGTCTGCTCTTTTCTCAGGTGGAGGTGATCCTGATAATCAGTGAAAGCCCACAAAGGAGGGCTGACCCTGGCATGACTGTCTCTTACTGAGTCTGATGGGGTCAGCTCCAGGATTGCTGTTTAGTTCTTGTTTTTTTCTTATCTTTATTCCTGTTGTTTCTGATGGGTTTGATACACCAATTTTCTTGGCTTTGATTCCTCCTTTTAGGGTGTTAGGTTCTGTGATTGTGTTGGATAGGGAAGAGGGATTGAGCCCAATCTGACAGCCCTCCTCCAGTGGCTTGGTTTTAGGTGTCTGCTCGTCCTATTGTTTCTCCTTTTTGCCTGTCCCATCAATCGAGTTTTTTCTTAATTTACCTTTTGGGTGGATTATTTTTTTTATTTATTGTTCATTTAATTGACTTTTTTTATGTTGTTATGTTTACCTTTGCCTGGGAACAAATCTTTCATGAGAAGACAGACAATCTATTCTGTCATGGTCAATGCTCTCAGTGTAACACTCCAAGGTCCCTCCTGTCTTGTTCTGATCTTATGACAATTTGTTCAAAGTGAAAGATCCGCTCAGTACAAATGATTTGATTTCCCATTTTGGACATAAAGAAAATCCAGATTTCGTCCATTAAGTCTAATTTTTAAAAACTGCATAGCATATGTAGAGATCTGCTGGAGGATAGAATCTTGCTAAATCTTGATTGAATTCTTAGATCATTAGGTTCAGTGGATTAAATAGGGTAAAGACTGTGAAACCATTCTCTTTCATCTCGACTCTTGTTCTTGGTCTGTTGCCAATGTCTAAAATAGACTCATGGATTTGAAATGAATTCCTCCTACTGACTATTCCAAATTTGTAAATGCTGCTAAATAAGTGTGTTGGTATGCAATCATGTCTCCTAAGAATGGGCTGTCTATACATCTTAACATAAAAGACTTTATTATTGGTGATGCATTTGTTCTCCATCAAAATATCTGTTGTTTAATATCCAGTTTGGGTAACTACATCTTTATTCAACATTTTGAAAGCTGTTAGGACTTTTACAGCACCTGATCAAGAAAAGATTTTTGAGACTGATTCACAACAATGACAGAGAAGAGCATAACTTTTTCTTTAAAAAGGAGAAAACATTTAATTGAGTATTTTGATCAAAGGTTCTTTTATTATTATTAATTAAATCTGCAACTGGGTCAGTTTTTGTCAGGAATGAATCCATCAGATCAAGATGACTCGGGGAACATCAGCATTTTAAATGCTGAATAACAACATTCATATCTGGTATATGTCAGTAGAGTTGTGTGCCTCTTTGGATTGTCTGCTGCAGGCACAGTCCACGCTGAATGCTGCAGCACAATAAAAACATAGCAGGATGCATTCCCTCCTGACCTAGCTCAGAGGGTGTGGGCCTAATAAAAAGAGATATAAGTGACCTGTTGTCAAACCCACATGGAAATGGTTGTGTTGGCTGTTGTTATTCTTATTATATCTGCAGCCATGAAATGAAAGCTACTATTTGATTGTATGGAGTGTGAAGCAAAACTATTCCTCATTCATTGGAAATTAAAATCTGTGCCTGTGGGTTCTGCTGGGTATTGTAGATCATGGTTCTACTGGATGTCGTTTTATTGCTTGAAACTTTTTCATTATCTCAGCCAGGTGCTGTTAAATCTGTGAATTTTTCCATTTGTCAATGGTGTCAGATGGGAAGCCTTTTTATGCAGGCTGTTTTAATTTCATGAGTTCAGCTGAAAACTGTTCCTCGAATATTAGTACAAGACAAACCATAGAAATTATTAGAAAAACTCTAAAACACTGTGTACGGTGGAAGCTACAGCTTGTCTGACGTTGTCTATATTTGTGCTGGTGGGCGACAACTCTACTGACCCTGTCGATTTCAACCCTGTTCTCCATGACACTTGGTTAATAGTTCTTGGATACTGGGTAACAAACTGGCACTGCAAGCCATTTAGTCCCAGTACATGAATTCAAATAGGTTCATGGGGATAGTTGTTGTATTCTATAATGAGTGCAGCCCATTTTTCTTTCTTTCTTTTTGAAGGAAAGGAGTAGCTGGCAACTTCCCTAAGCTTTTTGGTGCATTGTCCACATTCACTCATCTGCTGGTGCTTATCCATTTCTAGGTCACTGGGGGTTGCTGGAACCAATCCAAGCTAATGTTCTGGGAAAGGGAGTGGTACATCCTGAACAGGTCGCCAGTCCATCGCAGGGCCAACACAGAGAGATGAACAACCACTCACACTCACTCTCAGGCCTACGGACAATTTAGAGTCACCAATCAAGTAAGAATTTACATCTTTGGACTGTGAGAAGAAAACAGAGTATCGGGGGGAAAGCCACACAAGCATGGGGAGAACATGTACTAACTTCATGCAGAAAAGGCTTAGACTCGCAAAACAAATCCATGCCATGACCTTCTTGCTGTGTGGCAACAGCGCTAACCACTGTTCCAACTTGCTGCCCACTGTAAACATTTTGACTTATTTTTTAAATTGTCTTTGGAGTAGAGGATGGCACTACAGAATATATCTCAGCTTTATGCACATACTTATACCTTTAGCCCTAACAGCATGCATGAGCGCAGTAAAGTACAGTTGGGCCCTTTCCTGGGGAAAGTTATTTCACATCCTGAAAGAAAAATGTTTGAGTAGTGAACCTGCTGTCTGGAATTGGGTTGAAAAAATATAGTGTGTGCAAGTAAGTTAAACTTAAAATTGAAATATTGCCAGTGTGGAGGACCTGGAAAGCTTCATCAACAGTTACTTCCAGCAGTGCGTCATGGAGCTTCCCACAGACAACCCGAGAGGAAGAAGGCCGACTCTTGTCATTTATTACTAACTAATAAAATGTGCTTGTAGAACTAGAACTTGTATAAAAGCAATATCACACTCAAGGTCATGCTGTTGTGCTATCAGACAGTCCATCAGTATGTTGGACAATCTGATTTTCTCTGGAATTCCAGAGAGCTCCCGGGACAATCCAGAGGCCCTGCTTAAAAACTTTGTCATCCACTCACAAATTTCTGACAGAGACGGTAAACATCAACTTCCACTTCATCCACCGACAAGGAGCCCAAGGAAAAATCGTCTCAATCCTATCATCGCCAAGGTGGCTGCAGCACCTGTCACCTTAATACGTGGAAAGCCGGTGGAGGAGTACAAATAAGGTAAGAGTATTTTATTTATCACAGGTATGACAAAATATACAAATATAGACAATATATAAACAAATAAAAAAAATACAAAGTAAAAGATAAAAAATATAATGATGGTGGTAGAGATAAAGTGACTTTCCAATAGTGCAAAAAGAAAAATTATGTAGATGTAAAAAGTCTGGAGTGCAGATTTTGGGCCAGTCCCAATATACCCCCTACAACAACTTTTTAGTCCTACCCCTAAATTTTGTGCGTCCCTGTGAGGGCAATGGCGTAACGAGGGGTAGGGGCTATGAATCTAACCCTACAGATCGGGGATTTTAACCCCTTGATGCAGAGGCCCTTTTTGGCAATTTCCGCCTGTTTTTGTATCAGTGCAAATAAATCTTTATAACTTCAGAAGTACTAACCATAACCCTCCCAGAACTATGGCTGATGGCTTAAATGAAAGAAGACATCTGATTAAAATATTGAATTGAGTCATTCACAAAAAAATAGGGCCATTGAAAAAACTATATTTTTTGGAAAAATAAAACGAGTTAGAATTTTTTTTATGAAAACAAAATTTTCACTATGAAACAGGTTGGATTTTACATATATGGTTCACACACATGTTCCACATGTGTAGCAAATTTTAGGTTGATGGGTAAAGTAAGTGTGCCAAACCTATCCAAAATGGTCCAATTTGGCTAAAATTCACACTGCAAGTTGGGGCCAATCACAGACATGTCTGCTTTTAGGAACACCAGTTACAAAAGTAAAATTTCATTTGAAAATTGCATTTATAGGGCTGAACATATGGTGTCCAAAACCTATCCAAACACAGACCTATTTTTGCCTGTTTTATGTCGTTATTTTGAAACTTGATAACTCCAGAAGTAAACCCACAACTATCAGTGATAGCTTAAATTAACAAAGACCTTCAAAATATGAATTTATGAAATTCCATGTATTGTCTTTTATTATTAATTTCATGATTACATTAACCCTCCTGTTGTGTTCGGGTCAAATCTGACTGATTTCCAACTTAAAACTGAAATATTGTGTTTTACATCTGATTGCCTCAAGGCCTTATGATATCCTCCACACTATGCACCTGAACATATAAAAGTGATGATCACCTCTTTCATTGAATTTTAAGTGTTTTAATCAACCTGTGTTCCCGGTCAAAAGTGACCGCCATAGAAACATCCCCATACACACCACCCCAACTCACTCACACACACATTTCAGACTGAACAATGTTTTTTGCGGGTAAAAATCTCTTTCCCGCACTTATGTGCCGATCCTCCCATATGAACCAACTTCCCGATGAAACAATGTATCATATCTTCACACAGACTAGACAGGTGTCTGTTATGTGAACCCGTCTCATTCCTACGCTTTTGTGCCTATCCCCACGTGAACCACACCTTCCAGACTAATCAATGTATCATCTTCACACAGACCCCATATATATATATAGCATGATGTTTGCCTTGCACTCCTTTTACTCTAAGCACAATGAGTAGGCCACTGACCAAGCGGTTCTGTGTCGAAGAGGTTCCAGTCCAGCTTTTTGGATATGATGAAGAGGGCACTGAAATTGAACCAGAGATAGAGGAGGATGTCTCAGAAGTGGAAGACAACATAGATTTAGATCCAGACTTTGAGGAGACTGAGCAGTCAACAGATGGAAAGGGAGAGGCACCTGAAGAACAGGCACCTGAGGAGACATTCCAGTCTAAGAGTGGACACTTGCTCTGGTCTTCATCCCCCCAGGACAAAGGAAGTAGAACAAGAATGGAAAACATCATAAAGATGACGCCAGGGCCAACACGGAATGCAACATCTTGTGTGGATGACATCAAGTCCAGCTTCCAACTATTTTTACCAGAGTCCATTGAGGGAATTATACTCGAGATGACAAACCTGGAGGGGAAGCATGTGTTTGGGGACACCTGGAGAGAAATCGACCTTGTAGACCTCCAGGCCTAAATAGGTCTGTTGATTTTAGCTGGAGTGTATCGCTCAAACAATGAGGCTACAAAAAGTCTATGGGATGCAGAGTCTGGGAGGCCTATATTCCGAGCAACTATGTCCTTACAACAGTTTCATGTCCTTTCAAGAATTATTTGATTTGATACAGAGATACACGACCTGTCCACTGGTGAAATGACAAACTGGCTGCCATCAGGAACATTTGGGACAGGTGGGTGGAGCGCCTACCACTTATGTACAATCCAGGCCCTGATGTGACAGTTGATGAGCGCCTGGTTCCTTTCATAGGTCGCTATTCCTTCAAGGTGTACATTCCAAGCAAACTAGGGAAATATGGAATAAAGGTCTGGGCAGCATGTGACGCCAGGAGAAGCTATGCCTGGAATATGTAGGTATACATGGGGAAACCCAGTTCTGGAAGGGCTGAAAAAAAAAACATTGCGTTGACTGCCTTGATAAGGTAATGTAAAGTTTCATCCATCATGCATTTTATTTTATTTTTATTTATGTGAATCATAGCATTTCTCTTATCTCTTATTTATTGTTCCTTTTATTGCAGCTTACTGGTACGTACACCTGCAAGCAAATGACAGCCCGCTGGCCTGTGGCAGTGGCCAAGGCAGACACATCAAGGATGTGTCTGCTTTCAACGCATATGTTGTGTGGACAGCCATCGACTCAACATGGAATCAGGGGAAAAGTTTCAAGAGGAGACTTTTCCTAGCAGAGCTGGGGGAAAGCTTTGGTGACTCCTCTTATTCAAAGATGCCAGCACCTTCCCCGCACACCAGCCTCTGCCAGTCTGGTTAAGAGTGGGCAAACCCCAGCCGCAGCCACTGCCCTGGCTGCTCTTCCCCAACAAGGACATGGGCAGAAAAGGAAGCACTGTGAGCTTTGTGCCCCTAGAGACAACAAAACAAGCCTGAGATGCTGCAAATGTGATGCCTATGTTTCTAAGGCCCACTCTGGCCTGAGTGTCACATGCTACTCATGTGCATGAATTCACACGCGCACACACACACACACACACACACACACGACGTCATGTTGAGTTTGGTCTTTGGTTTTACATTTAGTTTTTACCTACAGGGCGGAAGCTCCCCCCACTAAGGACCTTCATGGATGACATCACATGCTTGCTCCAAACTGCCCCATGCACATCCAGGCTGATGAAGAGACTGGATGAGTTGATCACCTGGGCCAGGATGAAATTCAAGGCAAGGAAGTCAAGGAGCCTGTCCCTGCAAAAAGGGGTGCAGAACGACAGGGTCACATTCACCATCAGCGGAGAAAGTATTCCCCTCATTGCTCAGCAGCCCATCCGGAGTCTGGGGAGGCAATATACATCCAGTCTCTCAGACAAGGAGATAGCGAAGACCACACTGCAGCAGCTCTCAGCAGGCTCGGCCAAGATTGAGTCAAGCCATTTTCCTGGAAAGTACAAGGTCTGGTGTTTCAGGTTCACACTGTACCCAAGGGTAATGTGGCTGCTGAAGCTGTGCGAGGTCACTTCATCGGCTGTAAGCAAGATGAAAGCAAAAGCCAGCATCAGCCAACCTGTATGGAACCAACATACTCCAGCTTCCCCTGAAATCGATCACCCTAGGGTACGGGGAGGGGAGGGAGTGGTGGATCGGGTGGTAGGCTGGGCAGACCTCTGGAAACTACTGCAGACTCGACCCAGCTTCCTCCTCAGGGCAACCTATGACACTCTGCCGTTCCCCCAAAACCTCCAACAGTGGTTGGGCACTGAGCAGGCCTGCGACCTCTGTGGGACCGTCAGCGCTTCCCTACAGCACAGCCTATCAGGATGCAGGATTGCGCTGTCTCAGGGCAGGTACAGATGGCGGCACGACCAGGTGCTGAGAAAATTGGCAGAGGTGGTGGAGAAGAGAAGGCAAGAGGCAAGGAATGGGAGCCAGTTGGGCTTACAGCAGTGGACCCAGTTCCTGAGGGAGGTAGGTAGCCGGGGGAACTGTCAACCGGAGATCAGCACCCACCCTCCTGCTGCCAGGTGTGGAGTGGAAAATGGAGGTGGACCTGAGTAGGCAGCTCCATTTCCCAGGAGAGATCTGCAGCACCACACTACGGCCGGATATTGTGCTTTGGACCAGGGTGGAGAGATCTGCGCTGCTGGTGGAGCTGATTGTGCCGTGGGAGGAGGGGATGGATGGAGCCTACAAGAGGAAGAGGACGAAGTACACTGACCTTGTCGCAGAATACCGGGAGAATGGCTGAAGCACACAATTATTCCCAGTGGAGGTGGGCATCAGAGGGTTTGTGGGAGGATCAACAACTGGCCTGTTGAAAGAGCTAGGGTTGAGGGGCAAGGAGCTGCACAAAGCCACCAAGGAGCTGGCAGAGGAGGCAGAGAAGGCAAGCTACTGGCTCTGGCTGAGGAGCGAGCAGCATGTATATAGATAGTACACGTATGTTTACACTCTTTGTTGTTGACGTGATGCCGCTTGTTGTCTTGCCGTCGTCTTCTACTATCCGACACATTTTCACTAACTAAAACCGGATGAAACTGGAGCACCATGAAATGTCAAAATTTTTGTGCATGTAGCTGAAAGTGTGTTTAAAAACATCTGCATTGAAATTTTCATTAAACCCTGAATTGGCCCTTCATTGCAGCGAAAGAGGGGTGTTGTACAGTCTGATCGCTGTTGGGATGAATGATCTGCGGTAGTGTTCCTTCTTACACCTCACGCGCAGCAGTCTGTTGCTGAAGGAGCTGCTTAGTTCTCCCACATTGTCATGGAGGGGTTGGGTGGGGTTGTCCAGGATGGGTGTCAGTTTATCCAACATCCTCCTTTCACCGTCCTCCTCCCTGTACTCCAGATCATTCCCATGAGATACACATCCAACAATTGTTGTATCATCTTCTAGAGGTGGCTGCTGTCAGTGACTGTCCCCTGTGGAGCCCCCGTGCTGCAAACTAGCACATCAGACACATAGCCATCAAGCCTCAAATACTGCGGCCTGTTGGTGAGGCAGTTGGTGGTCCATTCAGCCAGGTTACAGCCAACTCTGGCTCTTTCCAACTTCTCCCTGAACAATGATGGCTGAATGGTGTTGAAAGCGCTGGAGAAGTCAACAAACATGACCCTCACCGTGCCCCCCGGGGTCTCCCGTTGTGATTGACATCTGTGCAGCAGGTAGATGATAGCGTCTTCCACACCAGTGCCTGATCTGTAAGCAACCTGTAGAGGGTCCATTTCATAGTGCACCAGGAGTCTGAGGTGGTTCAGTACAATCCTCTTGGGGTGGGGTTGTGAGGATTATGTGGAGGTGCTATCAGGTCTGGGGTCTGCAGGTTGGGGGTGAGGGTACAGGGGCAGGGGTAGAGTCAAGCTTATAGAAGAACAGGTTCAGCTGGTTTGGGAGTGGCCCAGTCCCATGATTCTGCAACATTTTTACTGTCCTTGCTATGTCCAGAGATGCTTTTCAGCCTCTCCAGACATCCCTGGTGTTGTTTCCCCGAGGGTGTTTCTTCAGCTTCCTCCTGTAGTTGTCTTTGCCCCTCCTTATTTCTCGTCTCAGCTCCCTCTGCACCCTCTTCATTCCTCCTTGTCCCCATTCTTAAAGACCCTCTTCTTCTCGTTCAGCTGGGTTTCTAATGCAGGATTCACCCAGGGTTTGTTGTTGGAGAAATACTGTACACTACAAACACTCTTTGTAGGCACAATGTTGTCCGTGCAGAAGTTAATGTAGTCCATAATGCTGTTGTCAGACTATCAATGTCCACCTTGTGTGGGCCACAGAGCACTACCCAGTCTGTGGTGTCAAAACAATCCCTATGGGCCATACTGGCTTCCTCAGTCCTTTTCTTCACATACCTTTTGGTAGGGGCTTGTTTACTTACCAGAGGTATGTAGGGGGGAGCAGCTGCACCAGGTTGTGGTCCAACCAGCCCAGCGGTCCTATTTTCTCTAGTGGTTCAATTTACATACTGTGTGAATGCAGGGAGACTGGAGGACAGGGAAGCATGGCTGAAATCACCAGAGATCAGTAGCAGGGTTTGGGGGTGTCACAATACCGCCTCCTTTCTTCTTGACGCTGTCCTTAGTTGCTGTCTGATCTAACATGCTGGAATCCATCCATAGAAACGTGTGAATCCAGGGTGAGTTAATTCAGCCACAATTCAGGATACCACATAATGCTACACTCCCGATACTCCCTCTGCAGTTTAGTTGGCGTTATTAGCTCATCCATCAAATACCTGGGCACCATCTTCGACAGCCTGCTGAAATTTTCCTCCAACACAGAGAGATTTGGAGGAGATGGTTGGAGAGGATCTCCTCCAGGCATGGGAGGGGGAAACCAATGATCCATTGAGCAGTCTTGATGACCCACTGCAGTCTTTTTCGTAAGCAGTGCAGCTGACATACCACACAGTGCATCCGTAGGTCAGGACACTCTCTATTGTGCAGCGGTAGAAGTTTTTGAGCAGAGGTGTAGAGAGTTTGTTCCTCTTCAGGGTTCTCAGGCTTTTTTAATAATGTGGGTGGTGTTCACAGTCCAGCCCAGGTCCTCTGAGATGCACAGGCCGAGAAACTTTAAGTTCCTGACCCGCTCCACTTCTTCCCCGTTGACACTCAGACCTGAGTGCAGTGTGGCCCTTATTTTCCTGAAGTTGATGATAATTTTCTTCGTCTTCTTGGTGTTGAGGTTGAGGTGGTTGTTCCACCAAGCTGCCAGTGCTTGGACCTCTTGCCTGTCTGTACAGGACGGGACTGAGGACACAGCCCTGTCGAACACCAGTGTTGAGGATGATGGTGGAGGATGTGGAGGTCCTTGATCCACAGACAATGGGAGGTTCCAAGCTGCAGTGTCTGCAGTTTGTTGACCAGTCGGCTGGGATGTGGGCCTTGACATGATACAAAACCAGTCTTTCCATACATTTTATGATTACCGGTGATTAACCCTTGGAACCGCTGGGTTGTGTGGTGTAGCAGTTAGCCTAGCTCTGATATTGGCTTGTTAGCCCCATTTCGGTGTCTTTCTCAGCGCCGCTGTCGCCTCCTCCCCCTCCCCTCCCCCTTCAAGTGTAAATCCCTCTCAGTGTGTAGCTGCTAACTGAAGAGGAGTGCCGTGTCGCTGCACTAACATTCTGCTTATTAAGTTTGTACAAGGAACTGGATCCATAATGCCAACCTTTGCAGAAACAGGGTTTATTTCTCCAACAAAATTCTGTTGGAGAAGACAAGAAGGTCGAGTGCCGATGCTCAGGGAAGAAACCCAGGGAGAGGGAGAGGAAGCTAGCCAAGGCAGGAAGCTGGTCAGCGATGTGTCCATAAGGAAAGACCTGATGAACAGGCGAAGCAAGGAGAGTTTGGACTGGCATAAATACTGGAGGTGGTGAGTAGTGGCAAGCCTGAAGATGGACAGCAGGTGGTGGTGAAACACAGGTGAGGTGATTATCTGGAGAGCCTGCCTTGGCCAGCTGGGAAAACAAAAACAAAACAAGGAGACAGACACACAGAGCCAACACTTCTCCTAAACCACATAATTATATCAGGCCTTAGCTTTGTACAGGCTATTTCCTTGGGAACAACATGCTTTCCTCCTAAATCTAGCTGCATCTCCCAATCACAAGCATCCTCTAAGCTGCCTTGCCTCCTTGTTGTTTTATGAACTTTCTCTCCCTCTTGAACAAGCTGAATTGCAACTCTCTTTGTCTTAGACCTTCCTAAATTTGCCTGCCTCAGTATATCTTCAATGCCTCTAGCTAAGCTTTTAAAACTTGGTTATGTCGCCGTGTATACCGTCCTTGCGACAGACTATCCTAACAAGCTGACAAGCTGACTAAAAAAGCCAAATTGAAATGAGCCCTGATCCAATTCACCACGGCAACTGGGGAAAACAAGAGGTCTGTATAATTTTCTCTTCTGGAATTAGAAACGCTGAACTTATAGCAAGTTTGATCATATATAAATAAAGAACCTTACAACCTGACAAGATGTGCTTTAGAGTTGCAGAACCTGAACACAACAAATATAGCGGGTCATCATTTACCCAGAGATTGAGGTTCTGGGGATTTGCAATACATCATATGTTGCCCCTATCAAAAATCTAATACTACTTTCCTTTACCATGTCATAAAAGGTAAGCGCTTATGAGTAACGTTAACAGGACATGGCAATGTTACCCAGCCGAACGTGAACAACAAATATTCAGGCCACATATTGCATCTTACACTAATTCTATATACAAAACCAATGTTGTTTTTTCAAAATTTCTATGCAAAATGATATGTATATTTGTGGTCTTTCTTCTCCAGCTTCTTCACATCCTCTTACTCTTGGGGGTTGCCCACCTCGGAAAACTCTCGATCTGAAGGGCTAAATTCATAGTGAATACTTAGTTACGGTGAATAATGTACCGTCTACTGCTCTAACCATGATGGGGGTGTCCAGGGGTTTGAGGGGAAACCCGGCTTGTTCTGCCATCACTTTATCAAATAAATTATCCTCTGCTCCAGAGTCCACCAAGGCGGACAACTGACAGGGGCCTGTTTGTAGGGATGCCTGCAGAGTGGGGAGGAGTGAATGATGATCACCTGCTCCTCCTCAACCGCAGCGAGCCTAGGCGTTTTGGGCGCACCGGCAGACAGTAAGGAAATGACCCTTCTGACCACAGTACAAGCATTCCTTAGCGGTCATACGCCTGGACCCTTCCTCCAGGGTGAGGCTGGTGCCTCCCAATTGCATTGGTTCAGCCTCATGGGGGAGTCCAGGAGCACCCGAAAATGACAGCGGACACCGGAGAGTGTTGTCTGGGAGGTTGGGCAGCAGAGATCTGTCTCTCAGCATACGTCTTTCTCTTAATCGATTGTCTCGTTTGACAGTTAGTGAAATGAGTGCATCTAGAGAGTCTGCCTCATTACTAATGGCTAGTTCATCTTTTAACTGTTCAGATTTCCCTCTAATGCACACACCCTGTAGAGCAGAATCGTTCCAGCCTGAAGCTGCTGTTAACATGCGAAACTCGATTGAATAGTTCTCCACACTACACGGACCCTGTTTAAGAGGCAGGAGCTGGCTGGAAGCCTCCTGTGGTTTCACAGAATGGTCAAATACTTTCCTGAATTTCAAAGAGAGCATAAACAGGAGAAATAGACTGGAGACCCCTCCCACAAGGCTGTAGCCCAATCTAAAGCCTTCCCAAACCTGCTCTCTTCTACCTCCACATTATTGCCTGTCTTTGCCCCTTTTCTTTTTTCAACTGCTGAAACTCTGATTCACCTCTTTGTCACTTCCCACATGGACTACTGCAACAGCATTCTCTATTGATCCAACTCCAAAACTTCAATAAATCCAGAATTCTGCTGCCTGCCTCCCATTCTCAGGAAGACATCACTCCTGTCCACCAGACGCAGATGGGGGTGGGGCTGTGGGGCTCGGTGGGGTGGGTGCTATGACAGGAGAGGATCCCAGAAGGCGAGACTTGGGAGAGTTGTGCTGAGATAGCTGAGAGGTGAGTAGTGATGTTATTTACTTGCCCCATGAGGGTGGCAGAGTTGTCCAGGAGATTGTCCAGTAGTTGATTGTGGCTGTGTAAGGGAAAATCTTGGTTGGAGATGGCATGCTGGACGTCATCAGTGCCTTGGTCCATGTTAGCCAGATCTTTCTGTCACAACAGGTGGCTAGCGGACCCGTATTATATACTGTTGCTGAACCATGCACACTTACCGTAGATCCAGGAGATGTAGCTTCCATTAGAAGAGGAGAAAATATGTGCCCTATGTAACCCAAAAATATAAAAGCAGGATGTCACTCCCCTTACGCAACCACTTTAAAGCTGTACTAGCCACTTTATTTCCCATAATAAAGTCCCATTTAAAGCAATATGAAAATGATACTACCATTACTGAGCTCTCTCTGCTGCTATCACGCCAAAGTGCTGGAAATGCCCACCCAATTAATCTGAGAGCATTACAATCTTTTAGCATTCAGACAGCTGTCTTTGAGGGACTGGCTGTGGAAGACTGAATTGCAATGCCTAAAGTGAAACAGAGAGTAGAGCTTCTCTGCCTCTATGGACCCTCCCCGTCTTTCCAGCTGTGAATCAAACATTCAATGTTAAATGTCTTCACTGACAGATTGCATTGTGGTCTGTGTAGTGCATTATGTCAACAAAATGTGTGTGATCATGTTCATCTTTGAAATAGTAATAGTCAAGTTGGATTGTTTTTTTCTGTCTCTGGAGTGATAACACTCAATGCTGTGTTGTTTTGACTCAAATGTGTCTCCTGTTAATCAAATAAAAATCTAAATCATGTCTCTAGGCAACTGCTTTTATATGCAGATTGAATTGATGCTCCTGTGACATGTATCAGAGTATCTCCTGTGGGGATCCAATCCCCTGTTCAGTGTGTTTGTCTTTCACCAAGTAACCTTCATGTACCTACCTACCATAGCAAACTACACATCAGCTCTCGCTGATATTTAGATGTACTCCTTTGTTGGCAGATCTGATGCAAAGGATGTGCATCTGCTGCTCACAAAGCCTTGTGGCATTGTGTAGGGCAAGGGTTTTGAAACTGGGATGGCATGAGCAATTGCAGGGGGGAGGTGTTTACCTAGGTAAAGGTAGCTGGTCAGTGAAACAAAATTGAAAATGTTTGCTATAAGTTTGCTGAAGGTATTATATCAATCTAAATCACTGCCTCTGGACACAATATTTGTGCTCGTCTTGTAAATATAAAATGCATTCAAGCTTGATCGCACAGATATTAGTGATATGTTGTTAAAATAAAAGAAAGCAATGACAGTATTTGCCACACAGTTTGTTCTCTCACTGCATTGAGTCCATCAAAATTCTTTGTTATTTTTGGTTTGGTGGTTTTGCCCACTGAAAATATAGGCTGCAAAAAAGCACTGCACCATAACGTGGTCATGTTTGGATCTATCAGGTAGTTGTTATTGTTTTGAGGAATTTAATATAACTAATATTACATTATTTTATCATGCTCTGCTGACTTTTTTGATTGTTTACTTCACACCAGTTCTTCCTCATGAACTCATAGACACTTGGGATCCAAGTGCAGAGTGATTATGGAGTATTTGTCAAAATTGAGAGCTTTATTTATCTGGTACACTGTTTACTATAGCTTTATTGTAGAGGTGGCAAGCATATATAAATATGAAGGCATTATTGAAATGATGAGTGCAATGGATATTTGCCTCTCCGCCATGCGAGTGTGCGTGCTTGTGTGGGTGAGTGTGGTTGATAAGCCACCTATCCAGACCAAAAGGCCAATGATCCTCTCAGTAGGTGAACATAGTGATTGTGGGATGGAGTTGTCATTAGTCATTGTCCAAGCTGCCACCATCTCCACCAACCTCTCATTTGTGTCCCATCTCCCAAGCCAATCATATATCCATTAGTCTTCATTTCTCCTCTTATGGCCGGGGCCTGCTCAGTCCAATTAGCTCCCTATCATTTCTTCACATAGGAATCGAGCAGAAAAATCAACAGAGCTGGCACCCCTCCAGCACTTGCTATCAGTGAGCAGTAATCACACACACACATTCAAATACACACAGACAGTGTTGTTGGTTCAAGGATCTTTAAACTATCTCTAACAAAGTTGGCTTGCAAAAATCTTACAACAATAGAAGATGGAGTTTCAGTGTCACATTTTAGGATAAATATTACAGCAGACCTAACTTGATTGGTTGATACCCTCAGGGCGGCAGAGCCAAGGAACCACAATTCTGTCTGAGGCCAACAATCCAACAGATACAAAGCACCTTCTCCAGTCAATTTCACTTACAATGGAGTTTGAATGGAGCAATTTTCCAAAGCAATATCAAATTTTCAATTTTCCTTCTGAGCCAGTTTCATTAAAGACATTGTCATTTGGTCACCTTACAGAGTGTGTGAAGGGGACCACTGCTTGTGTGATAAGAGCACTGACATGCTTGGCATGTATTAATGTAGTGCAACAGCTAGCTTAAGTATCAGCACACTGATTCAGTTACAGAACAATAGCTCTGCTCCGCTCTGTTTATAAAAAAAAGCTAATATAAGCCATCATGAATTACTGACCAGATTCATGAAAGCGTTATTCAAGAAACATCTACAGGATGCACTGGGACTCATCATCAGTGTCGTAACCTGGGGTCATAAGGTGTTTTGGGTTTCACAACAACCTTCACCCAGGCGACTCAGCTCCGACTTGTGTCCTAGCAGCTACGCACGGATCAGCCCTCTTTATCCATAGCCATCTAGTGGCTCCTGTGCTCCTGTGACGCCCAACCGATTGAAGACCTTACAGAAAGAATGTCCTGCAAAGAAGCCAAAATTGAGTGAAGGTTTGTTGAAAGAGGTACGGTCCAACAAGCTCTGACTTGGAGCGATTTCAAGGCTAGGAGGAGTACTTTATATTGGATATAGGGATGGATTGTGAGCCAGGAGAGAATCTGGTGGACAGGAGTGATGCGTTCCTGACAGGCAGCAGAATTCTGGATATATTGAAGTTTTGGAGTTGGATCAATAGAGAATGCTGTTGCAGTAGTCCATGTGGGAAGTGACAAAGAGGTGAATCAGAGTTTCAGCAGTTGAAAAAAGAAAAGGGGCAAAGACAGGCAATAATGCGGAGGTAGAAGAGAGCAGGTTTGGGAAACTGGTTGATGTGGGGTCCAAACGTCAAGTTCTCAAGAATTATGCCAAAGTTGTGGATTTCAGAACAGTCAAGTTTTTGATGGTGATGGACAGGTGGGCAGATTTTTGGGGGGATGTGGGGAAGGTGAGGATCACTTCAGATTCATGACTCTCATCATCAGATATTTCAAAAGAGACATCATTGCTGTTCATTCTTCATCTGTTTTTCCTTATGCATTAATTTCTGTTATTCTCTATCTACCCTTCAACTTTATTAGGACCTTGCAGGCCTATTTGTTATGTTTACATTTATATCAGGTCGCAACAACTCTGAGATATATTTAAATAACTTGAAGTCTCTTCTGTCCAACATTATGTTTTTCTTTGTCATAACTTAATTTCTCACATCTCACACGACGGCCATGATGAAATGAGAAAGTGATCTTAGATTGAAACTATTTTTCATTATGCCCTCATATACTCGGCACAGATGGAGAGGTTACAGCAGTAAATGGCACTTATTGTTTTCACTTCATTCTGGTTTCTCCCTCTAACACTCTTCATTATGGCTTTATTTATTGAGAGATGCAGTTTTGTGTTTGAACTGTGTTTTCTCAGCCTATCTCAGCTGCTCTGAAGGGACTCCACCAGCTGCTCACAATAAATGAGATGTGGCATGGCAATCTGTGGCAAGAGGCTCAGGTCATAAAAAGTGCTCCTATACATAAATTATCTAGTTAATGCACAGCTAATCATCCAGACAAATGGAGGTCAGCATCCACTGGTGACATGCATGTGGGGTTACATTGTATGAAATAAGATTGACATCCCTTGTCAGATATTGATATAGGTTAGCACGTGTCTGCCTCTGCAACTCTGTTAACTACTTTCATGCATGATACATGTATTCACAAAGGAAAGCACAACTGTGCTTCAAGTGTCTGGATCACAGTCAATATCTCTAGCAAATCTCTGAACCTCATGTATAATCCAATCCAAATGCAGGTGAGATCTTGTATGAGCTCATTCTTATTACTACTTGAAACATTTGTCTTTCAGGAAGCATCGTGGTTCATGAGCACTTGCTGCTTGGCCACTGCAAAAAGAGGAAACTCTGCAGTATAAACACTCCTGCTTAATCCCACACATACCTGTGCCTGTGCACTCTTAAGCTTTTGTTCCTGTTTGAGTTGGTTCAAGTTAATAAGTTATATGGATGCTAGCATGATGCTAATATTGAGAACTCACATCAGGTGCATCATCTAACCATTTCTCGATGCATGGAAATTATGTAAATATGATCAGCCCATTACACTCTGGAGAATTGATGCATGTTGATGATGGACAGTAGTGAAACAGAGGTGACTATCACACCAAAAACACGGTGAGACGTGTTGCAGGGTGAGGACCCAATTGCAGGAGCCAGAAACCAGGTAGGTTACGAAAAAAGGACTTTAAATTAAATTTACGACATAAACTGAACAAGAAAACATGGACAGAGCACAGACAAAACAACAAGGCATGGACAAATCTAACAGGGCATGGGCAAGGAATGAGCAACAAGGGACAAGGATCCGACCAGGACTAGACTGCAAACAGGACTTAAAAACAGTGCTAGACAAGACACAGGTGATCCACATTAGGGCAGGGAAGGCAATCAACATGGGACACAACCAGGAAGTAAAGTACCAGGGAACATAACAGAACCAGGACTTCAAAATAAAACAGGATGTTACAAGGACAGAACACTAGACAGACTAAACTCAAAATCTGACAGTAACGTGGATTGACTTTTGCCTCCAACTACCTTGTTGAATCAAAACTTAATATTTAATAAAGTGAAGTCCAATGAAGTGCAAATTTCAGCTGGCCACTCATTAGCAAACATCTGGTGGTGCAGTGGGATGGTGTGTCATGTGTATTTGTATGTATGAAAAGGAAAATGTGTGGTGATATATTTGTCTTTGACATTTCATGAATGTCACTTCCTTCACATCCTTGGATATAAAAGTGGACATAGACTCAGGGTCTGAAATTCTGAAGAGCCTTACACCGGCATCCTCTCTAATGACCAGAAGGGGCAAACCCAGTTGTCGAAACACATCAGATTGTATTGAAATCTATGTGAAAATGGCTCTACTTCTCATTTTATTTATTAGCTCAGTACACATTTTCCCAATGGAAGAAGATGATAAAGCAGGGGATACATTGAAAGATATGACTACTATGTGATTGACATACTGAACAGCAGAGAGTACAGAGCAGTGCAGATCCAGCCCTCAGTCCTCCTCAGCTCCAACTGCCCCTCCCAATATAGTTTATAACTGGTTTCAAAGAGCCAAGATGAGCACTTTAAAAGTGCAAACTGAAGATTTTAACACGTGGCTCACAAACGCACCTAATGTGGCTTGACATTCCTCCTTTATGTTGCCATTTATAAGGTCAAAGGTGAATCATCTATAATAAATGTTGTGTATGCATGGGGGCCATATATTTTTATGGTTACAGGCATGTATCTGTCAATAAGTTAATTCTAGTCATGCTAAATACATATGCAATTCACTAAACTATATACCCAGGTCATGTGGAATATAGTATGCATGTGGATCACTATACATATGAAAGCACGAATGCTGTCACACACAGTTATAATGGTTACACTGTTAGTGAGAAAAAAGAGGAGACATTAAGACACAGAGCTGAACTAGAAGACACTGAATCACAAGACAGAGAAAAGACTTACAACTACCTGTATAAGAGGTCAGTCTTTCTGTTGGTTTACTAATTGTCAAGCATCATTAATAATTTCAGAGTGTGTACTGCAGCCAGACTGTCTACAGACAGAGGAAGTGTTACGCAGATTGTACCACTCCATAAGAATAATAAATGGTTAGTAGGATTGGGCAATGGTATTCTGAATCACATACCAATAAAATAAGAAAGGGTCTCAGAATTGTAAAATCCTAAAAAAAAGAAAAAAATTAATTGAATTAGTTATCATGACTTGCACTCTTATCCTTTTTTGATCCATTTCAAACTTCCTCGCCTGAGGAATCTCTAGCTAATGTGCTGGTCCCAAGATCACCAGAGACAAAGGAAGCATCCAGGTCACCAAGCATTAGCCACCCTGAAAATCAGTTCTCCCAGTTCCTTGGAATTGTTACCTGAGCAGTTGACAGGTTTCATTCAGCACTGTTAGTTTAGGACAGGTGTTTTCTTTCTTTCTTAATCAGTGCTCTGCTGACCAAACAGACGTGGCTCTGTCAGCAATTTAGATACTGAATTTCAATGTGGCAATATATCCCACAGGAAGGGAACCCTAACCCTAACCTGTATCTATTTTTGATATATGTTTCTTAACATGGAGTCATTGTCTGGGGTTTAAAGACTTTGAGATACTTAGGTCTTATATGGACGACATTTTAGTTGTATGTTTCTCAGTTTGATACATTCCACACAAAACTTCAAAAATGGACTGAACGAAATTACTGGCACCCTCAACTTAATATTTAGTAGCACATCCTTTAGAATGGATAACTGAAATGGATAGCTTCCAAAAACCATAAATTAGTTTCTCACCAAGTCTCTCCACTGGAGACTTGGATCACTCACCTTTTTCAAACAGCTTCAGGTCTTATAAAGTTGATGGGTGCCTTTCTCCAGCTGCTGTTTTAAAAACTCTCCACAGGGTTTCTATGGGATTCACATCTGGACTCATTGCTGGCCCTTTCAGGCTGGCTTATCTATGCAGAGTTAGGATCATTCACAGATGACATTGGCAGAGGTGGGGTGTGCCCAGGAAACATCTGCAATTTATGATAAGACTGAGCTATAGAGACGAAAGCTCATTAAAGCACACATTCACCTACAAGCACTTTAGAGTCTCTACTTAGGCTAAGTGCATCTCTTTGTACAGTGGGAGGAAGCTGGAGAACCCAAAGGGAAACCACATAGGTTCAACAGATGTAAACTCCACACAGAAAACTTTAAATCAGGGGTATCAAACTCATTTTCATCGAGGGCCACATCAGCATAATGGTTGCCCTCAAAGGGCCACATGTAAATGTAAGACAGTATGAATGTAACTAAATGTAACCAAATATAATGTATAATAAATGTAACTACTCCTTAAATAACTCTTAATGTATTACTTCAAATTACAAATATTACATATGCCTTTACATAGACCCAAAAAGAAAATATATATTCGCTAGTTGCTTTGTTATTATAAGATAAATCCATTTAATTTGTCAGGTTAAGAAACCCACATTACTCCATCAATCAACGATCAAACTATCCAAGTGAATAAAGAAAAATATCATCCAACACCAGATATGACATTAACTTGAGAGGGGCAGAATAACGGTACAACCAGTAATTGTGAAAGTTTGTTGATTTTCTGGAAGGCTAACTTTGGCATACTTAACTCCGTGTTTGGTCATAGCACAAAAGACAGCGGTTTTTCTCCTTGAAGCATAGACATGTCTTCCCATCTTTCATGAAACAGCCTTCCATCTGCAACACTTTTACTCTTCCTGCACATTTTGCGATCATTTGTATTTCTCAATTCCAGTGTCGTCTGGATACACTGCAATCTAGTGGCGGGATGCTGTCACTTTGCGGGTAACATAATCAGCATGGATTATGGGAAATGTAGTTTATGGTCAATGCACATTTTTGACTTGTTTATTTTAAGACTATCAGACAATTTAAGCTCTCGCAGGCCACATAAAATGACGTGGTGGGCCACATCTGGCCTGCAGGCCTTGAGTTTGACACATATGCTTAAATCATACTGTTTGCGATAATTGTGGTGTGATTTTTCCATGGTTGTTTTAGCATTCCCAGGATTTTAGTATGGTTCTCGCTAGGGAAATGTGTGTGTACAATGTGTTATGTGAAATGCTTTCCAATGTTCTGTGTGAAATACTGATGTGCAATAGGGATTTTCTACTTAATGCTGATGGCACAGCTTGTGATGCACTGTTTGTTTTTATTGTCTTGTTTTTTGTTTGTAATTGTCATTGTGGCTGTAAAGACAGTGTTGAGTCCAAGACAAATTTCCTTAGGGTGACAGTAAAGTATATTGTATCATACTGAATGGGCCAAGGCCTGTAAGTGCAAACCCAGAACCCTCTCTCCTGTGGGACAACTCTGCTAACCACCCTAATTGCCAATCCATAATGAGTGGACATATGTGTGTGGGTGGTTAGTCCATTTGAGACTTTAGACAAATACATAGCATCCCATCTACTGTCATGTAATGATTAAGCTATTGGTGTTGATCTACTTCCAAGAACCTGGAGGGTTTTTTTCATAGAAAATGTCCTAAATTTCGGTTTATGAGAGTTTATATATATATATATATATATATACGTCTGGTGCTTTGGCCTTTTTGTATTTTGTGATCACTATATAATAGATAGGTAGATCAGCAGATCTATTTGTGAACCAAAAGACCAAACACAATGGTAAAAAAGTAAACACTTAGAGAAACCAAATCCTGCAAAATTGGATGGTGGGTTGACATTGTCTGGGCTTGGGGTGTGGCTCAGAGTGGGGACTGTTTCATTGTGTTATCATAAAGTTTCAGAAGTCCTGACAGCTGGCACACAGACAGACTTACTACTACTCTACTCACTTTGTCAACTGTAAACGCTTCATTCAGGGGTTAAATCTTGCAGCCACTGGGAAAATGAAATCCAAAACACAATGAATTTCCATCAGACCCACACAGACACTTAAAAATACCAGTCAATCTGTGCCGCATTGTTACAGACAGATCTCAGATGAGATTCTGTGGGACCTTTGCCAACATTGAAGTGGGGAGAGGAAGAGGATGGGGTATCAAGGGATGGAAACATGTTTCAGAGGACATTAGGGCCACTTTGCTGCTGTCTGACAATGAGAGAGGCTGAGCAGCATCTGGAATGCAGATGTTTAGACCAGAGGAAAAGTCTTCAACTTTCTAATGAACTCGACCTTTTACCACATAGATGGAACAGTTGTATAGGCGTATTAAAGAGGAACAGAGTCACAGACCTTCACTGTAAATATGTGACAGATCTGTGGAGTCATGGCTGGAGATCTCCTGTTATATGTATACATTCATAAGAAGCAGTATGTGACATGGGCAGTAGTGACAGTATTGATGGGGGATGAAGTCTGTGTATCTGACCTTAGCCATTCTCCAGCTCACTCCCTTTTTGATAATGACAGATTTTACACCACACTTAGTTTATACCTTATTGAAAGTTCGATGTAGTGCTATACAAATCAAATCAAATTTATTTATATAGTGTCAATTCATAACAAATGTTATGATTTGACACTATATAAACAAATGCTGCATGTGCCAAATGTTATGATTTGGCACATGCATCAGGTCTGGACCAAGCTTTTTATGCAGTTGTTGAAGAGACCTAACATATCCATCCAAGAGCAAGCGCTTGGAGACAATGTAAGGAAAAATTTATTTTAGGAGGCAGAAACTTCACCGTACTCAAGTACTTACTTTTAAACATAATTGAAGTATTCAAGGTAAAAGTACTTGCTTAATATATTGTCTAATGCAGTGGTGAACAATATTATTAAGCGTGCTGAGTGTATGTCTGTTTTAATACATCAATAGTTGACTGTGCCAGTTTAATTAACAATGATACAGATGATGCTACTGGTAACACTAGCATAAATCTCATATCAATTATTTGAAAGGTTATTGTTCTAATTGCGTTTACCCTTTGTGACACAGCTCACTTGGACTTCTGTGCATTCTGTGCATCAGAATTATTATTATTATTATTATTATTATTATTATTATTATTTTAGGGGTGACCTGCAGACTTCAATGCAAGTAAGAAAGAAGACTGTTTATACCTTCAAAAGTTTTTGTTTTACAATAAAAACAGCCATCGAAAGCAAACCCATTGTGTTATATTGACTGCAGTTTGCACATTCAAGTCAAAATTTTCATGGTTTCTGCCGAGAAAAATAGTCCTTCTAGCAAACTGAACTTTAAAGTTGCAGATATTGTGTAGCAACATAGATTAGATAGAAATTACCTTGAATTTACTACTTGCGGAATCAATCTGTCAAACCGTGGTGAGGTTGTCTCGTCTGGGTTTTATTGTGTCTCATCATTTCCTGTTTTATTTTGAAATGCCTAACTCTCCTCTCGTTTCAGAACACTTGCCCTCCCCCATGTATCCTGTGTGCCCTCATGATTACCAATTGTCTCCACCTGTTCCCTATTTCCCCCACAGCTCAAATAGTCTGTCTTCCCCTTGTCTTGTGCCAGTGTGTTGTCGTTTCTTGTCCCACACCAGCGTTACGTCCTTGCCTTAGCCCTCGATCCTTGTGTGTCAGTCTTTGAGCCTCGAAAGAGTGAATTTGTAATTTTCATATCCTAGTTAAGCTCTTTCATAGCTTTAGCTTTTCCTCTGTATGAGTGATTTTTTTATTTTATTTTATTTTTGTTTGTTTGTAGATAACTTTTGATAGATTCATGTTTATAGCCTTTGTGTTTTTCCTCCTTGCGAGTGATTTTTGAGTTCCTGTAACATTACATCGATTTACCATTGATCCTCCGCTTAGAAGTGTGAGCGTCTTTGTTTGGATTAGCCAGGGTTTTTTTTCTCTCCTTACGGAGTATTTTCTGTTTTCCCCGTTTGGCCCCTTTTAGTGTAGCGTTATTTTCCTCCTTCGAGAGCGATTTTTTTTTTTTTGTTTAAACTTAGAATCTAGTAACTTCACTGTAAATGTTAATGTTTGATTTGGTTGTTTGGTTCTTCATACCCCCAGGGGTGCCCGAGAGGGGGGGGGGGGATGAGCACCCCAACAGGACTGAAATACAGGCAACAAAACGGAACGGACACACGATGAGTGCAGTCTGCCCATGTGGCAAAGTCTGCAAGAACCCGCGTGGTCTAAAGATCCACCAGACCAAAATGGGATGTTTGACGAGGACGCAGGTGGTGCAACGCACAGGTCCAGGACCTGGTGAGATGCAGGAGGAGCCCGGCCGGGAGTCAACCCACAGTGCCCAGACCCTCCACGCCCCACAAGCCCTACCTCGTTTCAAGCATTCTGAACACCGCCGGGTCAAGTGGCCTGCTGCCAGCGAAGGAAGAGAGTGGCTCCAGTTTGATGAAGAGCTGGACCAAATCCTTGATGCTACTGCAAGAGGTGAGGCAGACCAGAAATTGCAGTCGATGTCTGCGATGATCATCAGCATGGGTGCTGAAAGATTCGGCATGAAGGAACAACAGCCAAACAGGCGGGAGGTGAAAATCAGCCAACTGCGTCAGGAGCTTAGACTGCGTGGTCGGCAATTTAAGGTGGCAAGGGAAGAGGAGAAGGCCGGGCTGGCAGAGCTCCGTAGCATAGTGAGGAAAAACTCACCACCCTACGCCGAGCAGAATGGCATAGGAGGAGAGGTAGGGAGAGAGACAGGCGACGTGCAGCCTTCATCTCATCTGACTGTGACTACAACATCAGTCCCAGGCTGTAGATGGATCCTCCAAGGCTTTGAGCATCTATGACTGCACCTTGAAGGACACCGCAGCACTCCATGCAACATCAGAGGAGTTGAGAACCTGGCTGACAGCAGTGGCTAAGTCAGGGCTACCAGGCAAGTTTAAAGCCTGGATTTACCAGCATGGCATCTTGCCTCGACTCCTCTGGCCACTGCTGGTCTACAATGTGCCAATGACCACTGTCGAGTGCTTCGAGAGAAAGGTCAGCTCTTTCTTGAGGAAGTGGTTGGGCCTACCATGAAGCCTCAGCAGCATCGCCTTGTACGGGAGGAACAACAAACTGACTCTGCCCTTCAGCAGTCTGAAGGAGGAGTTTATGGTTACCCGAGCAAGAGAGGTGCTGCTGTATAGGGACTCAAGTGACAGCAAAGTCTCCTCGGCTGGCATACAAGTGAGGACCGGCAGGAAGTGGTGCGCTCAAGAGGCAGTCGACCAGGCTGAGTCCTGTTTGCGGCACAGCGAACTGGTGGGGACAGTGGCATGCGGACGGGCAGGGCTTGGGAGTAACCCAAGACCCTCCTTCTACAAGACACAGGGGAAGGGAAGGCGTCTGCTGAGCCAGGAAGAGGTTCGGGCAGGGGTGGAGGAAGTGCGCTGCAGTAGGTCAGTAGGAATGCGGCAGCAGGGGGCATGGACCCTATGGGAGGAGGCAGCTGGCCGGAAGATATCGTGGACAGAGCTATGGCGATCGGAGCCACACCGCATCAAGTTCCTCATACAGTCGGTTTACGACATCCTCCCAAGTCCATCCAACCTCCACCACTGGGGCCTGCCTGAGAACCCACTGTGCCCGCTCTGCCAAGGAGCCAGATCGCTGGAGCACATCCTGAGTTGTTGCCCAAGAGCACTGGGAGAGGGGCATTACCGCTGGCGCCACGACCAAGTGCTGCGGGTCATTGCTGAGGCTATCAGCACAGGGATTTCCAACAGCCAAGAAGGCAGTCCATCGCCTTTGCCTTCTCCTGGCAACAGCCCCGGACTAGCAGTTGAAAGTCAACCTAGGGAAACAGCTCAAGTTCCCAGAGAACATCACAGTGACCACACTCAGACATCGTCCTGGTGTCGAAAACAACAAGGCAAGTGGTCCTGCTGGAGTTGACTGTTCCCTGGGAAGACAGGATGGAGGAGGCCTTTGAGAGGAAGAGAGCCAAGTATGAGGAGCTGGCAGGTGAATGCCGAAGCAGTGGCTGGAGGACCCGATGCAACCCCATTGAGGTTGGGTGCGGAGGAGTGCGGCCAGTCACTCAAGATGCTGGGAGTGAAGGGACTGCACAACAGGCGAGCCATCAGGAACGAGGGTGTCTGTTGTGAGACCCGAAACACCCAGTGAACCTAGGTGTCAACACTGATGATGTGTCTTAAGTTGCACCAAAAGTGTATTTTAGAACTTCACTCAGTTCTGAGATCATTGCCCACACCAATAAAGATCTGTACCTCGCTACCTCTGCATCTGAGTCCTTTCTGGGTCCCGGCCTGACGCAATGAGATTTATTTGTATAGCACCAAATCATAACAAAGTTACATCAAGGCACTTTACATATAGAGCAGGTCTAGACCTGAATGACATGAAGGGTGTGAAGCAGAAGTTCAGAACCCCATGCTAATGGACTCTTGTAGAAAGACATCAGGGATAGAGGTAAATCCAGTCCCAGATGCCACACCGCTGCAGGATTAAGCAGTGGCCTCCAAACCAGGTCTGCAGGAACAGTAAGCAGTCATAATAATAGTTGAGTCAATTTTGATAGACAATCAGCAATTAACCATCAAGCCCTAACAAAACGGTGCCCTGTGTGAGTTGTATCACAACATTACCAAATTTTGAAATAGTTGGCCATGAATAACATTTCTTCGAACTTATGCTGTGCTGGATTCCCAAAATAGCCAGCTCCAGGTCCTTCCTCTGCCGGAATTTTCTGTGTGCACTACAATCCACCTATCATTACCCAGTTTCCAGTAAGTGCCTCTCAGCTGTAATGTCACATCTGTGATGCATCACCACAGTTTATTTAATCTAGATAATTTGTTTAAGCTAAAAATATATTTTTTTAAGTTTATGCACGATTATTTGCATCATGTTCCTCATCCACTGTTTCTTCACCAGGTCAGGGTTTTTTTCCGGTCAGTTCGCTCTTCTTACCTTTGTGTAATACAAATTAAGCTGTAAATAAACATATATTGAGGTTTACAAAAAATATAGCAACTTCTGATCAACCCATATTTTTCAGGCTTAAAAATACAAATTTTGTATAGACCACGCCCACTTTCAGTTCAAGTCCCGCTCCTTATGAGTACGATACAGATACAGATAATGTAAATGGTTGAACTGATGCGGATAGTGGGGATGGACCCCTAATGATGAATAAACAGTTCATTTGTGGTAAAAAATTTCATAATTTAGGTAAGCTTTTTATACCAAAGTATTTAATACTGCCTGTGGAGAAGAAAAGTTGGAGATTTTGGTCTGCAGGATCCAGGATCAAATTCTCTGTTATTGATAATATCATAGATTTGGACCAGTTACTTGAGTAGTCAGAGGGGGTTGAGAAATGTATATGCTTGCGGACAGCATAGTGGCATTGTGATTAGCGCTGTTGCCCGGCATTAAGAAGGTTGCGGGTTCGGTTCCTGAGCCTGGGACATTTCTGTGCGGAGTTTGCATGTTCTCTCCATGCCTGCATGGGTTTCCTCTGGGTACTCCAGTTTCCTCCCACCGTCCAAAGACATGCATGTTTGGGTTAATTGGTGACTCTAAATTGTCCGTACGTCTGAGTGTGAGTTACGTGTTGGCCATGTGATGGACTGGTGACCTGTCCAGGGTGTACCCCACCCTCACCCAGTGTACACTGGGACTAGCTCCAGCACCTCACGACCTGGAAACGGATAATGGAGATGGATTATATACTTGCTGCAATGATCTTCCACTTCCAAGAAGTTTCTTTATTCTTCAGACAGTTGAGGCAGATTTTGATTTTTGAGAAAGGCCTGAATGTCTTTTAGGTTTGGTTTGTTTATAAAAGCTGTAAAAGTTATGATTGATTTCCTGCGGCACAAGCTACAAGTCAGATAAGGAAAGTACCCCAAGGGTCAGAGTGAGAAGGGGTGGAAGATGACTCACAGGGAGACTACATGGTAACAGACACTGGAACGGATAAGACTATGAGTTGGATATGTGACTCAGTGAAGGATAGGGGCACCAACCTATTCTCTAGGGCAAAGTGAACATGGCTGGAGAGAATAAAAATGGTAGATTAGTCGGATGAAATCGAGCGACAAGTACAAAACCACAGTTCGAAGGATATCAACAACACAGCCACAGAGGTAGAGGAGGAGGTTCTAAGAAGGGATGCAGCTGATACTGAGGTGAATAGACCAGTCAAAGAGAGAAATATGGAGCAGAAAGCTAAAGTTAAATGGCCTAGGGAAAATAGTAGAAAAGAATGGGAGACAGTCAATAGGGACATGTCAATAATTCTGATCAGACTAGGAGGAAATGCAAGTGATAGATTAGAGAAGATGGGAAAATTTACTCCTATGGTGTTGAAAGACTACAGGTAGCTAAGTCTAGATGGCAAAGAAAATTTGAGAAATCAGTTAAAGAAAGAAGACAATTAAGAAAGCAATGGAAAAGAGATACAGTGCGTTGCAAGAGGGGTTGAGAAGTAGGCTAGCAGTACTCAGAAGGGCCGAATATCTTAAGAAAGAGAGAAAAATGAAAGAATATGTATAGACAGCGTTTTACAAGGAACCATTCAAGTTTGTTAGAGGATTGTTTAACCAGGAAAAGGGAGGGCAGCTTAAAGCAACAAAGATGGAAGTAGAAGAGTACCTGAGAAATACATATTCAGATTCTGAGCAGGGTAGAGTAGTGGGGCTTCCACCTGACATGCCACCATTAAGGGAGATAGATCAGGTAATGTATGTCAGACCACCTAGGTGGAAGGAGGTTGAGGAGGTAGTCAGGCTTCTTTAGCCTATAAAGGCGCACCTGATATCCCAAAGTTTTTGTGGAGACAATTAAGAATAGTTTGGGAGAAAGAGTCTATTCCCAGAGCATGGCATAGGGCAGGAGGAGTTCTTATTCCAAATGAGAAGAAGTCTTCAGACCTGAGTCAGTTATGTATGATCTCTCTCCTGAATGTAGAGGGGAAAATCTGTGTAGAGACTAGCTAGTTATTTAGAAAGGAATAGCTTAATAGACACTTCAGTACAGAAGACAGGAATACCAGGTTTCACAGGGTGTTTAGAGAACACTAGTATGATTTGGCATCAGATTCAGGCAGCCAAGAGTGAGAAAAGAGATTTGCATGTGATATTGAACGAAGCAAATGCATTTGGGTCAGTGCCACATAGTCTTATTTGGGAGGTATTTGATTATTTTAGAGTGCCTGGAGTAGTTGTTCATTTAGTAAGAGCATATTTCCAGGATATCAGACTATGTTTAAGTGCAGCAGGTTATACAACAGTTTGGCAAAGGCAATGGAGGTAATTATTAGAGCTTCTAGGTGGGTTGTAGGTGGAGAGAGGCAGCAGGATGGGATGCACCTTACACCAATTAGGGCATATGTGGATGATATGACGATAACTACAACAGTGCCATGTATGAAAAGAATACTTCAGAGACTTAATAAAAACTTAAAGTGGGCTAGTATGAGAATCAAGCCTAGTAAGTCTAGAAGTATCTCAATAAGTAGAGGAAGATTAAGTGATCAACGGTTTGTAATAGATGAAGAGGAAATTCCAATAATTAGGAAAAAAAATAGTAAAGTGTCTAGGTAGGTGGTACAAAGCAGATTTGCATGACGGAGAACAGGTAGTGCAGTTCTGGAAGGATGTTGCTGAGGGACTGATAGAAAAGATAAATCAGGACTTCCAGGAAAGTTGCAGCTGTGGTGTTTGCAGTTTGGATTATTTCCCAGGTTGATGTGGCCACTGCCGGGATATGAGATTCCAATATCTGTGTCAGGCCGGGACTCAAACAGGACTCAGGAGCAGAGGCTTTGTAAGTCACAGACTTTATTCTCGGCAGCAATGACCTCAGAACCAAGTGAATAAAGAAAACAGGGCTATGAAACATTAACTTTAATGGGGAGTCACGAGGGAAAAAGGGGGACAACACAAAACACTCCGTAGGGAGGAAAAACCTGACTAATAAAACAAAGGAAAACTCACTCACGCTACTAAGCGGAGGATCAAGGTAATTCTATGAAAATGTTATGAAACACAAAATCACTCTCAAGGAGGAAAACACAAAAGCTATGAACATTAATCTATACAACAGAATTTACAAACAAAAAGTCACTCATATAGAGGAAAGAACAAAAAGGCTATGCTGAAAAAGATCTAACTGATATAGAAATTACAAACGAAAATTCACTCAGTAGAGGATCAAAAAGGCTTACACAAAGAGACGAGGGCTGTGGCATGTCCCACACCAGCGTGTGGGACATGAATCGACGACACACTGGCACAAGACAAGGGGAAGACAGACTATTTGAACTGTGGGGGAAAATGGGGAACAGGTGGAGACAATTGGTAATCAGGAGGACACACCGGAGACATGAGGAAGGGCAAGTGTTCTGAAACGAGAGGAGAGTTAGGCATTTCAAAATAAAACAGGAAATGACGAGACGCAGTGAGCCCAGACAAGACAACCTCACCACGGTGTGACAATCTGTTGCAGTGAAAATGGAAAGACTAGTAAGTTTTTACATTAGGAAGTGGCTCTGTGTTCCGAGATGTTTAAGCACTGTGGTACTGTATGGGAAAGGTTTACTTCAGCTCCCAGTATCTAGTCTAGTGGAGGAGTTTAAATGTACTAAGGGAAGGACAGAGCTCCTGTTATCTGGGAGTAAAGACGTGGTAGTTAGTAAGGTGGTTCCAAACCCAACCAAGGGGAGAAAATGGAATCCAAGAATGGCAGCGCAGTAAGAGAAAGCCAATCTTAGGCATACAGAGATTGTGGGTAATGTAGCGATAGGCCGGGGAGGCTTGGGGCTTGGCCCAGGCAAACCGGTCTACAGGTTCGTAGACAGGAGGAAATATTAAGGGGTGCGAGGGCAGTGGCTCAGGCTAAGCAGGGACAGTGGTTGAACTGGGAAGGTGTAGAGAAGAAAGAGCTTAGTTGGAAAGAGCTGTGGAGTATGGAGGAAAGTAGTATTAGGTTTTTGATAGGGGCAACATATGATGTATTGCCAACTCCCCAGAACCTAAAACTCTGGGTAAATGCAGACCCACTATGTTAGTTGTGTTCAGGTACTACAACTCTAAAGCACATCTTGTCAGGTTGTAAGGTTCTTTATTTATATATGTTCAAACTTGCTATAAGTTGAGCGTTTCTAATTCCAGAAGAGAAAATTATACAGACCTCTTGTTTTCCCCAGTTGCCGTGGTGAATTGGATCAGGGCTCATTTCAATTTGGCTTTTTTAGTTGTGCTACATGTGTTGTCCTTAAAAAGGGAAATAGTGCTGAGAGGGATGAGGAGAAACCACATAGAGCTGACTTCCTCCATTGTCTGTTTTGAAAGCATCAATTAATTTAAAGACACTTAAATCTTGGTACCGGAGTACCAGGAGGAAGCCCACGCAGGCACGGGGAGAACATACAAGCTCCATACAGCTGAACTCAGAACTCAGCTAATCTGGGAGCAACAACTTTGAGTTCCCAACTCAAATAGAGTTCAACATTAGACTCGCTTTGTTGAACTAACACAGATGTTTATCTTTGGACAGCACTTGGAGTGTACTGCCTGTAGGTCTCACGTCCAGGGTGTACACCACCCTTGCTGATTGAGAGCTGGGATTTGCTCCAGCACCACCCGTGACCCAGAAGTGGATAAGCAGTAGAAGATGAATTGAACAATTGAGTTCACTACCACTACTATGCCTCACCTGTGTGATGACTTTTCTCTGCACTAGTGTTCTAAACCTATATCTCATTGTCCCTCCTTCTTAGTAGTCTCCCTGAATGAAACATGAAACAGTAAATCAAGTCGCTTCCATTTAGTTTCTATTCCAAAAGCAAAATGAGGAACCTGCTACTCACATGCAGATGGAGATGCAGTTGAGTTGGTGTCATTTAAATTTTTTGGCTCACACATGACACAAGACCACACCTGGACCATTACTGCCCTTATAAAAAAGATAGATGGATAGATACTTTATTGATCTCAGAGGGAAATCCAAACACTGTAGAGGCTCTACTCCCCAGGAGAATGAAAAGAACTTGTCAGAGGACCTTCTGCTTTCTTTCTATCACTGTTCCACTGAAAGCATATAACATAAGCCATGCTGTTCTTGGTTAGCTGTACTGTAGCAAATAGGAAAGCTATTGAAGGGTAAGTAAATCAGCACACACTGGCATTCATTTACAAATGCTGAAGTACACTTACAGAACATGGTGCCGCCGTCAGACTATCAAGATCCTCAGAGACTTATAGGATCCTGGATGCCACCTTTTCAATCTGCTCTCCACTGAGAAGTACAACCATCAGCAAAAATTTGCACCTCCAGATTATAGAATTGTTTTGCATCCTAGAGAACATTAGAGAGCTTAATTCTTCAGAATATTTTTGCAGGATTTTTGGAATACTGCTCAGTATGAAAAGTATGTTGTTTTTTTTTACGAAATTGAATTGTCTTTGTCTGTCAGACACTTTATTTTTGCGCATGCCCTCGTCACAAGAAGTCATGATCCACATTGTACACTGTGCATTGACAATAAAGGCACTGAACTGAATTGCTGTGTGTTAATTAATTGTACTATTTCATTGTTACATCTACAGTTAGTAGATGTAGCACAGTCGGTTCAAGCCACATCTTTAATTATTGTTATTGTTATAGTCTATTGTTATATTGATACATATTGTCATAGCTCTATAGTCTTTCTACTCTATTTTATTATATATTAGCTCACTGTTGCTCATTGCATATATAATGTGCACGATTGTAAATACCCCCCCTCAAACCCCACTTATCTCTAAATCTTTATCTGGTGTGGAAGGATGGCCAGAAAGAATTTCATTGCATAGTTCATCTGTTGAGTACTGTGCAATGAAAATAAACGTCTTGAATCTTAAACCGTGGACTTTGAATCTTGAATTTAATTTTCACTTTTTCTTACTTTTGAACCTCTTCGTCCTAACAAAGCAGGTTCCCAGCTGTTTAAATTTTGCTCTATGTTATTGTGGGTATTTGTTCATTTCTGATAAATCCTGTAATGGAAGATAAAAATGACAATATGATGATTATTAGTTTTTATCATATCAATAGTTGTTAGAAGTCTCCAGATTGAAGCTTCAGTGGAGCTGCTGGCATCATATTGGACAAAGGCATTTTGAACCTGCAAGGCTTTCCAAAAATGTTTTCAGAGTGAAGCCCCAGCACATGCCCAAAACTCTGTGTATATTTGTGTTGTGTCTCACACCTTTCTGTTTTTGTTGCACTTATGTAGCTGTCATCTCTATTTGTCATAAACTGTCCTCACTTGGCAAGTTCTCTCACTCTCACTTATTTTCTACCACTTATCTGTCAAGGTCACACAGGGTGCTGGAGCCAATTCCAGCCAACCTTCCAGGTGAAGCTGGGGTAAACCCTGGAATGTTGCAAGTTAATTGCAGGGCCTACCATTCATGTTCATGCCTATATGCAATTTAGAATTGCCCACCAACCTCAACATGCATGTCTGGACTGTGTGAGGAAACCACAGTACTGGGATGAGGCCCATGCAGACTCTTGGACAACATGGAAACTCCACACAGAAATGCCCCAGTCCCTAGAATCAAACCTATGAGCTTGCTGTGAGGCAACAGCATAAACCGCTATTCCACCATGCTGCCCCACTCAGTTAGCAGCTGTAGATAAAAATAGGCATCACCTTTGGTCCTGAATATTGAACTTGCCATCAAGTCGCACTGTATTGAAGTGTATGTAAAAATCCAAATGGGATTTATTCTAATTTAACAAAGAGGACAAATTAAAAAAAAAAAAAAAAAACTAAACCGGAGGCTGCAAAATGCAGCTCAAAAATGGATGACTTCATTGTGCGTTTCTACTTAACTGCGAACAGTGCTGTCATAGGACGAAAACCAGTAAGCTTCTAACACTGAAAAATTAATAGTGACTCAGTCTCCACTGAATTCCCATAGACTTTATATCAGTAATAAACATGTTTGCCGCTTGTATCAATGTTTTCCCTTCATTCAAACTCAACATAGGTGAATTAGATATAACTCTTGTGCCAGTAGCTATAATTCTGCACCGACTGTGCATACATTCTTGTATTATCTTGGCTCCTTATTTAGATAAAATATAGAATCTGTTATCTGCTTGCTTGCTTGCTTTTAGTACACAGTTCTCTGGGATATTCAATATAGTATATTACTGTGACATATTATTCACCTGGCTCCTATTGCTTTTTTAGGCTTAGTTGGTCTTGCTCATTTTCTCAAACTCATTCTTCTTTTCACCTCTAAGCTGATGATTCTCACAGAAAGCAGAAGTTCATAATTAAATCACTCTCACTTATCTTGACAGTCCGATGTCCTGTCACAAGGAACATAAATCAGCACATCTCATGACAACAAATTCAAGATGAAACTGTATTTTTGCACATGAAACTTATGGCTTGATACATCGATTTTGCAGGTGTGTGGCTATTTCAAGCTGAGGCCTAACTTCTCCAAATATACAACAGTTTTACTGCAGCCCCCAGCTGTGCTGCAACACTTCCTCTTTCATTACTAATGGAAAGAGAAAACAGGCAGACTCACAAAAGAAAAAGACAACCACAGAGCTCAGCCCTCTCTGCAAAGAGCTCAGACTTCAGCATATTCACACAGAGAAGCTTGCTCCACACATTACCAGGTATGTTGGAATAGAACAGATATGATGTGCAGTATAAATATGAAAAGACATTATTATGACTTAGATTTTTTTTTTTTTTATATATATATAGATAACTTTGAGGTGGCACGCAGCAAAGAGATGAAGTTGGCATTGCTCCATTTCACATTGCTGTTGTCTGTCATTCTGACATCATGTTTCAAAACCCTTGACTCAGACCAGGAGCTGCAGGACAGCGGTTTTGGTCAGCCTCCTCCTCGCCACGGCCTCAGGTTGTTGCTGTGGTATGTTCCGAATTGCCTCGACAACAACATGATGGCTCTATGTGATCCCACAAAGGGAGTTTTTGGATTTCATGAGTTCATGAACCGAGGCCCCAGGCCACTGCTTCCAGTGATAAAGGACAAAAAACAGTACAGCTACTATACCATTGGTAACCTTAACGCTCCTCATGCCAAGGACCTGCCATATGAAGTGAGGCAGTATTACAACCGCCATGACCCTAAAAGTAACGAGGACAGAGTTTTGGTGAGATACAACCACAACCGCAAACGCATTGAAAAGATTTATGCTTCTACACATTACAATGCGAAAGAGACATACATCATTGGGCCAAATCTTGTCGCTTCTCTACGCAAGCTCTCTTCAAAATCTCTGTGCCAAGTTTAATTGCTCTGTGACTCTTCAAAGATTATTGATACAATTCCAAACATTTTCAAATAATCCTTAATGACATATTTGACTGCTGCTTTTTTGTTTCTTTGTTTGTTTTCACCGAGCCAGACAATTTTGGCAAGTTTTTTTCAAAGTGTGTGAAAAATTCTTATAACTCTGTAAAGCCTGCTTCCATAAAATATGTGATGTTTAAGACAATGCTTCATTGAACAATTAAATAAATATTAAAATGGGATTATTTTTTCTTTTGGTGGTGGATATGTGGGTTATAAGCACTCAGTACAACTGCACCCTCAGTGAGGTAGATTAGTTAAACCAAGGAACCAGTATCAAACATGGATGGTAGTTTGGGTAGTAATTCTAATGTCTGTCTTCCAAAAGCTTTGACAAACAAAGGAATTACATTTTGGCTTTACAGCTTCAAAAATTTATCTTGTCACTCATCTGAAATATTTTACTGGTTTTTAATTTGAAATGTTTTATGCACTAAAATCCAAATGTCCTATCTCATGCTTCTGTCTGGAACTCTCGAGAATCAAGAGATTGGTAAACCAATCAGATGAAAATCTCTGAACCTCTATTTTGATTGGCTGACTATGAGTGCTGGAATAAAAATGCACCATGTTACACTCAGATCAACCAAATCTCAGTTTCTGAAAAGGCTGAATACATGGACCTAGATTTCAATCAAAGCACACCTGGATACTACCATCAGGTAACAGTCATGTCCCAAGTTGAAAAGCAAAGTGTTTTTTTTTTTCTCTCAGTTTAATCATCTTCCTGCTCATTATGACAGCCTTGATTCCTTTCCCATGCAAATGAGGTGACACAGAGTTCATTGTCGTTGCTCTGTGGAAAAATGTAGCCAGGGTTTGTCGTTAATGTTGGGCTTCAGTTACTTGAACCAGTTAGATGAGGTAAATGTTACTGAAGGTAGATATTTGTCTTTATGTTTCCCTGTTGAAAATCTGTCAGAATTCATAGCAACACATGACTGTTGCTACGCCACACAAGAAAAATTATGAACTACCAATAAGAACAGTATTATCTTAACAAGGTGCATGGCTTGTGTCTAAGAAATTTGTGGAAAACCATGGATATTGCAGTTACACGGTAATAATTTTAAGCACTGGGGCACTGATCCATGCTACTTCAGTTTTATCTATTCTGGATAACTGCCAGAGATAAATAAAGCTTCCACAAGTCGCCATGTCTCAACCCAAGCATGAAGTAGAACTTGATCAAATGGTGCAAATCAGCCATTTTTCTTCTCCGTTTCCTCATTCAAACACGAAACCTTTCATGTTATAGCAATATAAATTATCACATTATAACATGAAAAGTTTATTGTTCTAACAATAAAATGTTATTATTCTAATAATAAACCTATCACGTTATAATTTGATACTGATTTTTTTTTCTTAATATGTTCTAAATATTAATTGGTAATAAATATGACAGTATGGTGACGGTTAGGTTACTAATATTAACTAATATTGTACTATATGCACCTTTAGAGATACCCTGCCCTGCACCATCTGTGCACCAGCAGCATCCCTCTCTCCTTATCCCCCTTCTGTCGAGGTACTTGGCCCCGTGATTCCACTGGGGAAGAAAGTTGGGTGGCAACAACAGGTTTTCAGGTGGGCATTCCCCCTTCCCTGCCTTTTTTAAGCCCACAACACCTTGGCTTCCCCACTGACCACCACCCAACTCTAAGAAGGCCCTTTAGCTGGTTGGGTCTGCCACCGCAACTCCCCCAAGTGGTATAGCAAGTATTACACCGAGAGCAAAGTATCTAAAATTATTAAATTACATAAAAGGAAAGGAGAGACCAAGAAATTATGAATAAGATCAGTTTTTCTCTGCACATTTCACTGAGGGCAATAATAGTATGCAGTCCAGGAGGTACACATAATACTGTTAGGTAGGAGCAGTAAAAATGTCTTCTTCAGAAACTGTTTTAAATGCTATTTCCTTTAAGCCAAGGTCAGAAAGTTAAAAAAAAAAAAAAGAAATGTCAATATGAAAGTCCCACAGAGCTTTTGAAATTCAAAGGAGCCATTTTACCAGTTTGAATAGCAGGCAGTCAATCAAAATGTTGAATTTAATGAGTTGTGAAACAAGGCAGCGCACACCTTCATGGCCAAGAGGCACAAACTCTTGCAAAACTCCCTTTCAATATTATGATGACAAAGCAACCTCATGCCTGCAGTCCTCAAAACCCACAGAAAGGCCTCATTCATCTTCTGCTCTCCTCTGTTGCCAATGAGAGGACACCATTTGGATTCCTGTATGCTCACAGGTAGAATTTAGATTTGATTTGATACTCCCACTGAAAATATTACAGGGCTCTTGAAAGGGCCATGAACATACAGGACCAGTCTTAGAGGGTTAGGGTGAGAGGATTTAGAGGTTCCTTGCTTTGTGTAGAACTTTAAAGACACACTACCTGATTTTACAGCGGGACCCTGGGGTACCTCAAACCATCTTCTCAGTTTACTGTCACTATCTTAAAAAAGCAACTCTTAAAAAGTGACGGAAATGCTTCTTTGATGATATACAACTCCAATCCAGAGTGAAATGTTGTGTCCTAACTACTGGTTTTAGCAAACACACCAAAATGTAGCAGTGGATTTACCACTGAGCATAAATAAAGAGAGTTATATACCCAGCAGAGGTCTTCACACCACACTCAAAAGACCTTTTTGTTCCCAGTATTACTATCTGGGATCTGGTTGCTATTGCTATAAAGATGTTTACATTAGAGTTCAACATCAAACTTCATTCACCCAACTAGATCTGTATCCAGAGATGGAAAGCAACAGAATCAACTTTTCGCTCTCAAACATTATCCTTTACAGGAACAAGCTAGCCATCCTGTCAGTTTCCTGTCAGATATTGTCTCACTGTCCACGCTTCCCTGGAAGTGTGGTGTTAATCAGAGGATGGAGTATAAGTTCTCCAAGGGTATTTTCAAGTGACATTCACCACCACCTATTGCTGGAAATAAACCTTTTGTAGCAGAACATTATCAAGTAGTCCATTTAAAGTGCACCTGAACTGAGATTGGGTTTAGTGCTGATTATCTTGTAAAAAAAAAACAAAGCTTTTGATCATATTAACAATGCAATATTTAATCTTAATATCACATTATGTGTCAATATATGTCATGCTGACATGCATGCAAGTCTCTCGCTTTATGAAGCAACAGTACTGATCTCTAGACTGCATCTCCTCCCCTTATACCTGGGGTTTGTTCATTTTAAATGGTCTTCAGTGGAAATGACACTCCAGTTTTTAACAAAGATTGGCTCAGAAGTTTCAATCTGACTGTGCATGGTTAATAGAAGACAGGTTTTCTCTTGGTAGATGGTCGTGTGAGTTTGTGTTGCATGTGCACTAGAATGGGATGTGGGTATTGAGTATCGTATGGGATGGGGGTTGGGAAGGGTGGTTGAGTCCTAGCTCTTTGACAGAATTGTAAAGCAGCAGAATGAACAGATGTCTCCCAATGATTAATGTTCCTCCCCGTCTTGCCTCAGAGGAGTTGCGTGGCCATGCATCTCTAACCTTACACCCAGCTCCTCCACAGCACTCTATAAAGCTAATTTCTTTAAATCAGAGCTTTCTCTATTTTCCTCTCTTCTTTGATCACACATCTTTCTTGCTTATATCCACAAGAAGCCTCAACTTTCTACATATTTTGGTTGATATTTGAAAGAATTCAATCTTTCCTGATGAATTTCACAGGGAAACATTATTTGTTCCATTTAATCACTGCACCTAAAGAACATTGCAGAAGAAGACACATTTTTACCTTCAGCACTAATGATTTAAATGGAAATCTCCCTGTACTGTATTGTTACAAGACTATTGACAATGAGGTTGTGTGGTGAAGGGATCAATTATAGAGAGAAGCAAATAGAACCAGACACCTCTTTTTCTCCCTGCTGTGATTTGATACCTGAGGCCATTGTCAGAAAGTGTAAGCCTGACCCCTACTGGTTAAATGTGGAATGGATCTGTTTTTGTTTTGCTTCAATGTGCAGAATGAAGGCATGTTTTCCCTTTATGTATCGCAAACAATTGCCACTACAATCAGTGAGATGATCCATGCTCTACTAGTTTCTTTCACATCCCATTTTCTAAACATGCAGCTGTAGAAATAACTCACCACTGGACATTTTGACCTCTGACTTCACAGAAAGACACAGTAATCGGTGTCGCAAAAACAGCGTCTTTTATTTTCTCAGAGCACGTTTCTCAGTTCATCTTCTTCTTTCTTCTTTCTTGTTTTTTATTTTCATAGGTGCTCACCTAGAACCACAGAGCAACAGCACCGCCTGCTGTAGTTGTGCAGGAAAGAAGAAACCCACACAGTCTCCAGGGAAATGGCCCATTAAAATCCAGTACTGCATGATAATGAATACCAGACCAATGGTAAAGGGCTCACATTAAATATTTATACTTGCGCTTAATATTTCATGTGGTAATTTTATATTTAAATTGGATTTAATTTTTAATATAAATACAGAGCTAAGTGGAGTGTACTATTCTCAAACATCAATCCACACACCTTCCGTATGACTTGGGGGGTCTATGGGACGCAGGCTGCATACGTATATAGACCCTAAGAGCAAGAAGACGCACATTCATAAAATTTGGACTGCTACTGGGATTCTGTTCTTGACAATGGGAGGAGATTAGAATAAGACGATATGATATGATCAGATCATTGACAGAAAGACACATATGTGTGATCTTGGAACCTTGCTCACAAACAAATAACTGCAGTGGCCTCCTAAATTTGTGAGGATAACATTTAACGTCAGAGCTTTTGGATCTACAGAAAAAATCTGAATTTCAGACACTTTCATGTAATTATTAACTATCAATTGTGCATCTGACAGTCAAGCCAGGAGGTTCCCATGCACCCTTAAAATTGGAAAACAAAATTGAGGAGGGAGAAACATGTATATAAGACAGCTGCTTTAAAAACATAAGGTGCATTCAAGGACAACGCCGAAAGATTCTCTTCACCACTCGAATTTAGCCACAAGCTCACCCACACAGCTCCATGCTTTGTCACACATGCCCTCACCACCTAATGGTTAAATCCAATAAAACAACTAGCTGCCATTTTCAAGAAGGATTTCCTGCCACCACTTGCTGACATTTGCTTCGGAATTCTTAAAGTGATGTTCATCTGTAAAGATTTTCCTGCTGAACAAATTGTATCAGTATCATAATTTTTTTTATTTTTTAAGAGTTTGAAGTAATACTCCCTCCTAATCTATCCCATTGTCTTATTGTCAAATTAACCAAGGTGACACTAACTCGGCATAAAAATTACAGAACACATCTAATATTGCCACACTAATTATCTTTAAGGCACATTCCTGTGAAACCAATGACAGCTGAGAATTGTTATACCACGTTATATCTTCACTAGCACTCATTTTTCTTTGTATACACTTTCCATAAGTCGCCATTTGCGTAGACTAGATAGTAAATGATCAGTGCTAGACCTGTGTGTAGTTTTTGTGGAGTAATGACAGAATGATATATTGGCTTTCATAAGCTCATATTCAATTCAGATAATTTTTTATGTGCTGGGATAAAAGAGAAGGAAGAAAAAAAGTTCCACATCCACAGTGTCAAGATACCATGATATGTTACAAATTTTGAGCTCATTCCTCTTTATACCACTCTATAATACTGATCACATCTCAGATGATGTCAGTTAAGTCTGCAGGTTCAGGGTTCAGGCCTGAGGTGGGGACGCTGGGATGGGACATTCAGTCATCATTCATTTTATTACTTATGCTTGCTCTTTCCCTACTGTGCCAGGTCAAATGTCTTCTGTGAAAAGGGTCTATTTCCTCTTCAGTCACCTCGAAAATACATGTGTCCTTCAGCTATTTCAGTCCCTTGGGATGTTTTCCTGCCTGCAATCACCCTTTTCCACTTAAGTTACATGTTTTGACTCCCTGCAAACCTCTGCCTTTCTTTTTGAACCATGTGAACTCAACCTGCTTGTTAGAAGACAAAGCTATGTTTTTTCGGTTTGGAAAAAACATCAATCAAAAAATGATCATGCTGCTATCTATTACTCAAGGTGCGTTGTTCCACATTATTCAACCACAAAATAACCAAACACAACATTGTCAGTAAGAAAAACAGAATTAAATTGCATTACATTCCACGAATCTATATTTGCTAAGAAATCAAATTTTAAGTTATTTGATGGTTGGACTTTGTATAAAGGAGAATTATTACTATTTATTTACCAAAGAATGAAACAAATATTAATAATCTGAAGTTAAATAATGCTACCCATCTCAAATAATTAGTGCTTTTGTTTGTATTCCTGTAGAAAAGAAAATTTAAAAGATAATAATATACCAGATATTGTGTTGCCAGATTAATTTGCTGGCAGTTGGACACAAAAGTAAATAAAAATAAACTAAAAATAAATTTGAAGCAGGCTTCATGAAGATTCAGCTATTTCCCACCCACTCACCCTCCACTGGACCTTATGCAGGTTGACCCAAAACAAGGTTGCAACCAATTTTTTAGTTATTATTATAGTGATAATAATAGAATACGTTTTATTTACAGGAGCCTTTGAAGGCTCTCAAGGACACCTTAGAGGGCTGCATAAAAAAGAGAGCAACATAAAAAAGTGAAAATAAGCTAAACAAATGTACAATTGAGACCAAATTAACAGTTAGACAAGACAAGACAAGGTAAAGTGTCACAGGGTGCAGTAGTGAGGACTTAAATGCAGGAGACGCAGAACCAGGTTGAGGTGACGAATAATTCATTTAATTAAAAAAAAAAAAAATAGAAAGTTTTTCTGCGGCTCTGAACAACAAAAAAGACAAGGATCAGGGAACTAAAGACAACGCCGAAAACAAACGCAGAAGACAACAACGAGAATCTGACAAGGACTTGACTGAAAACAATACTAAAATACACAGTGACTAAACAAGACACAGGTGAACCACATTAGGGCAGGGAAGGCAATCACACGGGAGGGAGACACGACTTTCAAAATAAAACAGGACGTGAACAACTCAAACAGAAAACTTAATCCCTTACATATAGATGGTATGATGATATATAATGGAATATGACATTTTAAACCGATGAGTTCTGAGGTGACTTTTGAAGGTGGAGAGAGAGGTGAGTGAATTTCAAAGGCAGGAGGCAGAGTTGCTGAAGGTTCTGGACCCTAACTTGGTCAGGTGGGCAGGTGAAGCATTCAGGCGGATGGAAGAGAAAGACCTCAGAGAGCGGGTTGGAATGTTAAAGTGTAAAAGTTTCGTAAGCTATGGAGGAGCGAGGTTATGAGTAAACTTAAAGGTGAGAAACAGAATCGTGTAATTAATATGATATTTTACTAGGAGCCAATGAAGCTTAATAGAGGGGATAATTGGGTGATGAGGCCAGCGTAAGAGTTCTGGACTAGTTGAAGTTTATGGAGGGACCAGAGAGGGGAGTTGCAGTAATTGGCTTTGAATGTGAAGAAACGGACCAAAGGTTCATTAGCTTTCAAATGAATTCCTACATAAACCATAATTTCAATTTAGGACATGGCTGCTTACATTGTCGTTATACATAAGACAAATAGAAAACAAGATGAGGAGGATTCAAGGCAGAGAGGAGAAAGAGGTTAGCATGGCCGCTGTTCCAAGAGGGAGGAGGCACTTAACAGGTTGAAGGAACTACCATCATGTGCCTCCCTGTGGGAAGGAAGGGACATAAAGATGCAGTTTGCCTTGCCTGCAGGAAACTACAGGCAAATGTTACCACTTCACCACCAGGTTAAACCATACCACTGTTCTCCAGAGAAATAAAACTACTCCCTTCCACATTTGACATTGCCAAGCATCAGTACAAAACACAAATTTTTATCTGTTTTTGATAAAATTCCAAGTAGCAATTTATTGAATAATACACACAAATGAGACAGAATGCTTCACATGCAGCACAGATTAAAGAGGATTAAACTGAATAATATATATTTATATGAAAAAATATATGACCTATTCGGCATGGGTTCATCAATGTGGGCACAGAAGAAAACTGTGAGCGGCAGCAACTATGACAATGCAACATGACAACAAGAGCTGAGATGGCACGCAAAAAATATGTGAGGGTATGGCATCCTTGTCAGTGGTCATGGAACAAGCTGTCATTTCAATCATTCAGCCTAGAGGAGTGAACAGAGATCTGTCTCCAGGTAGAAAAGACAGCTTCCCTACAATCATCATTTCTGCTCTAAGCAGACAATATGTGGTTGCCCCAAGTGCAAGTGACTGAGGGGATTCACCAGACTTTACCATCAAAGCAAATCATGCAGACAGAAGTAATGAATCCCTAGAATGAACTTCAAGTGGATGATATCAAGACAGATTATTAGTTCTCCAATGTGACATAATTTTTCAAACATTTATCGCTTGATTGTTTCATTCATCTTAATTGTATGCTTCAGATGAAATATCTGTATATTTTATTCAATATTCATTCATAGTGACAGCGCTGAAACAATTTAGCTGTAACTTGTGTGGTGAAGGCAAAACCACAAAAATCTTCTGGTGAGAATAACACTAGGGGACTTTGGCATCTTAGCCATAGTTTGTTACATATCTTGCAGCAAGGGGCACTAAGTCACACCAAGCTCAGAACTCAGTAGCAATGAGTGAGGAGTGACTCACTCAGTACTCAGAAAATATATATACAAAGTACAAAGAAAGTTATGGCTGGAGTATCTGCCGATACTTGTTGTAAAAAAGCCATGATGAAGTGCAGAGCACACTTCCCTCATGAGGTCACCTTCCATTCATGGGTCACAATAATAATGAGCAGGAGAGGATAATTACTACATTTGAAGAGGAAATCTTTCCCATTTTCCCCCCTTTTGATCACTGAAAGTTCCATATACATCAAGCCTCTAAAACATCAACCTTACAACCCCTTATTACTTTAATAAAAAGGTAGATAAGTAGCTTATTGTCTTTGTGTGAAGCATCACTGTGATGGATAGTGCTAAGGAAATGGGGGAATTATACTAAGCCATATTATTTACAAATCACCTTCTATAATGCTATCAGAGTCGTTGCCACTATCAGGGAATAGGTCAGGGACATCATTATCATTATTTCATTTTGTTGGAGCATTTGATATTGCATCATCTAAACACTTTTGCAGCTGCATCAGCCTAAATGTTCCCTTTGACACAAAGTCTTTAGCAGAGGTGTGAGCCACACAGTGTGTAATTGAAATGGAGAAGGGAAAAGTACAGCCTCCAAGAGAGCATGAATATACTGTCCATGTTGCACCGGAGTGCTGTTGCACCACAAAAAGAAAGTGGCAGTTAGGGGAGGAGGGGCATGGCTCTCAAGAGCATGTTGACAAGCCACCGATTCATCATGGGGAGGACCGGTAACCCGGCGACTCCATCTTCCAAAAGAAGCCGACCTCTCAGCACACCCTCATCACCCGATAAGGACTTCGGGGACATCCTGGAATCAATGGACAGAAAACTAACCAGGTTCGATGCCAGACTAGCCCGAGTGGAAATGCTCCACAAAGGGTTCCATGAGTCTCTGCAATTCCGCAAGCAACAGGTGGCTTCACTGGCCACTGAAAACCAAGTCCTTAAAACCTCCTTTAAATCATTCACCGAGGTAGTGACAAAGATCACAGTGGAGAGCAAACAAATGAAAGAGATTATCCTTGACATAGTTGTGGCGAAAGAGGTGGAAAAGACGAAATCTGGTTGTCCAGATTGTGATGTAAATTAAATGTGTTGATTGTAAATGATGGATGACATAACATTGCAAAACTAAACTAAAAACTAAAACACAAAATTATATGATGTACTGAAACGAAAAAAATGATATGGTATACTAAATCATAAATAGAAACTGAACAGTGATACTGAAATATAAAAAACATATTTCAAAATACTGGATATTGTATAAGTACAGCAATACTGTGATAATGACAACATTCATCTGGATACACTTGGAATACATGAGATAGTTCACAACTTCAGAGATGTGCGAAAAACCTTTCCGGAAAATTCTCCCATGGCCCCTTCCCCTCTGGCGACCAACTTCTCAAGTCACACCTTGAACCATGAACCATCAACAGAACACATTTTCATAAAAAAAATCAAACACAGAATAATTAAATTAAATGGACATTTTATGACAATCAAAACTGTGGTGATAAATTCTTACTGCTAATACCTACGGCAAGAATATATGATGAAAAAAGCTATTATGTGTGAGCAGCTCTCCAGTCTGTATGTGAGTGACTGTGTGTAAACTGTTCGTCTTTGCATATACCAGCAGCAAGCGAGTCTTCATTGCACAAGCATGTGGAAATAATAAAACATTTCTAATGGATTAGCTTAACCTTCTATATCAGGAGTGTTAACATGGTACAAGGAACAGAACCTCTTTCCCAGAAAAGTTCAACCCTCATCACTCGACTGATCACAACTCTGCAATGAGCACATTACCTTAAAGAGTGTGTATGTGTCTGTTAGTAACACACAAATTCACATCTAAAGATTTCAGTCCATTGAGTCCATCAACAGGTCTTAATGGAAAAAAAGTTCTAAGTCTCTGTGCAGGACTTGGGAAAAGCACAAGGCAAGGGGGCTATTTTTAGCTTTCTGCGTCTCTCCTCAGCCAGTTGCCAACTGAGTAGACTGTACTATCACACACACACACACACACTGGAGGCGTTCCTCTTTGCTCATTCACCATTTTCCTTTAACTCCTTTGATTCTGACTTCACAATTTCCTTTCTGCGCCACAACCTGGCCTGAAAACTTCATTCTATTTGTTCATTTTCAGCGGTCTTCCCTCATCCATAAAACACTCTCTCATCTATTCACTTACGCCCAGCCTTGCAGATCACATACATTTATGTATTTTTTCAAAACAACCACACATTGGAGATTTACCGAAATAAGACAGCTTGCATTATATATATAAAAAAAAACACCTTATGTTCATAGAATGGAGTTTTGCTCATGCAAAATACTTTCAGAATTTTAGAGTTGTTACAGTATATTCAGTCACACAGCGTATCAGCACAAACAGCTTCACTTTGTTCTGTTGAAAAGTCCACTGGACTCATCAAGATTTGAGCAGCATTCAATGTAATATTTTCACCCAACGCTTCTCTCTCTCACACTTCATTCACTCTCTTTCCCTTTTTTCTTTTTTCAGAAGCACTCACTTTTCTTTACTCATACACACACACAGACACACACTGTCAGTCCAAGTCATGTCTGGTTAGCTGTCTTTGTCAGGGGAAATTATCAACATGCATTTGTTTACAATTAATTTTATGTCCTAATCTCTAGGTTTTTAAACCTACTTGGTTGTTCAGGAGATTTATGGGACTTGAACCAAGTAATTCATTGAGAGTGGGAGAACTGGCTGGCCAGACTAGTTAGTTAGTTAGTTAGACAGTTAGATAGATAGATAGATAGATAGATATAGATAGATATAGATAGATAGATAGATAGATAGATAGATAGATAGATAGATAGATAGATAGATACTTTATTTATCCCAGACTGGGAAATTGCAGTGTAACAGCAGCATTACACATAGGGAATAAAATATATAACATGAATGCATCTGGGTGTTCAGTCAGTAGTTTGGCAGCGGTGGAGCTGATGACTTCACAGGCTACCGCTGCATCAGCTGACGGGGGGATGTAAACAGTGATAACAATGGTGTACGTGAACTCCCTTGGTAAATAATACGGGCGCATTCCTACAGCCAGCAGTTCAATGTCTGGGTTATAGAGATGCCAGTTCGTCCGTCTTGTTCCCCAAAGACCTCACGTTCCCCGTTATGATCGCTGGGACCGCTGGTTTGTGTCTTCTCCTTTTTTCCCTCCGTTTCCTCCGTAGCTCCTGCGGGACCACAGGCCTGTCTCCAGGCAACAGCGCGGGTTTACACAGCGCAATCAACTGCCACAACTGCCGGAGGCGATCATCCAAGTCACAAAAAGCAGGAAAAGCAGGGGAAAAACCAAAACAACCAAACCAACCAAAGCCATTTCGCAACTTCAACAGAAAGGTTGTGATTGAACAGAAAAAAAAACAACAAAAGAGCGAACCAACAAATTAACAAGTTTAAAAAGAGGAGCTGCGGCTACAGGCTGCAGCTAGAACGGCGCCAAAAAAAAAAGGTTCCCCCCTGTTGTGACATCAAATGTTTCTCCTGTTTGAATTTTTGTAAATTGGAAATTAGAGAGGTCTGAAATTCACTCAGCTAGGAGTTATACACAGGTATTATAATTATAATTTATTTAATTCTAAATTGCCTCAATCCAGGGCTAACGATCTGACTGATTTTCTTGGACGAAATTGAACTTATAGGTCACAGCTTAGCTGCTTCTTTCTCTTTTCTTTTGCACTGCTACTGAAATGCATCTGTTAAGTTCGGCTCATTCTTTGACTAGTGGATGAGGTATGATACTCCTCCACATATATATTTACTAATAGGTGAGTACAATTTGGGGTGGGGTTCCCTGGGTAAGAGTATTGCTGCCCAAAGACTTCACCATAGCCCCACCGATTTACAGCATAGCTCACAGTGCGCTTCCCATCTCATTTAAATCCTCAGCCTCAGCCTCGGTTATCACACACACACAAAGCAGGGGGCTCCTGGCGCCGGCTCTTCACTTATCATACAGTGCTTCACAAAACTCTTTCCAAAGCACACAGCTCGAGCATCTCCAGCTCCGTTCTGTGGTTGGACAGCTTAACTTTTCTAACACACTACCAGGACCCAACTCGTCCCTCCTTTCTGTCAGACAGCCTATCCAAGCACCATGACTGGCCAGTCGCACCGCCAGATATGCCTAATCAGCCAAAATGGAATTTACACCTACGTTGAGCACCTTCCATGTTTCTCATAAATACATAACCATAATAACACAACACACACTTTTACAGAGTTTGCTGGCAGAACCTCCACATGCAGGTTTCATCTGGGACCTATGTCCCCCTCTGATCCTCCACCACTCTTTCCTTCAACAATGTTTTTTCCCCAATAGCTTCAATTCAAGGGTATTAATTTCGAGTGCATCCACAATAGCTGAGACTTTTGCTGACAAACCCCGCAGCGAGTATACTAGTGGAGATTTAATTTAACCTACCTTATGCTGCAGCTTTGTTCGGTGCGAGACACGGCAAAACACAATTGACAAAAGCGTCAATTGTGAAGAGCCCATGAGATCTCTAGAAGCCAGAACAGCTTTTTATGTTGCTGCCACCGCCTGCAGACAGTATAGGAGTCCTACAGCCACAGCATGAGAAAAAATGCCACAGGACGAAAATCAGGGCCATCAGGGCTTTGTGGACTTGGAGAAGGCATATGACTGGGTCCCCCGAGATGTTTTGTGAGGGGGGCTATGGGAGTATGGGGTTCTGGGGGCTCAGGATCGGATTGCTGTTGTTTGCAGACGATGTGGTGCTGCTGGCACCATTGGTATGTGACCCTCAGCTCTCACTTTAAGAGTTTAAATGTTCTGATACCCCTCAGAAATAGTCAGGTAACATAACTCTTTTATTTATTTATATAATTCTCTTGAAATGTATTCCACATTTTTTATATTGAAAATGAGGGGTATGCTGTCAACAGGGGGCCACAACAAAAATATTAAAACCAATCTTTTAATGGATAAGGAAGCCAAACAAGGTAACCAAGAGGTAAGAAACAATTTGGGTGATAAATCATTGCTTATAGGGTATGGCTGATTTAAGATACAGATCAAAACTGGCCCATTAACATAAGCGATAGTAACAGAAAGCTAACATAAGAGGTGTCACACTGTGGTGAGGTTGTCTCGTCTTGGTTTTATTTTGTCTTGTCATTTCCTGTTTTATTTTGCAATTCCTAACTCTCGTCTCGTTTCAACACTTGCCCTTCCTCATGTGTCCTGTGTGTCTCCCTGATTAGCATTGTTTCCACCTGTTCCCCATTTCCCCCACTTCTTAAATAGTCTGACTTCCCCTTGTCTTGTGCCCGTGTGTCATCGATTCATGTCCCACACCAGTGCTACGTCATGCCACAGTCCTCGAGTCTTTGTGTAAGCTTTTGGTCCTCGATTGAGTGAATTTTTGTTTGTAATTTCCATACCTTAGTTTAACTAATTTTCCATAGCCTTTTGTGTGTCCTCTGTATGAGTGACTTTTTGTTTGTAGATTCTTTTTGGATCGAGTAATGTTCATAGCTGCTGTGTTTTCCTTTAAGAGTGTTTTTTTTTTTTTTTTTTGAGTTTCGTGTGTGTGTGTGTGTTTCCTGTAAAGTTGATGGATCATTGCTGTCACAAATAAGTCAGTGTCTTGCAAACCTCTGAGTCATGGCCGGACAAGAGAAAGGTTAGCAAAATGTCATTAGCAACTGGGCCAGAATTCAGGAGGAGCTTATAGACATACAATGGCATGCCACAGTCCATCTGGATAGGCTGTGTGAGTGAACTGATGTCATATTCATATTCATATTCATATATATATATATATATATATATATATATATATCATCAGACATTTTTTTTTTTTTTTTTTTTTTTTTTTTTTTTTTTTTTTTCACTTCTCAGTGAGGGTGGAGAATAGATAATTTCCCGATCTAGTCATAAGTCAAATGCCAGCAAATTTACTGGAAAATATGATCAACTCCAGAAAGAATGTCCCTGTTATGTTAACATCAGATGTGCTGATTAGAGCAGAAAAATGTTCTACAGTGGAGGCAGACATAGCATGCATGAACCTTCTACTGAGTTTAGGTGGCTCTGTGAATTTGCATGCACACATGGAGTGTGTAGCACTGAAAAAGAGCAAAATCCTGATTTGTTGGCCATTTACTGTGAGCTCATAGGTGGGAAGGATTTTACAAATCAGGATCACATTTTAGATAGATGGCAGAGAAAAGGAGTGGGTTTTTTTTTTTTTTTTTTTTTTTTTTTCCCTCTCTAATGTAATTGCCTCTTGCAATGTCAATCAAGCAGATGTGTCAAATGTGTGTGGGTGTATGTTCATGACCTTGCTGTGCAGGTGAAGGAAATGAGTCATCGTCATGTTTCTGGTGGTGAAAGCCTGGATGGCAGGTGAGTCTAGAGGAGTGCTCAAACTGGAGAACCTGGGAACGAGCAGCTTCTGGCACAAACATACGACCCCGTAGGTCCACTCCCTGGATCTGGCTCATGACCCTGGGCCTCCTTAACCACCCTGTCAACATTCCAGGTAGCTGCTCCCACAACACATGAGGGAGGCAGAATGGATTCAAGTTCCTCTAAACAAGAATCAGGGGTGAACTGATGGGACAGAGCATCTGGCTTAATAATATTCCAAGAGTAAATCTGGAGGCAGATCGTTCAGTTATCAGGCTCCTCTTCTATGGAACCAACTTCCAGTATCGGTCCGAGGGGTGGACTCTTTTTAGTAATTTTCAAGACCAGGCTTAAAACTTTACTGTTTGACAGAGCTTATAGTTAAAAAGTTAAAGTCCTCTACTCTTTAGCTATGCTGCTGTAGGCCTAGGCTGCTGGGGAAAGGACTGAGCTTCTCGCTGTCCCTCTCCCTCTTTCTCTCTCCCTACCTCTTGCTTGCTCTCTTTTCCTCCCCCCCTTGCATGCGCTGATAAGAACCATCCTTCTTAAAAAAAAAAAAAAAAAAAACAGTTTCACCCAGTTCTAAGCATTTATACTGCATTTACTAACCATGTTCTGCTGAAGTCTCTCTCCCAGTTCCCCTCCGCTCTCTCCCTGTCCTCATCCTGCAGGTGGTGACTCATTGCCATCCCATGTTCTTGCAACACCTGTTGGTCCCATATTTCATGAATTCTGTACTACAGCTCCAACCAACCAACCCCCTGAGCCTGGTTCTGCTCGAGGTTTCTGCCTCAAAGGAAGTTTTTTCCTTGCCACTGTTGCCAAGTGCTTGCTCATCGGGGGATCTGTTGGGTCTCTCTCTAAATAATTTTATAAAGAGTTTGGTCTAGACTTGCTCTGTATGTAAAGTGTCTTGATGTAACTTTGTTATGATTTGGTGCTATACAAATAAATCTGATTTGAATATTATGAGACCCAGAACAAGAGGACAGGGAAAAGTTATATTTGCTAAGGAACTGAGCTCACCGTAGTTGTCTTGAGAGAACAGTTTAACTGCAGAAAAGCATTCTGAGACCAGCGAAAATTAAGTTTGACAGAGGGGAGTTTAGTGAGGGGAGCTGCTACCTTACTGTAATCTTATTTATTTCTATTTTGCCTCCAACCTCCAGCTCCAAACGGAGCCTGCCTTTATTTTGGCAGGATCTGGTTGGAGCTGCCCTGAGCAATCGCATAGGCAAGGAAGTTAACACACTGAGCATGAAACTCTCATTGCTCTGGTTTGATCCACAACTTGTTTTCCAGGAGATGCTGCAGGACCTGTCATGTCCGCTTTAAAAAAAAAAAAAAAAACCTAGTTACGGACCACTGTGCCTTGATTGTGCTATCATTTGTACATGGTTCTATCGCCAACATCAGTGGGCTGGTCTGGAATGAGCAGGCCATTTTCCAAGACAACTGATTGCTTCAGTAGGTGGTCTTCTATACATGCTCTGCTCTAGGGCAGCTTATCCATTTAATGTAAATTATGATGTGACATATCTCAACAGAAAATAACCCCACCTTTGTGAGACTGAAAACCCAGGAATAACCCTGAAGTTAGCTTGATCAAATGAAATCTGGTTTCGGGATACAGGCCTCTGGACAGGTTTCCAGTCGCTGGGTCAACACCTACAAAGATAAACAAACACTCATATTTCTGGGTAATTTATAGTAACCAATTGACTATGACACACGTCTTTGCGCTGTAGGAGGGAACCAAAGTACCTCGAGGAAACTCACACAGGCATGGGGAGAAAATGCAAACTTCACACAGACAGGGCCCAGGCCCAGGAATTGAGCCACTGTGCTGCTGCCTGACTTGTCCTTGAAACTTTAAAAGAGAAAAACTGTAAACAAAGATGGTTGACTGGCTGTAACTAAAGATGGATGTAGTATTGGTGATGTTACCCATTGATTTAAGAGCCATATCGGTAGTGCAAGACTTTGCTATTGAATTCCAAAAAACACTGTCAGAATTTTTGTAAAGGGCTGTGATGTCTCCTCCAAAGCTGCAACCTGAACTAAACAGGGAATTCTGTAGTCAGTCTGAGTCGTTTTCTGTAAAGCTAATTTAACATTTCTTCTACAGGCGATTCCTCTAATTTAGGTCAGCATGTCCAGCGCAGCCCCTCTCACCATGTTTCACAGCTGCATTTTCTTTCAATTTACCAGTCTCTCAGTATTAATCTTTTGGTAATAGTCTTGTTTTTGTTGTGTCTTACTTGCCTTTTAAGGCATTATTTTCACCCAAAACCTTGTGAGACCAGGATTTATTCAAATCAAATCAGATTTATTTATATAGCGCCAAACCATAATAAAGTTATATCATAAAAGAACATTCATTTGTAGGTTTTCCATATAATGAGTCAGGATATAGCCCTCGCCTATTTCAACCAATAACCATCATCCATATTAAATCAAGAACAAGAAGTGAAGCTGCACTTAAGTCTCACTGAAGGTTACTCCCATTATCTTTGATAGAACAGAATGCTCGTGAGCTACTTTTACATAAGAAGCATTTACATGTGATTATGAATCAGGGTGTTGAGAACGAGGAAGGTTATGGGATGGAGGCAGCTTTTCACAGTGGTGACATTGATCCCAATGTCACCATGGCAGGAGAGGACAAAGCTTTCATTACGGCTGGGATACGATGCACTTGTATCAGACGTACATGATAAGGAGCGTGTGGGCCAGCATTCCCATCTCAACCTGTTAATTTAGCATGGACTACAACACTGATGGTTCTGCCCAACCCTGCATTGTTATACTACAATTGTTAGGCAGCATGAGAGATGCTGCTTAGCTGTTGGACTAGTTATGCTGTCTAAAACAAACCTTAATTGGTTCATTTGCTCTAAAGTCCCAGGTTCCCACCTGATGACCCCAAAGACTTGATACTGATTCACTGCTCACTGGCCTAGTTGGATATTATCTATAGGGCACATAGGGCAGGGCGAAGGTTTGTTGCTAGGAAGGTAATCACTGAGTCTGGTCCATTTTTTGATTTTTTGTTGCACAAGTTTCTTGTGTTTTCTCTAAATATGTCTGTTTGTGTATGTCTTTTGTTGTATATGCATCTGTAAATTGTTAACTGTACGTCTGTCTTTGTATATGTTGTTTTGTGTGTGTGTGTGTGTGTGTGTGTGTGTGTGTGTGTGTGTGCGCGCGCATGCACCTCGATATGCCAGTCTTTGCCATTTGATCATCTGCTCTCATAGCAGAGGAGTCTGCACCGGAGCTACAGGCACATACTCACACCCGCGGCTGTCACCTGTAGCTCCATGGTTGCCAGGACAACTGCCTGAGAATAGAGAGAACCCAAAACAAGCTGATTTTTGGCTCGGCAACACCCTCAAACTAGGACGACTTATGACAACTCCAATCAGATAATAGACCAGACAGTGACCGCTACATCAAGTTCCTGAAGCAGGGAATAGTTTTTGGTGTTTCTGCAGCCAAAAATGCGGAAAAGAAAACAATGTAAAAAACATAGACAGTTCTGCTATCCTTGTGAGAAATTGTATTGGAGCAAATGGGAGACATGAATGGTGATGGCGTGTGTGCGTGTGTGTTATAAATGTGTCCCGGCTGCTCTAATATCAGAGCCTTTAAGTCCTTGTGACTTATGACAAAAAGGTAACTCCAATCAGAGAACTGACTAGACAGTGACTGCTACAACAAGTTCCATAAGCAGAGCTACAGATTGTTCAAAAAAGCATATCAGGTGGAGAAAATATATAGCACAAATTTTGATTTATAATTCGTTTGGTTTCTCTAAAAACCCTAGGACATGTGACAAGTTTTGACATAAGAGGAGTAATAATAAGAAAAAGAAAGAGAACAATAATAGTGACTCTGGGCTATTGCTATAGCTGTCTATTGACTTTGTGCAGGCACCCGAGGCCATATTTCTTATGGCCAAATATTATTATTATGTAAATATTATTAAATATTATTCCAAAAATCTGTTAAAATGAAAGTGAATAGCCATGCAAGGCTCTTTATTCAATACCAAAGCCATGAAACTGGAGAAGATAAATTGAATTCCAACATAATTAATTTTATTTACTCTGTACTTGTACCTGTCATGCCATATTGGCTCAAAAAAAAAAAAAAAAGCAAACAACAAAAAAAAAACCCACTAAAGCCCCCAAAACATCCAGCTTGCATTTGTCTCTATATTATGGTCATATAAGAATAACTATCAATCACATGATTTCAATTTTTTATTGTCCCTCTTATGAGCGTCACAAAAAACATAACAACACCCCGCAAGGGTGTGGCAATAGTGTATTGTGTTTGCTGTGTGATGTGTTTAAGGCTGTTGATGAGGACAGAGCCGAAAACAGCCTATATGATGTCTCCCTCCCTTCTTGTGCCCTTGACGCACAGTGTGATTGTTAGAAGGGTATGTGTGTGCGAGGTTATGAGGGACAGAGACATATAGAGAGGCAGGTGAAAACAGAGTTTATATGGATCCATGCTGACCTCTGAAAGACAGAGAAAAGCAAATAGGGAAGGGTTTATTAGATTACTACTGATCTCTGGTGACAGACTGCCCTTCCAGGTGCACAGGCACTGGGGAGAGACAGACTCATGTTCAGTTAAGTACTGCCACCAAGTGGAGAAAATATGAGAAGTTACTGCAAACTCAGCGCGCCTGCTTTAACAAAAGTCGATGCCTCTGTTGTACTAGAAGGTAAAAATAATACCTGAAGATCCTTATATTGATCTTTATTTAATAACTGCAGCTTTTAAAGAGAAAAAATCCACCCTTTTTGGTCCTTGATGGGTTTAAAATTAAGAAAATAATATTTGTAGTAAACAAATCTGTCAGTCCTTGCTAAAAGACCTGGGGTCTGATATAGAATGAGGGTGAGATACGACCATACATGCTCACCTTCACATCTAGAAAGTTAGTCAGAAGTTAGAAGTTAGAATGCACTACCATACATGTTTGTCGGAAGGAATGTCTACTTATTTATTTTACAACTATGCTATATAATTGCAGCAAATACCACCAGCACAGCACAGCAAATTGGAATATTTGTGATGTACCTTTTAAAAAAAAAAAAAAAAAAAAAAAAAAGACGTCGGATCAGATTGTACATTGTCAGAATTAAATATTAGTTAAATTTAGCATTTGAATGTATGTTTGTAGAGCTGTAATTGAAAGTGAAATAGAAGGTTATCCATATCAACGTGTTAGCTAATGTTAAACAATAATAGTGCAAAGATACAGATGTAAAGTACATGTAGAACCTTGGGTTTTTGTGACTTTTGTGACGTTTTGTAGAAATTGTCTGTCCATGTTTATTGCAGCTCAGCTGAATTTGAGTTGATGGCAAAGGCATATAAATACGAAACTGAAAACGTATTCTATTACTGTATTGTAAGTGATGTTGTATGTGTGTATATGAGTGGCCTAGAGTAGGAGGGCTAGATATTGTCTGCTGGAGCAGCAGTAATGCAGCAAGATTACAATCGTGTGATTCTGCACTGGAGCCTGAAGCAAGACAGCACATGATGCTATAAACCTACATGAAGCGTGGACTCTTCATGCTTGGAAAGATAAATGTCAAATGAATGTAAAGCAAAAATAAAAACCCCTGCAGACTGCAAACCATTTCCCCCGTCAGTATTAACCCCTCTATGTTTTTACCCATGGGTTTGTGAGTTCTACAGTTTATAGTTGGACATATGCAATCTGAAAAAAAAAAAACAAAACAAAACAAAACAAAAAAAAAAACAGAAGAAGCAGTACTAGTTGAACCTGTCTAGTATCATTTGTCTTTATGATGACTTAACCCTTGGGTATCCTGGAATTTGGGAAACACCCATTTACTAAAGGGAGTAGGCAACAGCAGCTGAACAGATTTATGTAAATACAAAACAAAACATATAGCTGTAACAACAAGGTTTCCCAGAACATCTAATGCAACACTTCTGCAATCCCAGCAGAATGGTCTTAATCTTGATATAATATATCAATTATACATTTCTGGCTTTAGATGAACACGCACAGTAAAGCTCAAGTGGACTGAATTCTCCACATAAAGGAATTGTTTGAAGTTATATATAAAACAAAGTATAAATGTATCAATATGTCTTATCCATGATCCAAATTCTTTAAAATAAATAAATAAATACATGACAAAAGTTTAGATTTTTACAATTGTCAACATATTTTATTTTTACAGTTGTGGAAGCAATCACATTATAAGGAGTGTGTGGGCAGGGAAAGTATTGGCGTTCATTTTTTAATTGGTACAGAATCTACTAGATTTAATAATAAGTATGTATTCTCTTGTACAGCTAAAGAAGCCTTGTTTGAAGTGAATTCGCTTCTGATAATAATTTGGAGGTACTGGCTGATAACATCACTGACAGCGAAGATTGGACCTCGAGGTGACTCTTACCGAACACTGGGCGGTAGTAAGGCTGCTGTGGTGGTGATAGTGGTGATTTTTACAAACGTAGAAGAAGAGTAGGAAGCCAATCGGTGGGCCCGAGGGTTGTCCTCGAGGGAACTGCTGCATGTGTCTACAAACAAACAAGTGAGTTACAGTCCAGCGACAGAAAACTGCACAACTCCACAAAATTGAGTGAGCGTGTCGACACAAATCGTATGTATAATAATATAAGGGATATTAGAAGCCACCCAGATAAGGTGATATACGAATTAACATCCTGTTAGTATTAGCCTACCGGAAAACCGGATATAAGTCAATGTTTTATCCAAAATAGAAGAGCGATGCATCATTAGACTGTCTGTATGACGGTTAGTCCTTTTTATGTGCTTTACCCCGTGTAATAATCCAGGTTTTTGGGTTACCCGATTTATCCCATTGAAATACTTGTACCTGTATTTCTTAGGCACAGCATTATTTGACACCAGGCACCGGGAGTGGTCATTTGTTTCTGTCTCTTGACGCCCTGTCACAGCGCGCCGTTTACTATTCAAATAAATTTAAAATGACTATCCCTCTATGTAGAGCTGTGTTTTGTGAATTGGCATTGGCCTTGGTTATCGTAAGGTTTCGACGTTTCAGCAATGCGACACATTATTGCTTATAAAAAACCTCTGTTATAAGAGGTTGATAGTAATCTCCCAGCGTCCCCCAAGGACATTTTAGACTTAATCATATTGTTTGTCTTCTGAACGCTGGAATGCGAAGCAGGACTCGGGTTAATGTCAGTTTTAACTGTAGAGTTCTCAGTCCTAAACTGTACTCCTCTTCTGACCAAGAGAAATCACCACAGCAACCTATGCTAAACTCCTTAATTTTCTTAACGGCCGATCTTATTAAAGCGTAAGTGGCCAAATATTGCTTTTGTTTAAAATTGCTATTTGGATAAAATACTTAAATAAAACAAAATACATTCTTATGCCTCTCTATGTGTGGCCTTGGAGTTCATTTTCAGTGTTAACCCTTTTCTTTTGGCCATTTTTTTGGGACGGGTGGCATAAGGTTGCTAATGAATGTAAACAGAAGGTGCTTGCGGGTCTTGATTGACGCACCAACGTACTAGCATAGCATTCTGGGATTTGCAGTATTAGCGGTGCATGCGCTTTATACGGGCGGGCAAGCCCTAATGGACATTTGAGATTATCTCGCGGGCCAACTATAATTACAGTTTGACATAACTGTAACCAAGACCAAGGGCACAACAGTCATACCTGACTTGTGCAGCCATCAATGGTCATCTTCTGGACAACAGTCAAATCAGCAATCTTCCCCATATTTGTGTCACCTACACAACCACTAGGAGACTGAGAGGCCATTTAAAGACTCAGGATAACTTTTCAGGTTTTTTGAGTTCTCTGTGCGTGTGTGTGTGTGTGTGTGTGAGTGTGAGACAACATGAACCTAAAATTTCGAATTTTTTCACAATATTAAAATTTTACAAGATATTGGATTTCAGCCTTTTAGTCACTGTAAGTTATAATCATCAAAATTAAAAGAAAATATCCTGATGATGATCCATGATCCTTTTATCATGGTAATGTCAGATGGACTTTGTGTTATGCATGATATGCTGAATTTCTGCAGAAGCGCACATCCTTAAATTTGCATATGCTGTTTCTAGTTGTTTTAGTATATGTTTTGTCTCTTTTATTGTAACCATTAAAACATACCACTATATAATGGGTTGTGGTGGTGGCAACAGAACATCCTGAAGTATGATTTGGTGGATGACACCATTAGAATATATGTTATGTATTGATGTAGATTAGGTGTTTATACTTGAATTTACCATCACTTGTCTAGATTGCCACTGACCAATGAAGTGGACGGTATCACTATGTCTCACAAACTGACCAAGGAGGAGCTGGATGAACAGTTTGAGCTGTTCTTAAAGGAGGTAACTAGTACTGTTTATGGACTGTTTTGTGTTCGTGTAAGGGTTGTATGAACTACACAGAACTACATTGATAATTTATCTGTGAATATTACTGTTCTTCTTAATGAACATCAAAGTCACAAATAAGCAACCAAAAAAAAGAAAAAAATACTGCTAGTCTGTTTCAGATGATTCTGTGGATTTAGGCTCCTCTGAGAAGAAGTCCTGTGCTGACAGCAGTAACAAATCACCCCTGAAGCCAGCAGCATCATGGTTGCAAGATGACGAACACTGTGGTGGAGGAACAGAGAGAGGTAATAATGAGGAGAGGATATAACGTCTGTCACACATGTTAGCCTTAGGCTCTATTCATAATCTTTTCTGCAGTACAGGAAAGAGCCAAGAGAGAAGAGAGGCATATTCTTTGATAGCCATTAATAACTGGCAACCATCAAATGCCCATAAATGTAGACTGAGAACTTGAGAAAAGGAGAGAGTATGGCAGAGCTGCATTTTTTTTCTAAAGGATGTGTGTTGCTTACTCAACAAAAATGCATCACTGTGCTCATATATGTTGCGCCTAGGATTGTGTATTGCATTGCCTCTTATCAAGTCTCAGTCTTGAAGGGATGTTCTTTACTGTGGATTGACTTAACAATTACTGAAGGAAGGAGTGTAACCATGGCTTAATTTATGGGGGTTTTATTAATTAAAAAGGGGTAAATAAAAACATGCTCATTATATACAGGTGTAAATAAAAGCATTTAACTAGGTGAGCTTGGATATTTAAATAGAATGGCATGATACGACGATAATGATAATTAAGCGGTTGGTGATTCTTGAGGATTTGGGCGAATGAATGGCAGATCATATATCAAGATACAAGGGAGAGCTCTAAAATTAAAATTTGATTCACTGTTGTCTAATAGTCAACTTGGAACTTAGCCTCTGTAGCTTAGCGGCTAAATTCTGACTTCTGAGTTTCTTTTTCTGTTGTGGTTGTTATTGCTTCGTCAGGTCTCCTGTGGAAGCTCTCCTCTTCCGAACTTCCCCAGAACTCTCCAAAAACTACCTAAAATTAAATTTTTGACTACTTTTATTTGGGGGCCGACCCACGGGTGTGGTCTAGTTGTCGGCGCGACTTTGATCCAATCAGATTTCTCCCTTTAACTTCAGGGCATAGCAAGGGCGGTGTTTTGATTTTAACTACGCCTTTCATTCACCCAAGTTTGAAGTTATATGTAAAACAATAAAAATAAAAAACATAATTGGAATAATTCATTGGCCAGTGTAAATTCTATCTCAGACAAACTATCTCGTAGAAAAATGGTTCGAAAAGCTGGGAAGTCTTCTTCTCGCAGTTTGACATGTTTGCAGTCTCTTATTTGATTGGAATATCCAATTTCTTATTATATCAATCTTTGTGTCCTTGTTGTCCTGTATGCATTCCAGAGCGGCAATTTGCATCCATTGCCTGATAATGTTATCAGGCCGACCCGAGTGGAGGGTCAGAGAAGGGGTACCTCTCTGCGGGGTTAGGCAGGTTTATGCTGATTTATGGCATAGACTGCAATTTATTGTTTGATAAAGGTCCAGGATGGCACTTAGCAGAGATCTGGGAAATCTCTGTGGAGGCAACAGTATCTTTAAAGAGGAGATCGGAATCTCCAGCCCCCCCTTTCTGGACCTCACAATATATAAGTTGGATACTTGTGCAGTAGTTAAAGGTATGCTTCCTGCATTTCTGTCTGTTGGTGCATTGGTATAATTTAGTAACTTAAAATTCAAAGAACCGTGCTATATTCTTTACACTGGTCTAGTGCATTGGGAAGGAGGTGATGTGTTTCTGCGCACCATCCATAATAATACCTTCTAGCCCATGCAGTGGGTTTTGTGCATTGTTGCATATTCAGTTTATTGTCATTTAGACTTTTGTCTGTAATCAAGACAAGAATTTTTATATGATTATTTCACATAAATTCTGGCAATCATGCTATCAATTACCAGTTCAAGAATTATGCTTTCTATTGATATTTTTTTCCAGGACTACTGGGTTCTGGAAAGTCTTTCAGGAAGTCGTTGAGGAAGTCTCACCATATTCGAGAAGAAGATGAGAATCCAGTAAAGACTGCTTTGAAGGAAGAAGGCTTAAAAGCAGTTGTCAGCAGAGACAACACAGAGACAGAGGGTGAGACTTTAGTGCACAGGAAAAACCACAAGACTACATGAAAAATTAGTGATTAAGGTACTAAAAGTGGAGCTTTCCCCTCTGTCATTATCACACCTAGTACACCTTCAGCATTTAGCACTTCAAGAAGAAAAGTCATCAAATACAGTCTCACATGCACAAGTGGTCTGGTTAAGGTTTCTATTCCTCTGAGGTCTTCACATACTGTCTAAATGATCTCATACCTGAATTAAACTTTAATGCAGATGGTCCATTTTTCAGAACAGAAATTTAACAATTGTGATTTTTGTGTGTGTTTGTCTGCGTGCAGAGTCACTGATGGCACTGGCTATGAATATGAGCAGTATTGGCTTGGACACTCTGGAGGAAGAAGAAGAGAAAGCCAGGTTTTTTGCCCAGCTTGAAGAAGGAACTTCATCAAAAATAGATTATTCCAAGCTGAACAGAGAGCTGGACTCTACTAGTTCTACAATAGGTGCCCATCTTAGGTACGGAAATGACCTCGGTCTAATATTAACCAAAAAGACGCTTAAAGACCACTAGACACAACAACGAGAATATACACTATGGATGGAGATGTTTCAAACACAACACATTGCTCACACCCACTTTCAGGTATCTGAATGGCCTAGTCTTCTTCAAGGTTTAGTTTATTAAATGTACCCTGTGATTAGACCAGTGATTGGGTGTGGATGTGCTGCGGAGGATTGTCCACTTTCACCTGATTGCTACTCTAAGCCTGGGAGTGCCGGTTGGGTGGTGGTCTGCCCGCGGCACAACTGGTGGTTTCTCACGGTGTGCCTATGTGCCAAGGCACATCGGTTGGATATCACTGGATTAGACAGTTGTTCTGTTAAGTTAATTAAGCAGCAACTGCAGACCCTATCTTTGTTTAATGGGTATCTCATGCAGTGGCTCTGCTGCTACTCTATCTTTTAAGATCACAGCGATGACTGCAATGCAATGATGATGGTTGTCTCTGCTGCAGGAAATCAGGCGAAGCAGAGGAGGAGAATGATTGTCAAAGCAAGGACAGCATCAAAGAGACCATCAGAACCTCTTCAGGTTAGAGTAATGAAGCTAGAACAAACCTTTGCTTGTAAGCATTATTTGTCTCACTCTGCAGTTTAGTCAGGTCTCCTATTTATTTACTGAATATGAGTGTGAGATGAGTCCTTTCTCTGTTGACGGTTTGAATGAAAATTCAATTAAGAAGGCACCACAATCTTAATAAGCTGAAACAAAAAAGCCAAACAGAATTTACACAATCAGATATCCCAGCCAATGGATTAAATTTCAAAAATCACATATTACAATTTAGTGGTAGTTGACCTCAGCAAAAAAAATGGCTAGAAGAAAAACCACAGAAATGCAAACAAAGCAACTCAGTTCGAAGGTATCAGTTGCCTTTACTAACACGAAGTGTTACAGGTAAGGAAAGCTGTGTGTCACTGAGCAGAGAACAGTATAGACATGCCAATGACTGTTAAGAAGCTGTCAGAAAGACTAAGTGGCTTCTTCAGACTCTGAACACATTAAAGATGGCAGGAGGCTCCACATTGGACAATACAGAAAATCCACCCATCCATGCTAATATCTATTCTGACTGAAACCACCCATTAAATCATACAGTAAGCTAGTAATTACCAAAATCCTGCAAACCTGAGATGATGATATGCAAAACAAGCGCCCACACCAAGATGAGCACAAACACTTGAAGGATGGATTAAGAGCTTGTGGAAATGCAAAATCCAAAACGAGCAGCAGAACTGCAGATAGTAAAGAAAAAAGAATAAACAAAAGAACTTAATTCTACACGTCTGGAGTACCTGAGAAACTCAGGCTGCTTTTCAGCAATCATTCCTATCTTTTACAAACCTGGCAACAGACCAGGAGAGTATCGACCCAAATTACCCATTGTTTTGTGAGCTGCCATTTGGAAGATACCAAGGACTCATTAGGAAAAGATTTTCTCAGCAAATAAATCAAGTGGTAGATGTCATTTACACACGGACATCAATACCATCAGACCTCGGTCTTTTGATCTTGGTTTTCAGACCCAGAGTCAATGTCCATATTTAAAGAGTGAAAGAGGACATCTAAGTCAAAATAGATAAACCATCTCTCAACAGAAGAGGAGGTATACAGCACCAGTTATCCCAGTTATATATATACACACAGTATATAACCTATACAACTCTGTCATTCCCTCCCAGGTGACTTAAAAACCATTCACCCTTGGCCTCAGGTGTTGAATCAAGTCAGTGGTCTTGATAAGGCTAGTTAGTCAGAACTGAAGAAGCCTCTTGGATCAATGTTTATACGTTTTTTTTAGATAATCATGACCAGGATAATTGAGATTCTTCACAATAACAAGCAAACTTTTCATTCACTGCTTTTACAGGTTCTCCCCACTACAGCGAGGACTTTGAAGAAGAGGAGAGTGGGAAAGAGCCACAGGAGGAGGTCTGTAGTTGGAATATATAATGATAAAACTAAGAATGACAATACATTGTAATTGTTCACAATGTCAAATTGTCACATAAAAATTCGATATAAAGACTATGTTTAGACAAAAAGATAAAAATCATATAAACTGAACATATGAATTCAACACTCAATGTAAGTACAGGAATAAAAGTATTAACCAAATTACAGTACTACAGTCCAAAGGACTGCACTTCAAATTGATTTCTCAGAAAAACAGCCATCTCTCTTTAGAATGAATACTTTCCCCAGAATCCTGTTCAGTAAAGTTATCAAACAAATCTGGTCTATTTGTTTTAAATGATATTAATACCAAATACAAAGCTGGGACTTTTCTGACAAAGTTATTTAAGATCATGGTGCAAAAGTGAGCACACCCCAATGAATGTATTGAGAATAAAACTTGATGAAATGCTAACTAACAGGAATTCATCAACATATGACATCACGGAGGTGAAAGTTAACACCTTGAAATGTGTATTTTGTAATGAGAAGAGCGGAAAGTTCATCACAGTTGGCTAAAGCATTAGAAAGTCAAACTAAGGTGATTTACCAGGGGCCACACAATATAAGATTTAGGACAACTTGTTGTAGAGTGTAAACCTTATTGCAGCACCGAATTTGAATAAAATGTATAATTTTTCTTATCCTAAGGATGTTAAGTGACCACACCATTATGTGGTTGAAATAAAATTTAATAAATGTTGATGTGATTTTTTTTTTTTTTTGAGCCTTGTTGGCTACCTTAACACTAATGGTACCAAAAACACATGATATTGCAGGCCATTCTGCATTTGGATATTGCATTTAACTTTTTTTTTTTTGAGTAACTGTCAAGTAATTGAACTAGTACAGACAGAAAATTATGGCTGGCGAAAGTCAGGCTGGATTGATTCAAAGCTGAGGTCAGCTCTGAAAACTAGGACACTAAAACTGCAATCACAATGTGAAGGGAAAACATATTGGTTTATTTTGGATGTAATAATGACATTAATTAATTCATGTTGTCTGCTTCTCAGAAGTCAAGAATAGTTCCAGTTACTGCCAAAGGTAAGAGAAAAAACGCTTTTCTGAAATTGTAGGTGCATGTTGATTGTTTTTAATATTTTAGTGTTTTATCTAATGCAGTGGTGTCAAACTCATTTTCACCGAGGGCCACATCAGCATAATGGTTGCCCCCAAAGGGCCATGTGTAAATGTAAGACAGTATAAACTGTAACGACTCCTAATGTTAAATAACCCTCGATTTATTACTTATTCATATTACATATGCATTTACATAGATGTAAAAAACTATATATTTGCTAAAAATCCTTTTAATTTATCAGGTTAAGAAACCCACATTATGCCATCAATCAACTATCAAACCATCCAATTGAATAAAGAAAAATATCATCCAACACCAGTGATGACATTAACTTTGTTCAAAACTTTTTTTTGTCACGGTTGAGAGGGCCAGAATAAAGGTACAACCAACAATTGTGACAATTTGTTGTTTTTCTCCATGTTTGGTGTCAAAATGCTGACATAGATTATACTCTTTGACAACCGACACCACCTCATAACACAAAAGACAAACCTGTTTTTCTCCTTGAAGGATAGACATGTATTTGCCTTCCTATCTTTCATGAAACAGCCTTCCATCTGCATCAATTTTAGTCTTCTTTGACATTTTGGGATTTATTAGTATTTATTATTATTTATATTTCTCAATTCCAACTGTGGGAGATTGCATTGATCTGGATACACAGCAATCTAGTGGCGGGATCCAATTATGTTACCTTTGCAGGTAACATAATTGGCATGCATTGTGGGAAATGTAGTTTATGGTCAATGCACACTTTTGACTTTATTATTTGACTTATTTTAAGACAATCAGACCCTTTAAGTTCTCACTCTCGCTTTGAGTTTGATACATATGATCTAATGAGTGAAAGATTCTGACATTCAGAATGGAGTTGAGTCCATTGTTGTGGATCCTGGTAGTACCTAAAGTCTAACTTCTAGAGTTAGTGGTTTCATTTAAAAAAAAATATTATATATTCTATTTATAGGCATCTTTCAAGGCGTTCAATGACACATAACAAGAATTGAAAGATAAAATGCAAATCCAAGGTATAAAATGTAACAAAATATGACATGAGCTAAACAGAGAAAGCAGGTTTGAAGAGGCGTGGTTTTAGGAAGGGAATAGATGTTTCAGATGTGTTTTGGTTAGGAGATCCAGAGACCCATGGTGGTAGATCCATGGAGTTCAACAAAACTCAATGTAAACATTTTAGCCCATGACGACCTTAGTTACAATTTAAGTTGTCCTCCACAAAGAACAAATTTTTATTTTTCACAATAAATCACTGGGCCTATCTATATCAAACTGATCCATTGTTGACCTTAAGATTCACCACAGTTTTCACACTGGCTTATTTTAGTTTAGCCTTGGATTGTTTATAATAAAGTCCAGTGAATGTGTCCTCTTCACAGGCCCTTCTTATGTGCAGAGTGGAGGGTCCGACATAGAGGCTCTTCACAAGGCCTACAGAGAGATCCATGTTGTGGGGGATTCAGAAGACTATAATCGTCATTATTCTCTGGAGGGCGAAGAAAGTATCCACAAACCTTTGTCACCTTCTGCCTCTCCTCAACATGGCAGACAGTCCCTCCACCCTGCTTCTACCAATGAATCGGGTCAGACATGTCTCAGGTCTCTTCAGGCATGATAAATCCTCATCCTAATGTAGGAGTTGACTGAGTTTTCTCATGACTACATAAGTGCTCAGGTAGTCCCTAGGTATAGTTCAGATTCTTTTTTCTTTTGGTCTCTTGAAGCCTGAGTGGAAACTGCTTTAACACTGTGATTTAGACATGGTAATGTGTTTGGAGAGAAGCACTGGTTCAGCAAAGTAGGTTCTCATTTAGCCAAAGCTAACAGCATAATGGGCCATGTCCTTCAAAGTACCGTATTTTCCGCACTATAAGGCGCACCTTCAATGAATGACATATTTTAAAACTTTTTTCATATATAAGGCGCTACAGTAGAGGCTGGGGTTACGTTACGTTACGTTATGCGTTAATGTCCATATTCACATTATGACCAACCTTGTTCAACTGTAAACATACAAAAGAAACACGTAAAGCTCACTTTATCAGTTCATTCCTCATCTACCAATCCCTCGAATTCTTCTTCTTCAGTGTCCGAATTGAACAGCTGGGCGAATGCGGCATCCAACACGCCCGGCTTCGTCTCATCAAAGTCATTAATCGAGTCAGTGTCGCTGTTGTTGTCTGGCAGTTCAGTGACAATTCCTGCCTTCCTGAAAGCTCGGACCACAGTTGAGACTGATATATCAGCCCAGGCATTTACGATCCACTGGCAGATATATATATGGATCAATATCAATATTGATCCATATATAAGGCGCACCGGATTATAAGGCGCATGGTCAGCTTTTGAAAAAATTGAAGGCTCTTAGGTGCGCCTTATAGTGCGGAAAATACGGTACACATCTGCTATCCTGAGATGTCTACATAAACATGGTTGGATGGATCTGTGAGGAATAATTGTACACAGTACAGGCCAAAAGTTTGGACACACCTTCTCATTCAAATGAATAGGAAAGTGTGTCCAAACTTTTGGCCTGTACTATATATTTTTTTGACTTTAGACGTACCTACTGCAGAAGAGCTGATGAGGCCCATCCGGTTTGGGGAGGAGCATATCAGAGGATTCATCCTCCAGCCTGTCAGGTTAGACCTGCAATATCTTGGAATTATTCAAAATGATAATATTACAAGACATTTAGTTCATAGACTGGTTGCTCCAGTTGTTGCATGAAATATCTCAGATATCTGGATTTTCACATTTGAAGACATTATGCATGAGGAACTGAGATACTCTCATCAGTAGGTCATCTGCTTAGTCATCATTGTTACCACAGTGTGACTTTACAAAATGTCAGTGAAAATTTTTGAACCAGCCACAAATAATCTCAAGTCAAAAACATGCTGCTGTCCAACCAGCCAGTTTTATTATTAACTATAACTCACAATTTGATAAATGTTTTCTCTACCATCTTTAATTGCAGTGCTCTGGAACCACGAGGAAAAACATCCAACACAGAAAATACTTTCTCAGATGTAGCCTATACAGAGTCACTAATGAACGGAGAAGGAAAGGGTCATCATACTGTAGGATTAAAGAGAGCCAAGGGACTCACTTCCAGCTCGCCAGAAACCTCCAACCATGACCTGATGCAGAGCATCAGAGAGGAAGTAGAGGGGCTGATGAAGGATCACAAGTCTTCTCCTGATAATTCCTCTCAAGCTGGCAAAATTAAGAAACTGGTAAGGCAAACGTCAAACTTTTCTCCTTGACATTATTGCTTGGATTTGTAGATTTTAATTACATATATTGCACAGATCAGTTTATAGAAAATGTGTTCATAGTAACTTTGCTTATTATAATTCTCTGATTGTGCTGTGCAGAAACTGTGCAACCAAAAAAGTTCTCTTCCAATAAAATCAAACTGATACAAAATCTTAAGCTGTTAGTTGTTTGTATCATCAGAAAATACCAACTTAGTTAAAAATAATGGCCATTCTGCTTTAGGGCTTACAGGGGCTCTGGATCGAACAAATATAGAATGTGTAAATACAAGGAATGCCTCCTCTGCATTTCCATCAAGCGTACAATTATATAGATCAGCTATAACATAATGACGACCTGACTATTGTGTATGTCCCCTTTTATGCCCAATAAGCCCTGGTTGGCTCTGGACTGCTGAATCTGTGGTGTCTAGGCCAAGACCTTAGCAGCAGATCCTTAATCCTGGAAGTTGTGAGGTGAACCCTCTGCGAATCAGACTTTTTTTGTCTCGCACAATCCACAGATGCTGGATTCCACTGAAATCCGGGGAATTTTCGACCCAAGTCAACACCCTGAACTGGTTGTTGTTTCTTCAACCATACCTTAACTGTTGTTGCGGTGGGCAGTGAGCATTATCCTGCTGCAAGTGACAACTGACATAATAATAATATAGTATATAATATTGCTTACACAAAGGACTCGACTTGGTTTCAACAATATTTAGGTTCATCCTGTTGAACCATATCTTTCCATGGTAAGAGATGGGTACTTACCCATCATTCACATGATGTAAAGAGGACCTGACTGATCCGACTGGATCACCTTCTGCCATTGCTCCACGATCCAGTTCTGATGCTCATGTGTCCATTGTAGGATGTTTTGGCGGTGAATGGGGATCAACATCCTAATCGATCTGCAGCTACATAGACCCATACACAACAAATTGTTATGTTCTTTCTGTCAGAACCAACTTCAACTTTTTCAGCAGTTTGAGTGATGGTAGCTCTGGTGATGGACCAGACCACACAGTGTACCTTTCACTCTATAACCTTCAATGAGTCTTGGGCTTCTATGATCCTGTCTGTGGTTCAGTGGTTTTCCTTCCTTGGACTATTTCTTGTAGATCCCTTGCAGACCGGTAACACTCCACAGAACGCCAGCATTCAGAGATACTCTGATTCAAGTGGTCTACATATCACATTTTGGTTCTTGACAAAGTCTCTGATGTCCACTTGGCTATTTTTTCTGCTTCAACCGTTCACTTTCACGATTAAATGTTCACCTGCTGTCTAATGGACCCTACCCACTTGGCAGGTAACATTGTAACCATATAATAATAATCAATACTATCCATGTAACATCTCAGTGGTCATAATGTTATGGCTGATCGGTGTATGTCACACGTCTCTTAGTACAGCTTTGTGTTATCATGATGAACTTTTCCAGCCCTCACAGGTCTCCACCATTTCTCAACTTTGCACAACTCCACTGAGGAAACCCACCAATAGAGGCAGGAAGACAGAGGGGAAAATTGCAGTGTCTTCCAGGCCATCACGGATCAGTCGAACTACTGCTACAGCTAAAACCTGCTCTCCAGAATACCCACAAAAATCTACAATGAAGCAAGGCAAAGAGGAGGATGCAGGTTACTGGTGGCACTGACACACAAATGATCAAGTTATTTAACTGTACAGATCTGAAGACGAGACAGTATCTTCACAATACACTACGATACTATCATCAATTATACCATAATATATCAAATACACAGCACCTTCATTTCTAGCACATTTTGTTATGGTATAGTTCATTCTCAGATATCTGTATACTCATCATGCATGCCTCTGAAAATACATCTTCATTTTGGAGCCATGTGTTATATGTACAGGTGATGAACAAACTTCTGTTTGTTTGATTACCAGCTCCAGGTCTGAAGGTTGGCAGCGAGCTGGTGGCTTCTGTGCAGTCCTTAGTGGCTGTCCTCCAACAGCAGGTCAACACCAGCAGGCACCAGGAGACCACACTGATACTTCATCCTGCAAAGAGCAATGTAAGAAAATTGCTGGACATGATTACCAAGCACCAAAAGTATGTTCCTGTTTTGCAAGGGAAAGAGACAGTAGTGAAAATAATTGAGTTTCATGTTGAATCTGAGTTCAAATAAACTCATAGTTGCTTTCAAATCATCCACTTTCTTTTAAAGCAGTTGTCTTTATGTCTTCAGAGAAGAGAAATGTTAAGCTTGCGGTTCACATTTGGAAAATTAAGTTTTGCTCCAATACAAAAGAATTGGTGTCTCACTGATGGACTTAAAATGAGCGCTTGGTGACCTCAGCACCACATATCCCAACCCACAGACCTATACTGCACGTTGTTCCCCCCACCTCTTTCTGACTGACATGGTGGAAAGTTTTTTATGAAACATCACAAAACAAACAAACATTATCTTGGGTACATTGTAACTTTGCTAAACCTACCAAACACTTTATTAGGAACTCCACTTCCTCAGTTTAATACTGACTTTTAACTGAGTTGCAATAAATAATTTAATATACTTTTACAGACTGCTGTATAGCTGTATTGTTTTTATTAATGCTAGATAGTTATCTTTAATTCTACACATTTAAATATTGATAGTTGATAGTTATTTTTACTTTTTAGTTCAATAAATGCCTGTTGTTTCCAAATTCAATGAGTAATCCTGTTAAATGATCCTAAATATATATCTAAATATTGATCAAATTATTACTGATTATGATTTTTGCTGCAATTGAGCAGCCCTACTTGAAACAAATAATTATCTTATTTAAACAGTGATTCATCGTAAGACCAAAGAAAGTCTCAAAACAAACTAATAGAGGGAAAATAAACACATATATACATAAATCTGGTCTGTGTAAATCATCCCCAAAGGTTGCACACACCGAGTGAGTGAACTGAATTATGTCACTGTCAGGTTTGACTAGTACAGATATTGGGCCATCTGATGTGGGTGATAATATGTGGCTTGCAGAAAGAGGAGGAGGAGTATGGCTCCGTGGTGAAGGAGCTGAGAGTACAGCTTGCTCAGAAAGAGAAGGAGCTGCAGATGATAAAACAAGGAGCAGAGGAGCTAGCCTCTCTCAGACAGCAGAATTACCTGCTTCAAATCAAGGTTCACACAAACACACACACATTACACTCACAATTCCATACCTTAAGAACAAAAATAAGAATTTCATGCCTTAATTGTTGCAAAAATATCTTGCTTTAAATCACTTTCTGAGTTTACCATACTGTGACTCCCCAGAGAGATGATGGAATGCAGTTCATTCACAAAATTTCTTTACATCTGTTCTTGACAGTGCTGCAGATAACTGTTGTTTGAAAAGTAACACTACTTTGGTATAATGTATTAAGGATTTTTTTTAACTCCTCAGCTGCGAAGTGCAGAGGAAGCAAGTCAGAGGAAGATGTTTGTCCAGCCCTCAGACCCTGCAACAGAAGAAAAACTCAAACAGATTGAGAAAGATATGAAGGAGCAGGAGACGCTCATTAAAGGTTACCAGCAGGTTTGTCACCCTTGAACACTGGCCCCACTGTTGATGTCCATCTATAATCTGCTCTATTGATTTCATTTGTTCTGTTTTTAATACATTTATTGTATAACATTGAGTAACTAGTCACTCCCCTCAAAGCTGGAGACCTCTCACCCTGGGTGGGGGGGGGAACAAATTTCTCTATTTTTGGTATATTGCAGCCAAAAGTTGTGATAGCTAGACAAAAAGAGGTTTGGATTAACAATATACGGTGTGCCAATGAGACATGGAGACGCTAACATATACCCTAAAAAACCCTAACCCGAATTAAAGGCAGAAGAGAAAATTTGGCAAAACAGATTTTAACAAATTACATTCCAAAATGGAGATGTAGGAGAGCTTCTGCAGGAGGAAGAATTGTATGCCATTGACATTATGTGATTCCTTGAGGAGAGATGAACAAATATTTAACTATACAAAAAAGTTCACTTTTATATACTTTATGAAAGTGATAAATAAGACTAAAAAAGTTTAACAGTGATGAACAAAGAAATACAGAATAGGTTACAGATTTGGAGTTGCATATTAGCATAGGGGAACAATAGAGAGGCACATTTCTTTAGTTGCCAGCTCTGGGCTTCATCTGTTTTCATGTGAATTGAATGCTCCCAGCAGAAAAGGAAGTTCAGTATAGTTCAGGTTAGTTTTCCAAGGCTGCTCCTGTACTTCAGCTCAGTTGAAAGCTTACATGTGTATACCTATAGCTATAAAAGGTTGTGGTTTTAAAATATATTGTAATAGATGTCAAGTGTATACGGCACACATATACTAAATATTTAATATTGGTACTTTTAAAAAACCTCAGTTGATCTGAAGTTGTCTTGCAGGAGAATGAGAAGCTGTACCGACAGATAAAGGCTGAGCAGACCAAGAGCAAAGCCAATGAGGAGGCCATGTTCAATGAAAACCGCACGCTGCTGAATGAGCTGGAATACACAAGGTTGGTTCAGTGATTGTGTGAATTTGAACTGTGTCTTGTCTGAAATATATTTGGGGTTTTTTAATTTATTCTCTGACATTTTTCCATATTGAGCAGAGACCAGCTGAGTAAAACCTCAATGCCTGCAGGAAATATCTGTTTAATGGATCATACCCAACGCATTACAGACTTGCTAGCTCAAATCAATACACTTCAGGTAAGTAGCATTAGAAATAAAATAAATAAAAATTGAGAATGAATATCAGTGTCAGTCCATTCACTTATCATGAGATTAAATAAACCTGTGTCTGCGTGCAGAGGAATAAGGATAAGATGTCAGAGGAAGTATGCCGACTGAAGCAAGAGAAGCAGGCTCTGGAGGTCAACTTGCAACTCACAAAGAAAGAGAGAGACTTGGCTAAAGCCCAGGCCATATCCGCCTCAGGTGAAACTGGATACAGAATATGATGGTTGTGGAATTTTAAACTTTCCAACAACAGCTGAAAAGTTAGATTTTAAAAGATTATAGGCGAGACTCTAATCGACTGAATATGTAGTGACCTTTGGACATGTGTCCATTCTAACTGTGTCAGGTGATAAGGATTTTGAAGTGAGTGTATTGAAGGACAAGCACAAAGAGGAAGTGTTTGCCCTAAACAAAAAGCTGCATTGGTTTTCTGAGAACCAGGAGCTGCTGGACAGAGATGCTGGCAGACTGAAGGCTGCTACAGCAGAGATACATCAACTCAAAGAGCAGGTGAGGCTCCATTCTGACATTGTGTTGATACATTTGTTTACATTTACAGTAAACGTGTTCTTTTCACTGGGTTAGACATAGGTTCTATTTTTACCATAAAATATTTCTAACATTTCCCAGGTTCCACATTCAGCTGCTAGAATACAGCGTTTCTAAAGAAAAAAAAAGAACATTATATTTTTATTCTTCATGTGTCACATGTACCAAATTCAGCCAGGACACAGAAACCATAATGAAAGTATCAGGTTAGCGTAATGTGCTGAACATTTCAAAAAGCTAATAATTGTCATTTTCAGTTGACATCACCATCTGATTTACCAAAGCATTCAGGCCCTTTGCTGTATCACAACAGGTTGTGGTAAGATGCATCATGTTTGCTTTAATAGAAAATTAAAAGATGAATAACCTTCTCCAAGTCACCCAATAACAGAAGTGTTTTTGTTTTTGAGAATGTTCTTATGTCATCACATTTGTTGAAGGAGAGGTTGGAGAGAAATATTAAAGCTACATTTATGGACTAATAAGTACATTATTGTTAAGATGAAGGTGCCTTTGATGTGTCCATTCAGTGACTCAGTCACTGAAATGAATATACTGGATTTAGCAAAGTAATGGAAATGCCAAACGCACCCATGTCAGAAAACTACATGTACTTATATATTTAAAGAAATATTTACTTCTGATTCCAAAGTCTTTAAATATAAATTGTTTTCAAAGGAAAAAAGCCTACTGTAATTGCAGCTCTCTGCAGCAAGGTTGTGTTTTCCCAAGTACTCATCTTTCCTCAAGATGTCTCCATGGTTAGGATTAGGAAAGAGGTTATTTTCACTTTTCCAAAGCAGCCCTTGTTTTGCAGTTGTGTTGGCTGTCATCATTTTAGGTAGAAACCCTGAAGTTGGAAGTGGGCAAATGCAGCAGTGGGCAGCAAAAAAAGGCCAAAGAGAAATCAGCAGATGTGAAGAGGATGCAGTACCTGGAGCAACAGGTTTCCCACTTACAAACCTCTGTCAAACTCCCTGACCTCACAGCTGTCTCTCTTCATTGCTGTCTGTTTCTGTTTACCAGGTGAAGGAACTTGAGCAGATACTAAGACACAGAAACCCAAATTCTCTTCCTGCGCTTATATATGCTGCAGCCAGCGCTGGTGGGGAGGACGTGGCCACTAAAACAGGTCCACCCAGTCGTGTCAATGTTCTGCTGGAGAACAGGATCCTGCGTCTGGAGGCAGAACTGGAGGATCATGACAAGGAAGCCAAAAGGAGTCTGAGAGCCATGGAGCAACGTTTCCATAGTGTCAAGGTGCAGCTGACATCAATACATTCTGGCAATATTCTTATAACTGACCTAGGAGCAATGTGTGAAAATGAAAGCATTATCACCCAAATATGCCATTCCCCTCCACTTTAAATAGCTCAGTGAGTTTCAGATCACAAAAGCAATGCTTTTTTAAAAATATGCAAATGACATGTAGAGAATGTATCAGATAACTGTCTGTTTGGTTGCTTCTTGTAGCTCCGTTATGAGCAGCAGATCTCAGAGCTTGAGCAGCAACTGGAACAGAAAGTGCAAGTTGACACAAGAAGCTCAGAAGATGGGACCAAGGTGCAGATGTCACAGGTTCAAAGTCTGGAGGAGGAGCTACAGCCGGTAAAGGAAACTCACCAAGAAGAAGAGAAATCCTTCCCTAACCAGATTGAGTTCCTCCAGCATCAGCTCAAAAACAAGGTCAGTATAGGAACAGCTACAACCTGAACCCAAGGACAGAATCAGAAATTTCCCTTGTCATTTCTCCCACCATGTAGGACCAGCCAAATCCAGGCCGTCACCAGCGTCAAACTGAGACAGCGTTCTATGATCAGATAGAGCGGCTGAACCGCGAGCTTACTGCCAAAACACAAACCATTCAGGAGTTGAGCCGCACTGTGGACAAACTGCACAAAGAGAGGAGGAACATGTTGGCTGTCCCCAGTTCACAACCTGAAATCCACTGTAGAGAGACCAGACGACAGCCAGCCCTGACAAAGACCCCCTGTAGTGCCGAAAGAGATACACAAGGAAAAGTTCCAGCTGCTCAGTATGAGAAGACTTACCAGCCCAATGTTTTTGAAGGTGTGAATGTCTCTGCAACTGAGATGGCTACTAACATGCTCCTGTGTGTAAAATTTGTCTTTAGTATGGGTTTGTGGCTGTGAACACCATGGCTCAGTTTATGGTTTGAGAGTTTGAGATATTGGCTTATGATGCCTCTCTTACTTACAGCTTACTTGAGTTATGTGAGCGTTGTGCTTTACTTAGAAGGAAAGGTTGTAGTCTAAAGTTCATGTTCATCTGGTCTTGGAGTGTCCAGGCAGATGATTGAAGGTAATTAATTAATTTTGACTATAGAGATCAAAATATAGGGCAAGTGATCTGAACCTCGAGTAATGAGTGCTCATAAAAATGTAGTGACAACTACTGAGTGGTCACAACATGTTGAGTAGCACTGCAGCTCATGCCCATGGTGGAAACCCACAGCGTTTATTCTGTGTTTGAAGCAAAAGTTCTTACATTAAGACCATGAAGATTTCTTAGAAGCCAGTTGGCCGGGAGGGGTAATAACATAAATGCTTTTAACCTCTCATAAAGGTTTTGCGACTGTTGTCCTATATTTGAATGGTGCATTTAAAGTTCCATCTTTGTCACAGTGAATCATATCTCAGAGATCCAGGAGGAGAATGAGGTTCTGAGGCAGCGCCTAGAGCTGCTGCAGCTGCATTGTGAGCAAGAGAAGGAGGTATTAAAGGCTGAAGCTGTTCAAGCTAAGGAAGAGCTGTCCAGGTGGGTGTGTCAGCATGAACACGAGACAGTGTATGAACTGATAATATGTGCTAAATGCAAACATATAATGTGATGTTAAAGGCTGAAGGTGCACTCTGCACAGCAGCTGTCCTCTATGCAGGCTGAGCACCTCAGGGAGTTAGACCAGCTGCGTGCCGCCCAAGCCCTGGAACACTCCTCCTCAAAGGTTGCGGAACAGGCCAATAGGATCAACAGTCAGGAGGTACATGTCCACCCACCATCCATCTCTGGCCTTGGCATCAGGAACTTCTGACAATGTTTCTGATGCCTTTTAACGTTACCCAGGTCATGGTGAAACATTTGCAGGAGCAAGTGAAAGAGCTGAAGGGTGCTAAAGAGAAACTGCAAACATCCAGGACCCAAGAGAATGCTCTTCAGAAGCAGGTGCTGTTGAAGCGAGGCTTCATCCAACATGCAAGAGCCTTTTGATTATTGTTTGTCTTAATTTTTTGTAATATTTTCCTAATATACATAAGTACTTCAGTCAACATCATCACAAACTCATCTGGACAGCACAGTGGTTAACCTGCTCACGTCACAGAAAGATTCTTGGTTTGATCATTTTGTTCCCAGTAGTCAGTCTGAGAGGCTAATACAGGGTCATAAGTTTGTTTTTTTTTTTGGTTTGTTTTTTTGTGTATTTCAAAATTAACTACTGTAACTAAAATTTCAGTCAATGTGGTTCATTTTATCTTCTCACACAGCTGAGCAGACTGCTAAAGGAGCTGAAGGAAGCTAAAGAGGCTCAGAGTCCAGAGGCGAAACTCCTCTGCAGCCTGAAGAGGAGGATCATCAGGATGGAGCTTAGACATCAGCACAGAGAGAAGGAGCTGAAGCAGGTACACAAGATAGAGATATGTTTTGCTCCTACATTTGTCCATCTAAAATCAGGTCCTTTTCAACCTCAGCAATGTAATGACCTGTAACGTGAATTTTCCTGTTTGAGACAGCAGAGAAAAAGTGGTGTTGCCAGAGGTATTTTTTTTTCTTTGAATGTGGCTACTTTTCAACATCAGGATTGATGAATTAACAGTGCTTTATGCCTATCTTACTGTAAATGCTTTTCTTTTTTAACAAGAAAGTAATTAACTCTAAACAAAACACCCACACGCAAACTGAGTAATAATTAATGGCTGAAATGATTAATGAGCAATAGGAGACTGGGAGAAAAAGTTAACCTGGGACTAAAGTGCAAAAACAATGATTGACGTCAGGATGATAATTGCAGCAGGACAACAAGGTAACAGGTAGCCGTGAGCAACATGGCTAAGTTTGTGACGTGGACCACAAAAGAGCCAGCACCATCACACACACAAGACAGACTGTTGCTTCTCTGAAAACAAAATGCAGATCTCAGCTCAACATTGAGCATGACTTGAGAGTGGCAGTTTCATGCCTGCAACCCCATTTTGAGAAGCTTCGTAGTGTAAAACAGGCACATTGCAGCCACTAATACAGGGAAAGGTTCTCTTGTTTTTTTGCACAGATGGTAACTTCCCTCCCACCCTCTTGCCCACAGGTGATCGGTGGGTCGTGGCAGATGCTGGAGGCCAATCAGCAGCCAGAGGTGGAGCGTTGGAAACATCTGGCTCAGGAGAAGAGCAGAGAGCTGGAGGCTTTCCGTGTAGAGCTGGACTCCATCCTGGACATCCTGAGACATCTCCAAAGACAGGCAGTGGTGCCACCCCCCCCCCCCCCTCACTAACCCCTCATCGGAGCCCCACCCCAGTTAATACACACACCTAATGTGTATATGGTATCAGTTATTCTTTTGAGAGGGAAAGTGTGTCCAAACTGCCTCACCATGATCCAGATCAGAAATGTTTCATTTTTAAATTATAAACAGAGATAAAGATTCAACTAGAGTGCATAGAAAGAAATAGAACCATAATACAATTACTTCTAACTCTTGTAGCTGCTTTATATTTTCTATTTTGTTTATTTAACAAGAATAAATGTTTATATCTTGTCTAGCTACAACTCAGTTTCTTCTGTGACTCACTGCAAACTGCAGTCTTAGTCCTGATGGTACTCAGGATGAGAAACTACCATCACTGCAGCTCTCTGCTGATCTGGACTTGAAAGCACTGAGACCCTCATGTTTTACCAGTTAAGAGTGTGACATTTTCATCAGAGTATTTCTGCCTTTTACAGGTGTATTGAGAAATGAGACCTGGCCCAAACCTTGGTATAAGAACTTTATTTGTATTGCCCATTTGTTGGGGTTAGACGCCTGTGTATTTAGGATTAAGTTAGTGGATTTCTACATCATAGAACGTCCTTATTTCTGGGTTTAGCATAGAACTTCAACCTGGTACTAACAGCATGGACAGTGCTGTCGGGGTCTTACTGCTGATATTTCTAGCTTTTCAGAGAATGACTTCCTCCTGCTGCAACACTGATGCAACAATGACATTTGATTGACCTGATTTTCAATATCAATATTTAAACAAAAGTACTAATGTATCATGTACATTTTAACAAAAAGAGCATGTAATCCTGACAGTACAGTGATGGTCATGGGTGTAATTCCCACCCCGTGTCCTCTCTGTGTGGAATTTGCATGTTGTGCCTGTGCAGGTTGTTTGGCTGATGTCTACTGTATATGCAGGCCCTCTGATAGACTGGCGACCTGTCATTGCTTAATGTCAGCTGGGATTGGACCCTGAATGGTTAAGGAGGACAGATATGGAGGAATATTAGTTTTAATAACAGCTCACCCGGTCAGAACCTGTTAATGTAACAGCCAATCACCAGCATTATTCCATCTTAGACCAAGCATGCTACGTCCTGATTAGCTCACTGATGCTGATGAGCTTTTTTCATTCATTCCTCCATGGATTGTATTTAAGTCTGATTTCCAGCCCTGGTGCTTCCTCTTTGCCAACAGCAACATCCATTTGTGATCACACACTTGGAGCAACACCAGTGACTGTTACATATTAACAAGTGACATTAGATGGCAAAGTGAATAACTTATATGAGGCAGAAAAAAAGTAGTTTTTCAGTTGTTGCTTGACTCCAAACAGAACCTGGATCAGGACTGCAATTTGAAGAAGCTATAGTGAAACCTGCCAGTCTTTATGAGCAGGGGTCTCACCTGTGGGGACTGATTATGCACTGACTTTCCTCTAACTGCATTATGTAATATCAACAGAAAGAATCTGCAGTGTGTCCTCTTCTGATTTCCTGTTGCATGTACATCAACAAGCTCATAAATCTCTACTTGATTTTCACACACAGAGTGATAAGAACCTCACACCTCTGTCAGCATCATCAGCTCCTCAGTGCATAGAAATACATTTGTCATCTCATTTCATTCAAACGCAATTACATAAATTAGGACTGTCTCTCACCCACGTACACTCACAGACACACAGGGTGGAGCATTATACAAGTGAAGCTCATCAGCCCTGGAAGGCGCACAGCTCTCCCTCACTGAAGCCCTGCTGCTTCAACAACCTGAGAGGTAGACAGAAAAGAAAGGTCACTTCACACTGATACAGGGAACAGATGAACATATCTCTGCTTTGCTTTTGCCACATTGTAATTGTGTTCTTTATTTCTTGTTCACCAGAAAAGGATAGAGGCAGACAGACAACCTGACAACACAACACCTTTGGTCTGGTTCTGATCCAATTTACCACAAATAAAGGTGTTTGAATATAGTTTCTTTGATACAACTTGGTTGGTAGTTATACCAGATCATGTTACACACCCTATTGTGAGGTCTGTGAAGGCAGCAGGCCCACACACACATGCGTAACATTTGGACCCATCTGGCCTGTTGAGGAAATCCTGGAGCATGGACTCCTCCACACGACCTTTCCTGCCAGTCCAGCTCTCACAGGGCTCAGAGAGGACGTACTCCACCTGGAAGCTAACACAAAAGCACAGACACACATCTTGACTATACACAAAGACACTGACATCAGGATGTATTAAAGATGAGTGTCACCTGTATTTCAAGTGAAATCAGTCATATTTCACTTGTATCTAAATGCGTAGTGGACATACTTCCATAAAGTCCAGGTCAACCAGCCAACTCTGCTCACCCTCTATAAATGCTGTATTAAATCCATCACAACCTTCAGTATTACAGCCTGGTTTGGTGCTCTGAGTAACATCCACCTAAGCTCTCTCAATAAAATAATCAGAATGAGCAATAAAATTATCCAACTGCACCTACATATTATCTACCTTGTTGTTGGTGGTGGTGGTGTGTGTGTTATGTTGGGAGGTATTTTTGTGTATTCACTGAGGCTTTTAATACAATTTTTCTCCAAGAAAATTTTAAAGCAGGTTAAAAAAAATAATTTTTTCCTACACACATCTCAATTTAACTTGCAAACAGTTACATTTATTCACTAACAGTGCAGAGGACTGATACTTACATTATATTGCCCCCCACCTTTGGGACTCTATACAACAAAAAGAGCTACAAAACCTGTCATTATTAGCAGCCAGTTCATCCAGCTCACAACGCCACAGAATGTCCTCCTCCCGTTGGTTGAAGAAGAGCAGCCCAGTGTGTCTAAAGGCACACAAACATGTGAGTTTGGATTTGTGTTATCAAGTCTGAGCCTCCAGATGTAAGTCCTAGATCCCACCTGATGGTGTCAGTGTTCTGCAGGGCTAGTTGGATGAGGCGAGCCATGGGTGTGAACCCTGTGCCTGCTGCTAATAAGTAGAGGTGTGTGACATCACGTAGGGGGCGTACAGTGAACATACCCTCTGGACCACTGACATATATACGATCTCCTAAAAAGCAGCACAGCGGCAGCATAAAGAAACAAATAGAAAAAATGATCAAGATTGTAATCCATTAGTGCTTCGTTGAGAATGTTAAGTTTCTATTTTTTGATCAACAAAATATGATCCTACACAGTTACAACTCATGAGCTGAATAGATTCTCTCTCTCTCTCTCTCTCGGTGTTACTTTGCTACAGCACTATATAAATAAATTTGTTTATTTAAGTTGCCTTTGCATTTGAAAAAAAAAAAAACAATTATTAGATCTCACCTGTGTGCAGGCTGTTGAGGTGTTGGGTAAAAACTCCATCAGGGTAGACTTTGATCATGAGGTAGAGATCTGAGTCCTGTGAGGATTGGTGGGAAGCTATAGCCATGTGCTGGACTACTGGAGTGTATGGCCTCACTATCTCAGAATCTGGACAGTAAAAATACAAGTAGCTTGAGAACAGACAAGCTCACTGTCGCAGAATTTATGCCGTGGAGAAAAGTCAAATCTGACCAGAAATGAAAATTATGAAATAATGTTAACTATAGTGTCATCTTAAGGGAAAGCTCCATCTAGGTGCTTCAGTGAGCAGAAGATGCAATTTTTTTTTTTTTGGTTCAATTTGTGGTCAGGAAAAGTGCAGCGGTTAGCACTGTCACTTCAAAGCTCGAAGGTCCTGGTTTTTAAACCTCAGAGTTTTCATGTTCTACCTGGGTTCCCTCCAGGTTCTCCAACTTCCTCCCTTTGCTTTATTTGTGATTGTCAACATAGCTCACCAATTCAAGTCAACACCTGGTAGACGCAACTTTAGTTGAAAGCATAGGACAGTCTGTGTGGATACGTCTCAATCAGGCTTGGCTCCTTACCTTGAATGAAGGCTTTGAGGTAGACATGTTTTCCAACGGGCACATGCATAATAGTCCCACGTGGAAGCTGCAGTCTGAATAAATGGGTGTTATGGTTCACCTCAGTCTTAGACACCATCACACAATGGCGATAGTATGGAGCTGTAAACAGGAATCAGTGAAGGACAATCACTTTATCTTTTCATTGTGTGGCAAGCAAACACCCAGTATCATCTGTGCTGAGAAGGAAGTGACTCTGGCTGAGATGAGCCTACAAGCAGCTATATCCTTCTCTGAATTTCTTCAATCATGGACCTCACCTCTGTCTTTCTTGCGTAGAAATGTGTTGTGAAATTCCAGTGGTTGACCAAGACTTGTCCATTTTCCTTTAGCCTTCTTGCGTATGCTGATCTGGATTTTTCCAACTGAGAAGGCAGTGTGGACTGTTGGAAAGGTGACTGTTAAAGAACAAGAATAAGCCAATGGACCTTCACACAGATTTCTCTAAGTTTTTATGAGTCTCACCAGAAATAGTTCCCTCAACTTCTTCAGCAAGACCTGAAAGAGCATGAAAATAAGTTTGAATTTACAAACACAATCTTGTGTAAATAAAGGCAACATTATTATTGTGCTAAAACACAAAAAAAATGTGTTCACATGAATTTTCAGCAGATTTAAGCTCATATCTAACAATACGCTGTCTGAACCTTTGCAATTCAATCTCAAGTAGTCACTCCACCAAACCTAAACCTGCTTCTCTGTTAAACGATCTTACTTGGTCACAGTGAAGCCTTAGATATCATAGACCACTGAATACTCCTCTGGTCATACCATATTAAAAAGGACCAATGGTAAAATGAAAGGACGGAATGATTTTTGCTGATGCCGTGCAGCCGCATCAGATTGTGGACCAATTTAAATTTTCAATTTCAATCTGTTTTTCTGCTGTTAAATGCTGGATCTCCAAAAATCTTGCATCCTATGTTAGTGTGAACCGACAGACTGGTGGGTGGCCCAGTGTTACACATAGACCAGTTTGATCAGGTTACAGAAACCTTGATGTTATGATTGATGTTTCTTTTTGTTTGTTTAAAAATTTGACTGTGAATGGGAATAATCATAAACAGTCATAACCTGACTTGATAGCGCTCTCTGGCTTTTCAACCAAGGACTGAAGTAGTTCAGGCTGACTCTGCCACAGTGAAAGTTGGATTTCATTTTTGCTAAAAGAAAATACGTAGGTGAAAAAAAAAAAAAAAAAAAACGCCCGGTTGGAAAGATGTGACAAAGAGCAGAGTGCTGCTAGTGTTGTTTGATTATTTCTATGGGGGGATAGTGTGGTTTATGTTGACAATAGGGCTGTTTCACTAACTGTCCTCTTTGTGACGGTATAAAAAATATTTCATTTTCGCAAAATGTGATGCAAAGTCATTACAGTATATTTTAGAGTTCTCTCAAGGACACTTCAACATGGGAACTAGAGGAGGGATCAAACCTAACTTCTGATTCGAAGTTGGAGAGAAGCAGGAGAAAACCAAGTGGGGTGCACCAAAGTGTGTTTCACTTAAGTTATTGTAGAAGATAGAGAAACAAAATTTAGGAAGCTAAATCTCTCTCTCTCTTTACTTACATAAATGCATCATGTAGGACATTTTCCCCAGGAGGACTTCCAGTCGTAAAATACCCGCCTCAAGATCAACAATGGTACAGCCTGAGCTGGGGATCTGACATGTAGAAATTGGAAATTTTTAACAATCAAGCCAAACGACTTTCTGACCTTGAGCTAATTATTAATTTCATATTTTTCATTCATTCATTCATCTTCAACCACTTATCCGTCTCTGGATCGCATGGTAGCTTCATAATTCAAATCTTATAAAATTATCCTGACAGTAAAACTGGCATTCTTTTAAGCTTTCATCAGAAACAACGGTGAGGTATTTTGAAAAGTATTGTTTGATAAACAGAGCAAGAGAGGGAGCCTCATCCTAATCATCATCCCCTGAACACTCACAACCTTTCCATGTTGGCATGTCAAGATCAGGACAGGTCTTTAAGTGTGGGTTGTGATGGAGCCTATATACACAAGATGCAGGAAGAATCATTTCTGTGCTCTTCTGTTGTTCTTGTCTGTTTTAGAGCAAACATTCTTTAATCATACACTTTTAGCCTACCATCACAGGATGATGCGTCATGGATGAGTGTATAAGGGTTTACCTTTCTTTTGGTATAAACGACAACATGAACTGTCACATCAGTTTGGAACCAGTCATACCTGCATTAACAGCAAATAATAATGCAAATGTTTATTTATAAATGTGTTCAACTTTGACATGTGTGAATCATATTTGTTTGAGTTTTTTACCATGGCAAGGAGTCTTTTTCCCTGGGAGGAGCTACTGAGATGGGTGGGGCAAGACAAGTCACTGGTGGCACAGGGACAATCGCTAAGAACAAAAACAGAAAACAACATCACACCAAAAACTGCAGTTCAGATTGTGGTTGTGTGTCTATTTTCCTTTGTCATGACTTTACCATACTATCAAATCTGACATCATACCATCATCATCATCGAATCAAACACTGGCAAAAATACAACCTAGTTCCCCCTGAGATCCATTTCCTCTAAATTAAAAAATGAACTTCATATTGAATTTAAGAAAACTTGAAACTAGAGACTGAGACCATAATCTCATTTGGGAAGCATTTACTGAACCAAGTAATAAAGTGAGAAGTGGAACCATTTTCACATTGACCTCTTTTTACAACCAATGGAGTCATGACCTGCTAATCATTAGATAGAAACCAGGTCAAAAGCTCAAATGCTCTTGAGCAATGGCCTCAATTTTAAGATCCAAAGAGATACTGTAGGTGTCGGGGTGTGTGTGTGTGTGTGTGTACCTTTAATAGCTGTGGTAGGCTTGGTGGCCATTCTGCCCACCAGGCATTCTTTCAACATAGACTCATAATTCACCCAACGATGGACCTGTGCAGAAACATACCTTAAATAACTACATCAGACACTCCAGGACACAAGAATTTTTACTCCCCCCCAAGGTCCTGGGGCTCGCTTTTGTTGTTGTTGAACTTTTTTAGCTGGTGTTTTGTAAAATCATCATTACTACAAATCAGATTACGCAAAGCAAAAGTATAAGAGTAAAATAAATCTTTTGTCTTAAACCTATTTTTAAAATCATAACTTTGAAATGCTACACCAATTGTTAACCAGTGGACCATTTTAATCTTAATAGTGAAAAAGTTACTTTTGTGACAGCCCAGCACAGCTTTTCCCCTGGTCTTCTGTATGGGCTGTCAACCTCACTTCCTGTGTGGGAGGGGCAACAGAAAGTGCACCCATTCACACCTGTGCTGTTCTTCAGCTATATAAGCTGAAGGATTCAGCCATTTTCTCTCTCTCACCCTGGGCATATGGTTTGTGGTTGGTTTGGGTTCTCCTGCTGCTAGCCTTTGGCCCTAGTTTTGTTTTTCACACCTCATACAGACACACATGCAATACATCACTGACCTACAGATTAACACTATTTGACTTGCCGTAGTTAATTTGAGAACTCTGCCGATAAATATTTGGCTTGAATTCATGTGTTGTCCTCTCCTCTTTGTCATTCCCTTGATTCGGGTTGACACTTTATTATTATTAGTACATGAAATGCAGGACGTCACCTTGACCCTTAACTTTGATAGAGAGTGATAAATCGCTTTCTCAATCACTATCCACACCTGATCAAAGAGCCCAGTGCCATCTATCCCAGCTGCTTTCATTAGCTCCTCTTCTCCACCAGGATGGTAGTCCATGTAGGGGGTCACATTGTACACCATACCTGAAAATAAACAGTGAACAATAATTATCACTTTTTGGTTGTACGCCTCCAGTTGAGCTACATTTTACAATGACCAATTGTATATGAAATGTTATAATTTCTAATTTTTATACTAATATTGATTTTCTGAAGTTACTGCCTAAATTTGAACAAATCAAGGCAATAACAAAGTCAGCCTATCAGTTTAAGAATATATCAAGGTTAAAAAATCTGATTTCTCAGCAAGACCTGGAAAAACTAGTCCATGCATTCATCTTTAGTAGGCTTGATTATTGTAATAACATCTTTACAGGTTTACCTAAAAAGTCAGTTACAACTACAACTAAAGCTCATTCAGAACTCTGCTGCTCGAGTCCTCACTAACACCAAAAAAGTGGACCACATCAGCCCAGCTCTGAGGTATTTACACTGCCTGTCCATCAGAGGATAGACTTCTAAGTTCTGTTGCAAGTCTATAAAGCTCTGAATGGTCTAGGACCAAAATACATCAGTGACCTCCTGACCCCTCAGGTCATCTGGACATGTTTTTTTATTATTATTTTTTTTTTTAATCAGTTCCCAGAGTCAGAACCAGACATGGAGAAGCTGCACTCAGCTTCTATGCCCCACATGTCTGGAACAAACTCCCAGAAAGCCTCAGATCAGCTGAAACACTCTGTATTTAAATCCAGGTTGAAGACACACCTATTTTCAGCTGCATTTGAATAAAGCTCCAAATCTGCAGTGGTACTTATAAGCTTGAGTTTTAAAACTTAATCATATTCTAAGAATTGATTTTATCAATTGTTCTTATTTCTTTCTTCGTTGTTCAAATTTTAAATCATGCTACGTTTTAATGTCTCTGTAAAGCACTTTGAATCACCTTGTTGTTGAATTGTGCTATACAAATAAACCTGCCTTGCCTTGCCTGCCTTGACCTTTGACATTCAATCCAGGGGGGCATCCATATTAGACAATGACATTTCCTGAGACGGTTCAGGATATATCACATTAAAAAAAAAATGGAATAGGCATGAAATCTCAGTTGCCTTTGAATCTTTCCATTTCACCACCAAAATCTTTTGGGGTATTTTTTTTGTCCAAATGAATGTCTGTGCTAAATGGGAAAGAAACCTCAAGATATTTTTGGTGTATTATGTTCACCCTCACAGCTCTTGGTGATACTCCAAATAGCATGGGGAATTTATACCAGTGAAGTCTCTTTTTAAACACAGTGGAAAAGCAATCAAACTCATATTATCAGTGGGTCTCTGCTGGAAAAGCACACATCAAATCGAGAAACTATGAGCCTAAGTGTGAAAGAAAAAAGACTTGTTTTTTTTTTTTCTTTTACATATTTTAAGATCAAAATCTCCCACCTAAGTAAAGTTTTATGGTGGTGAAGAATAATCACACAACAACAACACAGCAAAACACACCTGTATCACCTCACACAGAAAATTTTGAGTAATACAAAAGGTCAGGTTTCAATTTAGAAAACAAACTATAAGAGATGTGGAGTGATATGTCAATGATAGCTGACATGCAAATACATGTACTACATTGAGATTGAAGTGTGAAAAAATGAAGCGTTTCAGACCCATCCCACCTTACCAGTCAGACAATGCAGAGGTGTTACTACTACTTCACCATCTAGCAGTGGAACCAACATATTTGTGTTATCTGATGATGGTGTGAATGTATCACAATTTAGTGTGGCTTGTTAGCTTTTGTACATTTACACTGACTACAGACTATATGCTAAACTTATTTCAGAAAGATTTATTCATTTGTCCCAAAGATTATAGTTTGTCTTGCTGATGGACATTTACTTAAGAGTGACAAAAAAACCTGGATGATGTCATCATCAGGTCAGCACGACAGCATAGTGGTTAGCACTGTTGCACCACAATAATAAAGTTGCATGTTCAGTTCCCGAGCCTGGGGCCCTTCTGTGCAGAGTTTGCATGTTCTTCCCATGCCTGTGTGGGTTTCCTCCCACTGTCCAAAGACATGCATCTTTGGGCTAATTGTTGACTCTAAATCATCCGTAGGTCTGAGTGTGAGTGTGAGTGAGAGTGGTTGTATGTCTCTGTCTCACTCTATGTGTGTTGGCTCTGCGAGAGACTGGCAACCTGTCCAGGGTGTACCCCACCCTTGCCCAAGGTGAGCTGGGATTTGGCTCCAGCATCCCCCTCTACCTGGAAATGGATAAGCGGTTGAAGATGAATGAATAATGTCATTATCAGGGTTATTTGTAACTGAAGAACCAGTGACAGTTTTTGATAGTTTACACAGTTTTGTAGAGTTTAGTGTTACTGGTCTAGTTAGCTGTTGAGAAGGCTAATCTAAGACTAACAACAGATTTCATCATTATCTTAGAGCAGGGGTGTCAAACTCAAATGTAGTTTATGGTCAGTGCATACTTTTCACTTGTTTATTTTAAGACAATCAGACATTTTAAGCTTTTGCGGGCCACATTTTTGACACATATGTCTTAGAGGATGAAGCTTCAGCTGAGTGGAACTGAGACAATAAACATTCAACATATACATTACTATACAAAAAAAACAAAACACTTAATTAGCTGCCAGTACAATAAAGATTTAGATTAGAAATACTGCATGTTACAAACCTTTAAATAGTGTGGCTCCTACATATATCTCTGACCTGCTAATTTGTTTGAGTCCAAAAAGAACCCTCAGATCATCAGATGAGAGTCTCCTGAATGTACCTCACTTTGTCTCCATGGCACTGATGAGATCATCTGCATTTTTTTTCATGATAACATTTCAGTTACTTCAGACTTTTTGTGTGCAAGTGTGTTCTGCCTACAGGGGACTACATTGGGTAATGATGGGTTACATTTGAGTAACTTTTGGAAAAAAAAATTACTTTTAAGAGTAATTTTACTGCATCATACTGCTTAAATTCACTGAAGTAGATTTGTAAAGAAGAAACACTGCTCCTACTCCGCCACATTCAGCGATACTTAACTTGTTACTTTTTTGTTTACCATTTGTGCTATACATTAAATGTGGTTTATCCATCCATCCATCTTCTACCGCTTTTTCACATCCGGGTCACAGGGGATGCTGGAGCCAATCCCTACGGACAACTTAAAGTCACCAACTAACATGCATGTTTCTGCACAGTGGGAGGCAACCGGAGTACCCAGAGGAAACCCACGCAAGTAGTTTGAACTGTTCAAGCATACATATATGTTAGGTATTGGTATTGGATTCAAAAGATTTAAGTTCTGAAAAACTAAAATTTTGATACGTGTTTCCTCCCTGAATATGTCTTTTAGGAAGAATGTTATTTATTTTTTAATTTATTATTTGGAAATACCAGAATTTGCATAGTATTTAATATTTTTGTCTGTCTGATTACATTGTTTCTAAAAAAATAACACAGACATTACAGTCAAACAGTTCAGTACTTGATCAGTCTTCTCACCAAATTCTTTTATTTTACTTCAGCAATTTTTTGGATGACTACATTTTACTTTTACTTGAGTAATATTACTTTGAAGTAAAGCTACTCTTACTTGAATAGAATTTTTTGCTACTCTACCCCTCCTCTGCTACATTGCTAAAATGGTCTATTAAATTAAAAAGCTGGAGTCACCAGACTCAACACAATCAAAAGGTGCTGATTACTTATATGAGTCTTAACACTCAAGCTTCTGCTGGTTAAATACTTAACATTATTGTATTAGTTGAATTTCACAACGCAGCATCTTCTATAATAAGGGAATTTGATCTCTTGAACCCTCACTCACACTTTTGCTGAGCACACACAGAGTAAAAATTTCACATTATGTGGTCAGGACTTTTGTCTCTTCTCTGCCATATTCAAATCAAAGTACCTTCCAGTACCATCACACATCATGACATCAAGTATCCTTCAAATTTCCCACCATGCAGGTTTTTCATCTGTCTCTCTAGAGTGTTAAACAGCTCTGTCCTGTGTCTCACCTCGTATGCAAGTCCAGCAGTCTTCCCTGGTGTTGTGCTTCTGAAGCTCTTCCTGGGTAACTTCAATCAGGCGCCCTCTGAGCCCAGTCAGGTCCTTGCCACTCTTCGAAAACCGGATCCAGTCCATTAGACTGTGGCCAGGCTTTAAGGCCACCTAGTCAGCAAAGGACAAAGTCAGGTGGCAGAGGATATGGGTGTCATTTATTCTGATCTGGAGATGTGATATGTGAATTTTAATGATACTGCTAACGTGTCTGTCATTCATGTCGTGTTCGTCTGAAAGTGACGTTCATTATGCGGTGTTACGATAAGAATGAATGGCTCTGAAAGATTTTGCCATGAACTTCTCCATTATTTGGCTCATATCAGTCACATAACTGTCGAGTTATGAATTCGAGTTCAGAGGACCCTTTATAGTTAGAGGATCTGTTTTACTGTTCTTATTCTTAGCCAGGAGTGTCAGGTTGTTCATGTAATACAACTCCACTGATGGCAGCTGCCCTAAAACCCCTGAGAGAAGTCTTACCTTTCCCCTCCCGGACTGCCCGGACGGTGCGACCCGCTGCTGGGAGCTCGGTGCAGGGAAGGACTGGGTCGGAATGTTTAACATGCTGTGAACGTTTAGGAGACAGTCCCAGTTTCGAAAAAAACCTGTTAAACAACCCGAATTATAGCATGAACAACAGTTGTGTAATCACACTGACTGCTGTGTGTTCCTGCTACGAGTGGTTCCCGTGTTGTAACACATAACTTTCAAAACTGTTGAGCAATGTTGCTTAGCCGGGCTAACCCAAGCTACGCTACGCTAACAACACAGCCAGACCCATTAGAGTGAATTATGCATAGTCATCGCGAATTTAGATAAAAGCCAATATTTTCCGTGTAAGTAAAATATCTGACAGGCAAATTTACTAGTCGCTCGGTAGCCTGCGCTCAATTGCGTGCTAATTTCCGTTTGAGATTCGGCCACTTAAGAACTACAACAACTGTCGCACATTCTGACGACATTATCAACAAATAGTGTCACTGAATTGCGACGGTCCTGCGTTCCTGGGTGCTCGAGTCAAAACGATGGTTTAAAAAGGCTCTAAGGTAGAGATAGTAACGTGGCCTCCCTTTAGATATATAACCGCAAAATGTGTTTTTGTAACTAAAATATTTTCACATAGCAGAAGAAGCGCATGTCTAGTTAATAAAGAATAACGGCTGATGTATCGTTTCAGCATTGCGTGTAGTTGCTTACAGACGTGCGCTGTCTTCGACGGACAGTTCACACGTGAATCCTAAATAACATAGAGATTATGTTTGTAACCCACCTGAGATGAATCTGTTAAAAGAATGAATAAAAAACGAACCATTTCGTCCTCCCCTTGAATCACTAACAGAATCATCATCTGAATCGCTTGGGTTTTCATCTAACATTGTGACAGCTTTGATGGAGTGTTCGGTTACAGTGTGTTGCTGTGCAGCCCTCCTCGCGGAAAGCGACGGGTTTACCTTTGGAAGGCTTATCTGGTAAGAGGATTCAGGGACAAGAGTCCTCTGACTTCACAACGAAGCCGTATGTCCATCTCATCAGGACTGTTCAATGCTGACAGATGTTACAAAAGGTAAAGAAAGACTTTTTATTTCATTCTGTGCTCGTTGTTTTCCACTTGTAATTTCGAAAGAAGCATAGGTGGGAATAACATGTTTGCTGTTTAACTGAGTGCCACAACAAAGCAAACCCCAGGAACCTGCTCACCTGTCTATCAAATGAATTCAAATTTAAATTACACAGCGCCAAATCATAACATGTAGAGCAGGTCTAGACCAAAGTCTTAATGGAATTTTTGAAGAGATCCAACAAATCATTCCATAAGCAAGCACTTGACGACAGAGGAAGGAAAAACTTCCTTTAACAAGCATAAATCTCACACACACACGCATTAGATATTAGAATCATCTTCCTTGGCTCAGACCTTGCTGTCCCGCTACTAATGATATTTACTTTTCATCATAGATTTTTCATTTGTACTCTATACTAAAGTATACTATGTCCAAGAATATGTTTAAATGTGCAAGTGCATGTGTGTGTATGTATGTGTCTGTTTATGATTGTTTTGGATGGAGTCTCCTTAAATGGTGGCTGAACTCATTTTACTGTATATTGTGAGTGCAAAGACAATAAAGAAATTATAAGAACAAACTGCCTGTTCCAGGTTCTTTGGCCATTAATTGATCAATTTAATAATTCATTCATACTTGGTACTTTCAATTAATGTATTTCCATTTCAACTGGCTGTATTATGTTCAGCTGTTCGCAATATTTCTCTCAATAAGCAGGCTTTTCTCCCAAAAGATATCAAGACATCAGTTCAGCATTGTGCTCATGCTGAACAGGATGACTTAGTGAGTTTATTTAAATGTATGGTTTTTGACTCTTTCATTAGTTTCACACGTGATTACTTTGTGAGTCACCCAGAGCTCAAGATCAATCAAATGCACACTTAACTTTATCTTTCTGTGCCACGTTTCTCTACAAAGCTCCCTACAGATGGCAGCAAAGATCAAAAAATGTCTGGTTTCATTGACCAAATGTTTTTTTTTTTCCCTTGCTGTTCATTGAGGCATTATGTTGTTGTCTACCACACCATTACAATATGAGGAGTGACAAGTTGGCTTAAATTCTGCACTTTTAGACATTGTAGACAAGTAGAGGGACAGTTTTTAAAAAAAGTGATGAAGTACATTTTACACACAGGAATAAATCTTCCAGCGTTAATTTGCCCAGCGCATCGAAAAGTGTTACATTTGTTAGTTTGCACTGTGTTGTATTCCTCCCCTGTCCTCTCACTTGCCATCACTGGCTTTATTTCATACTCCAACACTCCCTCTCTTTCTTTCTTTTTTCACTCCTCCCAGCTCTTTATTTTTCTCTTCAGATCCAGCACGGGGGCAGATAATTACAATTTCAAAACCATTTGCCAGATCATTACCAGCTAATCCTATGTTTGGTCTGATGAGTCACGCGCTTCATTTGCCACGGTGTGGGTAGCTTGGGACCCTTTCACAAATAATGGCCAAAGACCACCAGCCTGTCCTGTGAGGCCACCACACCACTGGGATTGGGGTGGAGAGGGTGGTGGGATGTCCGTCTGGGATAAGCAGGGATCACAAGACCCAGGAGAGTATAAATGAAAGTGTTAAGTGTGAATCTAGATGAGATGTTAAATAATTATTTAGATTAGTTTGTGCTGAAAAATAATACATTTGCTATGAGTAACTGTCGTCATAAAAAAACCCTTCAGTAGGATGAGTTGTGTAATTCCTACATTTGAAATGTTAATGTGGTCAAATTAATTGATTTTCCTTTTATTTCTATTTATTTAAGCCATATCTAATTGAAAGGTAGCCAAGGCAACTCATTATATCCTGTAGTGAAATTATAATGTAATAAATTGAGTTACCCTAACTCTCTGAAAAAATTTCAACTGTAACACCCTGTTATACCCTGCATCAACTGAGTTTTCCTGGCAGTGCAGTTTCTGCTTGAATTTATCTGGTACCAGCTGGTTAACCTGTTGTGTTAAATGTGCTTAGCATCCCAGTATAGGAACGTTAAGATTAGTAATATTACAATCGCTTTTAATGTGCTAAAAACTCATGTTACCCAGTATGGTCTTGTCAGATTAGTCTTAAAACTGCCGCTATGTGATGCATTTTTTCCCCCTTTTTCTGGGGTCTTCAGAGTCGCCTCAGCAATTCATCAAAGGTCGTCTGTGACTTGCTCCATTTGATTTGGCTACAGTTTTTATGCCAGATGCCCTTCCTGACACAACTCTCCCAATTATCTGGGCTTGGGACCAGCAAAAGCATACCACTGGCCTTAGGGCTGGGTTTTGAACCCGGGGCCTCCCACATGCAAAGCATGTAGCTCTACTACTGAGCTACATCTCCGCTTTATGTGCTACAATACAGGAGCTTATTATGAAAGGGGAGAATCTCTCTTTCATTGTTATCAAGTAATGGCTATGTTAAAACAAAGTCTCTCATAAAATGTATTCAAAATCAGCAGGCAGTGCTGCCACATAGAAACCACTTTTAAATAATAATAGTAATAACAGTAATAACAAGAAGAAGAGGAAAAAGAAGAAGCAGAAAAAGTAAGACATTTGTGGGAAACCAATGTGAATATAGTCTTGACATTTGCAGCAGGGTCAGCTCCTTGTCTAGTCCAATGCAAATAACAAAAATAGTCAGCCTTTGTGCTCTGTGACTAGCCTATTAATGAATTAATTAATTTAATAATGAATTTCTTGAACGTTAACAGTTGTACCATTGCAACTTCACAGAGAACTTCCAAAGGAAGTGTTGGTCCTGACTGGCTAAGTGTCACTATCCATGGTACTGAAACTTGGAAATTATTCTGATATTCTAAATCTGCATTAAACCTTTTCTATTGTTTTGAATGATCATATCCCTCATATACCTACATGAAGCTATATGTCAAGTACACAATTACATACACACAATCCCCATCTGACTCTTCATTAAACAAAATTTGTGTGAAAGAAAAATAATTTAATAGACTCAATGGACTTTACAAGCTGATAGTTTTTAGCACCGCATATTTTAAGGATAACTTTTGGAAAGCTACTAGGTCATGGATAACTATATTAGCCAATGATTTACTTCCCTCTGAGTTTGGAGTCATAATTCCTATAAATTGAGCCTGAAGTCCATCTTGCAAAATAAACAGGGTGCATGCGGTATTATATCGTACAAAGAAAAAAAATAAATAAATAGTAACACACACATATATGGTACAGGCTGTCACAGTGTTGTTGAGGGTGGTGGTAAAAAGAGGACCCAAATGCAGGAGCCAGACTGGGTGTAGAGGTGAAGATAGGACTTTAATGGAAAAAGAATCAAAAACTACAAAAGAACAGAGAGGCAGGCATAACTACATACGCTGAGGGACCATGAACATAACCAAGAGACAAAATGTGAACAAGGGGCAAAGAGAGACACGGGCAGAAAGACAACCTCACCAATGACAAGAGACAAGGATCTGACCAGGACTTAAAGACAGTGACTAGACAAGACACAGGTGAATCACATTAGGGCAGGGAAGGCAATCACAGGAGAGCACAACCAGGAAGTAAACAACGGGGAACACAACAGAACCAGGACTTCAAAATAAAACAGGAAGTGACAACACAAACCGAACACACCAGACCAAACTCAAAACCTGACCACAGAACTCAATACATGACACAAGCTTTGGTTTAGTAAATCTCTCCCATATGACGGTTCTCCCACCTATTGTTCGGCTGAACAATGAATCAGTTCATGAAAATAACTGACATAAACAAGTCTGATACCATGGTTCTGTTCCCAGAACTCACCCTGGACTGGAGGTGGGTTGCTGTGGAGTCGTAACCCACAGCAACCCACTTCAGATTTATAGCTTGGGATTCAGTTTATGTTGACAGTAAATTGGAGTGCAGGATACATTTGCATCAGCGTTGATTGGTGCCAAGTCAACAATTGCCAGGAAATGTATTGGACCACAGTGGGAAAGTGAGAGCTAAGGTGGAGGACCAATTTACCTGTTGATCTTTCCGCTACCTCTCAATTTCCAGAGCTAGAAGTACCTGAGATGAGTTTCCTCCATATTCCATCTGCAGATAAAGTGAAGCGCAAGCAGTAAAACCATATATATTACCAGTCAAAAGTTTGAATCCACTTTCCTTTTCATTTCAGTAGGAAAGCATGTCCAAATCTTTGAATGGTACTGTTGGTACTGTATATTATTATACTCTCACTCGCTCATTTTCTGCTGCTTATCCATCAGGGTCACAGGGGGGTGCTGAAGCAATCCCGGCCACCATTCTGGACAAGTGCAGCGTACACCATGGCCAGGTCGCCAGTTTATTGCAAGGTCACTACACAGAGGCATACAGAGACCAGAAAAACCATTCATCCTCAGTGCATGTCTATGGACTGCGGCAGGAGACTGGAGGAAACCCATACAGACAACATGCTAACTCCACACAGAAAGTCCCCAGGCCCAGGAATTGAGCCCATGCCCTTCTTGTTGCAAAGCTGGAAGCTGGTGAGCCCAGCTACCTACATATCAGCCAATCCATCATCCAGATCATCCAAACTAGAAATGGTAGGGACACTTAATAGGCCTGTTCAAATTAAAGGTTAGATAGGCCACAAACCTAATCCAAACCAAATTCCATTCTTTCAAGTCCCTGGTGCCATTGCTGTTTTCTGTCATTTCTGTTTCCTATCATTCGGTCAAAGGTTACTATACAAATTGTCAATTAGATTTTTTTGTCAGGAAGGGACACAGTAATGTCTCAGTATTTTTTTCTCATAGCCCAAAATATAGGTTCTAACCAATTTCAAAATTTCTGATCAAAATTATGTTCAACACATTTTTTTGTGTGTTATCCTTTTAAGCAGACAATGGCTTCCATTAACTTCTTGCTGTCTTTCCATCTGTGCCAGGGCTGCATTATAGCTGTGAAGACAGGCGACATCAATAACACTTGGTCCTTAGCAAAAGCAACACATTAGACATTTACGTCCATCTGTTTCTTTGTCTTGTGTTCAGGTCTCGTTGCCAGTGTCTTCTTGTAAACATTCACACCCAGTACTGTTTACTGTTGTTGTTGACAGTTATGTCTCAGCTGTGTACTGGTTGTGAATGCACACAGTGCCATATGGTTGTATATGTGCAGTAAAGCCCTATGTTTCCTTTAGTGTGGATGTTGACTGGACCGTTCATGATGCCACATAATAAAGAGTTTCCATAGCAACACATGAGGTTGAGATGGTGAGGTGAATCAACAAATGGATTTGACAACCATTTTATTTTCTCATCACTCCAGTTCCATTAATATTTGCCAAGTAATATTTGACAACCACATTAATTGTTCTGATTTGCATGCACAAGTTTATCTGTCATTTAAGTGCAGCTCTTGTTGATATGTTTAAGTGCTTCTATATTTTGAATTTATAAAATTTAAATAATTAATTGCAGATTTGTAGGTATATCTGCCTTCATCAATTGAACAACATACAACATCTGACAGTTTCTGTATGTGTCACCAAGCACAAGCTACAAGCTAAATGTTCTGTCATGACAATCGACCATGGTGGCTTAGTGGGGGAAGGGGGGTCAGTGTGTGGGGTATAGGATTGACTCAGTGGAGAAACACTAAGGAGGGCAAAACCAACTGAAAGCCCATTAGACCTGTGGGAGGGCAGATCCTGTCAGGATCGGTGGATTAGTGCTAACTGACACTTTAAAAATATACACGTGAAAGTGTTCAACTGTAGCTCTGCTTCCCACAGAGGTAACAATTAATGATGAACTTCATACTGAATTATTCATTTTCTGTGGTCAATACTTGCAAACAGTTAAGTTTTAGTTCCTACAAAAGAATGCAAAAAAAAGAAAAAGCTGTATGTAATCCAAAGAAGTTCACAGGAAAACAAAAATATTGATTTATTTTAACCCTATAATGCAGTGCGTATCATATTTGATATATACATTTATGAGACGATTGAAGAAGTCAGCTGTTTGGAAAAAAATAAAGCTGCAGATATAAAAATACAGATGTTACAGATAACCAAGCAAAAATGTTTTTGTTATTGCCTGAATTGGGTGTAATGCCTGATGTAACAAATATGATATAAACAAAAAGGCAAATATGCTTCTTCTTTTTTTTTTACAGTTTGTTAAAGGGCCAAACAAAGACTAAAAAAAAATGAAATAAAAAAATTTAATTGAATTGAAAAAATTTAATTTTCTGTCCAATATTTCTCTAGCCAGGCATTATAGGGCTACATGGCAAGGGATTTACAGATGTGGATGTGATAAGGAGTCAAGTTTTAAGAATAAGTCTGAAAATATCTGGTGAAAATATGTCACATGTGGAGCAGAGAAATTAATCCTATTGACAAGACTTGTGTTTTTACCAAAGCCTTTTTATTATTTTTTTCTGGGCTGGAGAACATCTATTATTGAAATTCACAAGAAGGAAGCTACATTGTTGATTCAAAAATTAGCATTAACACACAGTAGTTTTGACCAAAAATGGATGGATGTACTGCTGATATCTTTTCGGTAGACTTTTGAAAAACCTATACTGGCCAGTTTTGGGGGGAACAAAATAGTTTTTAAAAGCTGAAACAATTTATTTAAAAGGAACCCCAGGGCTTAAATCTAAAAACCACAGAGAAGGTAGGCAGACATGCCTTCTTTATGCTGAGAGTGTTCAGAATTTCGTTATGCTTGTTCATAATGACAATAAAGGTTCTTGAATCTTGAATCTTGAATGGCAATTTTCTTTCTTGGACAATGGTCAAAAGAAAATGAAAAAGATAATGACTTAAATTCTAACATCTGATTTCAAATGCTTGAATAAAAACTAAGCACATACAACCAAGAAAATATTGAGACTAATTTAGAATATCTAAGTAAGGTACGGCAAAATCCTTATTTACATGGACATACACAGAAATTCCATACATAATTCTGGCTTATCTAATAATTGAAATGTGCATACACACACACACACACACACACACACACACACACACACACACACACACACACACACACACACACACACATTGTTCTTACGTTCTTGTATTCACATATGAAATTATATATTCCCTAACCTTTACCATCACAGCTGCATGACCGTGACCTTTTGACCCTCTCTAAGCAATGGTGGACAAAGGACACAGCTCCATTACCTGCGTCAAAGTACAGATCCTCCTGGTCAAATCTTACTCCAATAAAAGTGAAAGTAGCTAAGTTAAACTATGACTTGAATAAAAGTACAGTATTTGTTGGAGTATTTGCTTAAGTGCTTAAGTGCTCAAAGTACTTGACTTGACTCTAAAATAATGCAATTAATGAATTTAAATACTGAATAAGCAAATCATATAGAAACAAACTTCAACTGAAAAAAGGACTCACACTGTAATTATATTGCTCTTTTTATTAAAAGAAAAGCACCCTTGTTCAAAATCAAAATGCTAAGTTATAACAAACTAAGACATAAAAATTTAATTTGGGTAACAATCCAAAAAGTGCAATTTTTCCTCTGCATTCTGCATTACCCTCCCATCCCCTCACCCCACCCCCCCAATCCTCTCCACTCATTTCCCTCTCTCTTTTCTCCTTCTAGTGTACTGCTCAAACTGGAAGAAGTTCTTGTTCAGCCTGAGCAAAAGTTTGTTTTCAAAGTTTTGTGAAGTAATTCTATGTTGGAGTGAAGCTGCACCCAGTAGCTAAAAAGCACTAAAAAGTCTGTCACACGCAGTAGAGCCAGGCAGGGCTATCTTTAACTTGAGAGAGAGGTTGGACATAGCTGGGAAGGAAGGACTAATTTAAAACGATAAGAATCAAGACTGGAGTTCAGGTATGGCCACAGATGATCAGAGAGAGGAGGAGCAGCCGAAGCCATGACTTATGGTGCACAGCTGCCGTGGATCACCCTTCCTCTCCTGCTTGACCTCAGTTTGGATGTTACTGACTGGCACATGCGCAAGCGACAGCTATTATAGCACCACTTAAACACAAGAGATGTGCATGAACTGAGTTAATGGAATTCAAAATGAATTTAAAATTAAGTAAATGAAGTAGTTCCAAAACGAGTGCCTACTTCATAGAAATGTAGTGGAATGAAAAGTCCAATATTGGCCTTTCAAATGTGGTGGAGTAAAAGTACAAAGTTTCAAAAAATAAATCACTCAAGTAAAGATCCTCAAAAACTGTACTTAAGTACAGTACTTCCATAAATCTATTTTGTTCCTGTCCATCACTGTCCATTGGGGCCTCACAGGTTCTGTGAAGACGAGATGACCAAAACCTGTAACCCACATAAACCAAATAATGTCCAAAACATATCAACACTACACAAAAACCAATTGTTCAAACCCACACTACTTTAAACTTGTAGGTCCAGCATTTCGGCCAAACCACTTACATCCCTTAGTATAGTTTGCTCCCTCACCCCACAAACACACCTTAGAGAAACACTTATAAACACTGTCATCTGACATCTTTTAAGATGTCCTGGAAACATGAGGATTATCTCTGCCTTCTCCTCTCACTGTGTCTGTTTATATGGTCTTGTAGAGAAAACTAAAGGGTATTACTCTTTCTCGCCTGTTCACCAGCAGATACAGAGAATTGGCTGAATATGTGACAGTAATAGGTTTGATACTTATTTTATTTATTACCTAATACTTCCTGTTTTGTTTTGTTTTGTTTTTTTTTTTCTCTGCTGCTTGGTTTTGCCCCTTTATAAATAGTCTGTCAGTGTTTATCCCAAAAGGGTTGATTCATTTTCAGCACAAACAATATGCAGAAGACAACTAGGATGACACTAAGTGCTGTCCTCCATAATGAGTCTGACCCCTGATGTCTTCTTAAATATTCTGCACTTCTGCTAATTAATGGAAGTGTCATGCTTGTACTAATTGCTTCGTGCCTTGTTATTGACAGTCTTAATAAAGTAGAACAGGGCTTATTAATTACCACTTACAGGGTCCTAACAATATCACATGCAGCCCTGGGAGGTCAGGTCAGATGGTCCACTCACCACTGAACAGGTAAAGATCTACTTTTGGTAGAGTCAACCTTCATCTGGAACAATTCAAGTGATGTGATTGATTAAGGTGCAGCTACAGTTGCAGGTGTGTGATGTATATTTCTGAATTGTATAAAATTAGAACAAACTGCATTGTCTCAAGGAGCTGAATTATTAAGCAGTCCACAGACATAGATACTGATTTAGTTTTCTGGAAGTGGTCATTTATCAAGATCAATACGATTTGACTTCTGGAGTCGATCTCTTGTGATCATTAGATATAAACAGCCTGACAGCTCTTCCACATTGCCTTTATTTTATAGTTCCAGAGTCTATGATCCAATGGCACAATAAAAAACTATAAAATAATTATGAAACATTCATAATATCTCAGTTAATGAGCTTACTATATGCAAATCATGGTACATGGAGCATGGTATATAAATAAAAAAGTTCCTGCTTCCCAATTAATACATGATTCGACCTCTAACTCACCACAACAGTATTGCAGAAATGTTTTGTTGACTGATGAGACAGCACTTGAATTTGGAAGGAAGATGAACTAATCAAACTACTAACGATGGTGCAGCAAGGCAATGGCAACCAGGAAATCGAAGACATAATGACCAACCAACAAGCTAATAAACCATTTGGAATTCACAGTCAGAACAGAGACTTTAACTCAATAAAGCTGTTCTGTAATGATGTAAACGTAATTGTTCACACCAGACATCTTTTAAACATTTTTAGATTATTATTTTATTATATTATTATTATGTGAATTCTCCTAAAGGTAAGTCGATTTGTTTGTTTTGTTTTGTTGTTTTTTTTTTTTTTTTTGACTTGTCATTAATGCTGATACTCTTTCAAGTTCAAGTTCATAAGTTCCAACTTTTAAGCTATCCTGATGAAAAACCATGAAATGATGTTTAAAGATTTGGAAGAAGCAAATATTCATCTTTTTTTTTTTTTCTTTCTTTTTCCGTTTAATGTATGCACAATGCTGAAGGATTTGAGGTAATTTAAATTATGATTAATTGACCACAATCTGAATTTCTTGAGGAGCTTTTTGAAATGTGTTTTTCAGTATTTTTGACAATGTTGGTTGTAAAGGTCGATTTGAATATGTTGCGCATTATGGTGCAAAGAAATTTAAGTATGGAGTATGGAGTTTCTGTGGAATAGTTGCCATCTAAAGCCCATGATCAGATAAGCTGCAGTCTGTTGCCTGTCCGCGGGGTAACTTCATTAATCATGGTTGTTGTGGTTAGCACTGTTGCCTCACAGGCAGACAATTCAAGGTTCAAACGTCTCGTGTCTTTCTGTCTGCAGTTTGCAATGCTCTCTCATGTTCTTTCTTTTTTTCTGCTACTGCCAAAGTCATGCATGTGACATTTAGTGACTCTAAAATTGCAAGCAGGCATGAGCAAGAAAGGTTGTTTGTGTTAATACGTCTGTGTAGACTGGTGACCTGTCGAGGGCATACACCGACGTCAGCCAATGTCAGCCTGGATTTGCTACAGCCATGAGTAAAACCGACACAACCCTGAGATTAGGCTCCAGCCCTGAGGGTCAGGGAGAGAGAGTGGTGTTATTCACCTTGATCCTATGTTGTTGCTGTGCAATACATTGCAGTTTTTGTTGGTAATTTTGTTTGCCCCTGATAACATTGAGGCCTGTGTTTACCAACACATGACAATGAAATTTATCACCTTTTAAGGGTAAATATGTACTCTCCCACACTTCACTATCTCAAAGAGATAAAGAGAACTAAAGAGACCTTGGCAATTACTTAGAGAGGCCTAATTTAGGGTGTGAATAAGTTGACAGCGGGAGCATAGCTGATAGTGTTTAAATCATTCTATCACCTACACAATAATGTGTTGGAGCCTGACAGCATTGCGGGTGATAGAACTGACGTTCCCTCTGGTGATATTTTAATTAGAGCTTTCAGTTGAAAACACCATGTGCTTTACAGTTGTGTGGAAAAGATGTGCTTGGTTTTCACGTATTCCTTTGATGGCGTAAGTCAGGAATCCTACATAGTTATGCTCTAACTGACTCTTTTAATAGCCTATAATACTAATCTAAAGCGGGTAGCACAGCTGCATAGTAGTTAGCGCTGTCATCCCACAATGAGAAGGTTGTGGGTTTGGTTCCCGGCCTGGGTCCTTTCTGTACGGAGTCTGCATGTTTTCCCTGTGTCGGCATGGGTTTCCTCTGGGTACTCTGGTTTCCTCCCACCATCCAACGACATGCATGTCTAGGTTAACTGGTGCCTCAAAATTGTCTGTGGGTCTGAATGCAAGTGTGAGTTGTTGTTTGTCTTAGTGTGTTGGCCCTTTGATGGATTGGCGGCCTGTCCAGGAAACCCATGAAGGAACCCCATGCAGGCACGGGGAGAACGTGCAAACTCAATAGGAATCGAACCCATGACCTTCTTATTGTGCGGCAACAGTACTGACTACTATGCCGCTGTGCTGCTACCAATGCTCATTAGAGCCTATAGGCAAACTATGAGCATTTCTGTGTGGACAGAGCACACTGATGATTTCACAGATTAGTGTAATCATAACGACAACAGAGTCATAATCAATGAGACATGGACACCTACATTTAAACTATATAGATCTTTATGTCTGAAAATATTGTTATAAATTGTGGTAATACTTCAGGATCAGAATCAGGATGTCTGTGAAGGTTCTCATTTATCCAGGTCATAGCTATTCAAAGAGAGTTGAGTCAGAAGCGACTGGACTTGGACTTGGTTCTGTATCCTTGAAGACCATACAATTTTTGCTGAGGTTTACAGTGTGAACTGTTCTTATGAAGACATTATACTACTTTAAAGGTCTTGTGTTTTACACTTATGTTTTTTTATCTGAAGGGATTATATCTATAAGAAGATATGTATGGCTTTAAGCACCTAAATCATTTCATTGTTGTTTTACATCTTTTCTCTGAAGCGTGTCTATAATAATATTTATTTATGGACCACTACTCTAACAATTAATTACATTACATACCAACATCCTTTGCACAGGACATCAGTATCAGATGTGGCTCATTTCAGGCACTAAAATCAACAATAGCCTGATAAGCCAAGGTAGGACTGGGTTGTATTAGATTTTTTATGACATCACAAGTTTCACAAGTCCTGACAGCTGGCTTTAAGGCTCAGTTTCTGAATGCAGACTGTGAGCATTAGTCTGTGAAATGCTTTCTGATGCTTTCACAGCATTATTATGAAACATGCTGTATAATTAAAGAAGCCATGGGAGTCTACATATTGATTCAATGGATCTTTGAGAATTTGAAACAAACAAATGTTTTGAGGACATACTCAATGTGTAAGAATTACCTTCTCAAAGATATAAACCATTCGGAAAACTAAAAGATGATGTTTGTCAGGTGGATGTAAATGTAAGTGTTTGAACTAAAATGATTAAACTGTTTTTCTTGTGCAAGCATTTTACAAAGATAATCTCTAAACATGCAAGACATGTATAAAAGCTCCAGGCACAGTCAATTCAAAGTCTTTGTCTTTGTGTGTTTCTTCCACAAACTGAGGCATCTCATAATAAAAACTCAAACATGGCCGCAGAGGTCAGTAAATTGGATGGTGGTGGCTTAACTCATTTCTTCGGAGCCAAATAAATGAGCCCAGCCTGCCCTTGTGGCTGTTCACGTGCTGGTTGAGTTAAGACTTGAAGTGTGTACGCAAAACATTAAAACATCACTTCAGAATGCAGAGGCATTCTTATGGTCAGACATATGACCATTAGCAAATATTAGACTGTTTGATAACACGCTCATGCTAACCATAAATTCTGGTTACCATTTTCTTATGTTAGCACTTACCCACAAACTAAAACTTTTTAAAAACACTTAAGACAGCATGTCCAGAAAACAGTCCTATAAGGTGAATGCTACAATTGAAACAGTTTCAGTGTGTTTGCCAAAACAAAGGAAACAAAGGGATGTTTAGATCTTACTGTTCAACTGGCTGCAGTGCAGTCTCATACTCCAATACCCCCTGCGACCCGGAACTGGATGAGCAGTAGAAGATGAATGATTGGAAGTGAATTGAAAATTGAAAAGCACCCATATTCTGTTAATAATCCCTTTTGAAAATGTTGTGAACCACAAGATTAAAGTTATAATATGATCTAAATCTAATGAAATTAGGTAAATATTATAGACTTGTATGCTATAAAGGTATGCCAAATACCAACTCATCAGTGCAGGCACAAATGGAGCCACGCAAGATGATAAGTATCTATATCAGAGTAGTTAGCTGAACTAAAGCGCAGCAGAGTTCTCTGTATCCATCCCTCTTCCCAGTCAGCTTGCTTCATCTTTCCTCCTTCCATTATGTTCAGTGCAGAAAATGTCAATATGAGGAAAGGTGAACTGATGATTTTAGTCACCTTCAACACAAACATACCCACCCACATACACAGTACCCCACATAGCTCAAACCAAGCCAGCACACACATACAGTATACACTAATAGGAAACCCATGCTTTACTAATAGGCTGAGCATTCCCTCAATCTGTCTCTCATCCCACTTGTGGTGTAGGATTGATATCTGATTATGTTAGGTCACTCATCCAGATGGACCCATGTTCAGACACCCATCTGCCCCACCCTACTCCCCACCTGACCTTTCACCTCCTGCCGTGTTGTCTTGGAAACCTGTTCTGTGGAAACGAGGAGGATGGGGATGGAGAAGTGGGGAGAGCCCAGGAGGAGGCTGGGGGAGGTATCTGTGTTTGGTATTCTAGGCTAATCTCATGGCTGGTTAAGCTCCATGAATAGAGAGTGAGCTGGCAATGAACGTCTCGACTCCCCCCCAACCCTCCCCCAACACCCTCCTCCACCCTTTCTCTCGTCTCTCAGTGTCTGTTCTCTGTGGCTTTTCTTGGGTACTCCACCTCATGTACTCCTGTTTTACGCAGTGCTCTGCTTCCTTTCTACCTCCCTCTTTTCTCTTCTCTGGTGCCAGACAGATGGTTCAGACAACAAACATTTGTCTGAAGTCCTGCATTCCTGACTGCTCTAATAAATAAAGTGGAGTAAGCAGGAGATTTTGTAAATAAGAACATGTTGCTTTGGAATACAGATGTACCCCAACAGCCTTTCTTGCAGCTTTGAGATCAGGTCTCAACAAGTACACAAATGATTACTGGGCATTTTACAAATGTTACATCAATAGCAAAAAAATATATGTTAGAATTCTTTTTTCAGTAGTTTCATTTATTGTATTACGTGTACCCCTTTTAAAACAAAAATTAGCAGTCATACACTTTTTAATCATGGGTATGCCCACTGTTAAAAGCTCATTGCTCCTTTTGCTGATAGAGATTGTTGATAGAGGACAGATAACTGTGTTGTGAATCCTGATTGTAGCTGTTTCCATTGTTGGCAAAACAAAATCTTAGTTACTTTGTTTTTGACCAATGTAAAATGGGCATCATAGCCTCTTCTTTTCCATCTTCTCCCCGTGTTTGCATGGGCAATCTGGTTTCCTCCCAACATCAGAGACATGCACTTTTAGGTTAACTGGTGACTCGAAATTGCTTGTAGGTCTGAGTGTGAGTGGTTGTCTCTGTATGTTGGCCCTGCGATGGACTGTACCTCGCTGTCACCCAATGTAAGCTGAAATTGGCTCCAGCACCCCCTGAGACCTGGAAATGGGTGAGTGGTAGAAAATGAATAAATTAATGTACACAAAGAAAACTAAATCAGGCCTCTGTCTGGGAGCCCTGATAATCTATGAACTCCCAATCTACACCATGATGAATTTTACTATAGGCAAGTCTTTATAGCTGTTTGATATTTAGAAATGGCCCAAGCTGTATACAAAGCCTTGTTTTCAGTGGTAAGTTGCTTTTTTTTTAATACCCCCATAGCCAAATACCCCAAATCACCTGATGAAAGTTTTTGAGAGTCCAGCTAATCAAGGTTCTCCAACCAATCAATGTTGCACTTAAGTCAACCCATTTAATATTCCCAGTAAGTTATTAAATTATCTGTACTTCCATATGGCAGGTGTGAGGTGCTCTTCCCATCTGAGGAGGAAACTGCTTTATTGCTGTTGTAAAGATGTAAGAGGAAGCATTCCCTAACTTGTAAATTCCCTGCAAATTCCCCAGATCTCAGTTCAATCCAACATCTGTGGATTGTGCTGGACAAACAAATCTTATTCATGGAGGCTCCGCCTCACAACTTCCAGGACTTAAATGATTTGGTGCCAACATCTTGGTACAGATACCACAGCTCATCTTCAGAAGTCTAGAGTCCAGACCTTGACAGGACACAAAATGGGAACCTACACAATATTAGACAGGTATTCATTATGTTATGGCTGATGCATGGTTGTCTCTAAGGGAGGGATAGTAAAAGAACAGCTTTCAAGTGTTCTTCAAAAACACCCTAAGTAAGTAAGTAAGTAAGTAAGCACAGCAGGTCAGCATTTTTCCCCACTGTAAATTCTTCTCATGCTTTTGTTCCCTGTATCAGATACACAAAATTATGTTAAATTTGTGATTATTTTATCTTCCTGTTTTAATACTTCTTGAAAGCGCCCTTAAACAAATGCTCTACTGCACTGTACAAACTGGTCTTTAAATAGCTCATTGTTGATCCAAATAAGACACAGCTCGATGAGTTATTTAAAGCTCAACACAGTGAAGGCCAGTTAAAAGGCTTATCATATGTAATCAACCCCTATCACACTGCCGCCAACCAACAGAGAAGAGAAAAATGTACTTCGATTTTTCTTTAGCAAAATGCATCTCATATCAGAAGATATAGAGTTTTTTTTAGCCTTAAAGTCAGAAACAATTTTAAACAATGGGGGGTTAAAATTAAACAATTATAATTATTTCATTTTAAGGCCATTACACACACATACCCACCACACACACACACACATCAGAACTTACTGTAACAGAGAAGTGTTGACAGCAGCCTCTTTGGTAAATATTTAATTTAGGCAAGCAGGCTCGATCTAATCTCCCTGCATGCACTGGGCTGATGCTCAGTTATCCAGATGGAAAGCTTTGCAGGCAGTTATTTGGTAAACAGCTGTCATATGTTATGCTATGTTTGAGTACAGACAAACACATAAGTAATTCAAGTTATTCATGTAATTTAAGTTGACAGAGTAAGCCAACAACTTTCTAGTTCTCAAATTTTATGAAAAAAATATTTTGCTTCAGGTTATCAATAACAATACCTACCCCTGGATATATTCCAATAAATTTCAGTACTACAGTCAGCATCACCACTACAGCACACAGTGCCTACACATGGAATGGGCACCCGAGGTCAGACATAGGGAGCTGGGAAGCAGTTGTGGGGAACTTTGCCTATGCTCAGCATTATGATGTTTTTTTGGATTGGAGATTATCTGTCTGTTATTTACAAAGATTCGGCACGGGTTGTAACCTGGAAAAGAAAAATATGCTATTAGACATCAACCAAAAACCTCTGTTAAACAGCTTTTCTGCTATTTAGGGATGTTGCTTATTGATAAACATTGACTTTTCTTTAACTCCAAATCAACAAAGAAAGAAAAAAAAATGTGTGAAATTTGTCTTTCAAGTGGCTTAAAGTGTAAATTTGTACTGTCTAATCACTCATGGTGACGTAAATCGCTCTCTCTTGTGCTCTCAGACTTTAATTTTTCAAAAATGTCTCTTTTAGAACATTTTTTTATTTTAACTATCACTTTAAGTAAGTTGAAAAGGGAGGTGTTTACTGAGTCTAAAAAACAAAAAAGGCATTTTGTGCACAATAAAACAGTAATTACGGTTGAGATTTCCTCCCATCGCCTTTCACAGGGCTTCACAGGATCACTTGCTCATAGTTGAGAAAAAAGCTGTAGATTCATTATATACTGCCTCTTGGACATTCCTGCCAAGGTTGAAATTTCCATTGCTAATATGAACTTTGCATAAGTGCTTATAATGGTAGCGTCAATTCAGCCTGGTTATTGTTTTTCCACTAAAGTAAAGCAAAGCTGAGAAAATTCCTTGGTAAATATAAACTTTGCTTAAGTACTTATGTGGCTGTTCTCTCACTCCCATATGGTCGCCAAAGGCACAAAGCCTCAGGGGGAATACCAAGCAGGTCTGCTAATCCCCCCCATCCCCATCCACTAGACAAAGGGACAGTTCTTCAAAGCAGCACTGGGCCTTTCAACAGTTAACAGCAGCGACTACTTTTAAACATGACAGTGTTTGGGAATACTTTGTACCACTAACCACTTGACGATCTCCCACACTCCCATACTGCTCACTGCCCATCAATAAATGCATGTTGTTCATAATATATATCAATATATGATTAGTTCATTTAATGATGTACATGTTTTTGTAATTTAAAAAATGAATCTGTAAACAGTAGACACTCTACTAAATTTCAAATAATGAACAAACTTTTGTATACTGCCATGAATTCTGTGGAGGTTTTCTACTGCACACAGTGCAAACAGCTGTATATTTAAATTAAGCTTAACTAGTTTATAATGATTATGTTTTTTTCCATTATCTTAGTAGTATTTTGATTGAAAGTTTAAGGAGGCAAATCCACTCCTGTTGTATTTGTATTCCAGCACCTCTATGCAAAGCAAGTGTATTCCATTATATAGCTATACTTCTACATGCTAACAGCAAATCAAAATCTATAGCTTTTTAAGTAATTACAGGGCAGTGATTTTTGACATTGAATGTAAATGTGCTCAAATGCTGATGGCACTGAAAATGGAATGTAGTGACACACAGACTGAGCTAGGCATCAGACATCACTGCTAACACAGCATATAGAATAATGCTCCCTACGCTGTGGGGAGATTTAAAAGTGTGAGCTCTGCTGCTGCTGCACGTCTGTATGGTGGGAGTGTGAAGTGTTATCATTAGTAATGTGATTAACACCTTCTCAGAGGAAGCATTAGAGGGCAGCGATTCGTGTGAGTGTGTGTATTTTGTGTGTAAAACAGAAAAAGAGATGTGATGTGGTATCTTTGGATGATGGGGGTGTCAATCTTTAGTTGGTCTCACTCAAGCCTGTAATATTTAAGAATGTGAGTGTTTTGGATTTGTTTCAGCAGGACTGCTATAATTACCTTGTTAATATATTAGTGACCAGCATTGATTACTTGGCTAATCCAATCACAGAGGCTGCAATTGATCCTTATGCAAGCAGCCTGACAATAAGCACTTTGTGCAAAGAGACGCTCAATAGCACATGCACAATTGGCTCTCTCACAGCTTAATTGGCTAAAATAAGCCAAACATTTTGGTTTCCCTCTCAACATCCAGATCAATGGAGGGAATGAGGCCTGAATTCAGATTACTTTCTTAACACACTCAGCTTCTTTCCCTCCCCCCAGTCTCTACATCCTCGCCCTTATGTCTTTTTCTTATTCATTTTTCCAAGATTATTTTCTCTGTCACAGTGAAGAGAGCGGAGGAAAAATACGTCACAGCTGTCATAAATGTCATGCCTTAGAAAGAATCTCTGAAACAGAGAACAGGTTGTAGGCATGGATTAGTGTCTGTCACGTTCATGTTTGTGATATAATAAAGCTCAAGTAACAGTTGGCTGCACATTTGGCTGTGCTTTGAATTAATATTTGATTTATGATTATCTAAAAAGTAATCCTCATCCCTGAATGGAATTAGAAGATTGCTTGATAACTAAAAGAAAAAAAATATCTATCTATCTATCTATATATATATATATATATATATGCATATGTTTATAAGCATTTGTTTCCTTTAGTAAAATAGCTACAGTTGAAATATAAACGCAAGTCAATATGAAATGGTTACTATCCTCAGGTGCTGGACAGGGACTTGTCACAGGGAGATTCTGTCACAGCCTCCACTATCCACCACCAAGTGAGCACCTTGTGACCAATACAATGGATGCCTCATGCTGCACTGCAAGCTACACAACAGTCACATGAGCATCACCAGGTCTACCACAATGCATGCAATAGCGCAGCTCGAACAAGTACTCCCCCACCACTCGTCCCCTGCCTACAAAAAAGTAAAAAAAAAAACAAAAACAAAAACAATTCAGTTTGTTTGGGTTTACAGGAATGTATAACAGACTTGAAAGACAGACAATAGCCCATTAAACAGTATACAAATCATCTAATCACAGCCATTCGGGAATGCTGATCAACATGCACATTGTCCAGCCAATTAAACTTGTCCCAGCAAAGCAACAGCCTGGCACAGCCTTGCACAGTCTGGAGTCCTGGTTAAGGGAGATATTGTGAGGTTGACAACTGATTGCATTCAGATCAATCAGGATGAGCCTGAGATGGATATCCTAAAAAGTTTACATAAATATTTAAATCAAATCAAATCAAATCAGATTTATTTGTCTAGCGCCAAAACATAACAAAGTTACATCAAGGCACTTTACATATAGAGCAGGTCTAGACCAAACTCGTCATAAAATTATTTAAAGAGACCCAACAGATCCCCTCATGAGCAAGCACTTGGCAACAGTGGCAAGGAAAAAGTTCCTTTAAGAGGCAGAAACCTCTTAAAGAAAACCATCTGCCTCGACCGATTGGGTTGAGAGTGGGAGAGAGACAGAGAGAGAGAGAGAGAGAGAGAGAGAGAGAGACGGGGGGGAAGAAAGTTGAGTAGAGTAGGGAGAGAATGAGAGCAGGAGGAGGAGAAAAATTATGCTGTGTGGAGTTCATGAAGATATGGGAGCAGCAGGCGTTGCAGGAACATGGGATGGAGATGATTCACCACCTGGACAGGGACGAGAATGAGGAAAGGAGTGTTAGGAGAGGAGCTGGGAGAGACAGAGTTCAGGAAAACATGGTTAGTAAATGCAGTACACATGCTTAGAACTGGAAGAAGCAGGGACTTCAGAGAAACATGGTTATTGATATGTCAGCACATGCAAGGGGGAGAGAGGTGCCCCATCAGTCTAAGCCTATAGCAGCATAAATAAAGTGTAGGAGCCTGATAACTGAAAGATGTGCCTCCCGATTTACTCTTGGAGACTCTGAGAACCACAGAGAGTGGAGTGGCCTACTAGGAGAGTAAGGAACTATGAGCTCTCTATGAGCTATGAAATATGATGGAGCTTGGCCATGCTTTATATGTTAGAAGAAGAATTTTAAATTCAGTTCTGAATTTTATTGGCAGCCAATGAAGAGAAGCTGACATAGGAGAGATGTGATCTCTTTTCCTAGTTCCTGTTAATATTTGTGCATCTTTTGGGTCTCTTTAAATAATTTTATCAAGAGTTTGGTCTGGGCCTGCTCGATATGTAAAATGCCTTGATGTAATTTTGTTGTGATTTGGCGCTATACAAATGAATCTCACTTTCCTAATATTTTGCAGGTGAAAGAAAAGCTGCCCTACAAACATGTTTTCTGTGAGCGACAAAGGACATGTCCCGGCCAAAAGTTACTCCAAGAGTTGGACTAAGTAGATGATTAGATAAGGTTTCTCTGAGCAGCTTAGGGCCGAGTACAATAACTTCAGTTTTATTAGAATTTAGGAGTAAAAAATTACAGGCAGGAATGGGAATGGATACGATTTTTACTATTCCAGTCAAATTTTTGATTCTGCTTAACAATTCAGCTCTTTATTGATTCTCATTTGGAAAAAAGGAGAACAAACAGGTCAATTAGCATCAACTTTGTTTAATATAGAAGTAACATGACCATACAAACCCAACAGGTCTTGAGAGGCCCATTTATTTAATATTCCACAGTATTTCGTCCCTTTGAACAATTTTACACTTTGCAAATTGGCAGGTTGAAATGTAACCAAACTTTCAAGCATTTGTGTCGCTTGGGCGACATGTTTCCAGATGGCTGCACTGTTGAATGATTTGTCGCCACATAGGATGCGTACCTTGCGTAAGCCACACAACCTGAGTGGTGACAACATTCGTGCCCACTGGAATTGATAAGGGAATCCTTTGCCAATTTTGCAAACAATTCCAAGGAAATTAAGGAATTTTTTTGATTCTCACCCCTAGTTATAGGTCATCCAGACTTTTATGTTTTCACGACATGTCTGCAGTCCGACTTATCGTCTAACTTCATTTAGCTTCATTGATAAATATTGCTGTGTGTCGTTGCATAACAGTGAAAATTGATGCTGTGTTTCCTGATAATGTTGTCTAAAGGAAGCAGAAATAAAAGCACCAAGCCCTGTGGGACTTCTTAAGTGGCTATCATGCGTGTGGAGGGGCTATTATTAAAATGAGCAAACTGATGTCCACTTGATAAATAGGATTTGACCCACCTTAGTGCAGTTCCTTTAATCCCAATTTCATGTTCCAGGCTCTGTAATAAAATATTATGATCTATGGTATTGAATGCAGCACTGAGATCTAAGAGGAGAAGTATGGAGGCTGACCCATTGTCTGAAGCCATTAGAATAAAAAAGAAGCTTTCGTTCCACCCTCGGTGAGATTCTTCCGAGTTGCTGGAACACCATTTTCTTTCCAATTTCTGTGACATCTGCTTGAAGGCAGGGCTATACCAGGGAGTCAGCCTCCTCTGTTTTATTACTTTCTTTTTGAGAGGGACGGCATCAAGAAGATTCGAACACAGTGTGTCCATAGTGCTAATCACAAGGTCATCAAACGGTGTATGGGAGAAATCCTCAATTGAATTTAGATATGGCATAGTTGGAAATGATGACCGAATGTTCTCTTTAAATTTAGCTATAGAAGATAAACATCTTCTATAGCTAAATTTATTCCTTGATGCTGTGCAGCCAGTTAATGTATAAGGTAATGGTCAGTCAAGAGAGAGTTTTGAGGAAAAATTGTTAACTTGTCAGTTTCAATGCCATATGTTAGAACAAGGTCAGGGATATGATTGAAGCAGAAGTAGGCCTGCATTTGAAAAGAAACAAACAAACTGTTATACATGGCCTACCTCCTCAACAGTGGGCCTGCGGAGCTCAAACAGTAAGGACCAATCGGGACATTGCTCAACTAAATCTAGATGCGAGAAACTCCATTATAAATCTGTTCAAACCACAGAAGCATTTTACTCCACAGAGCTTCCTTACATGCAAACACCACAAGTAGCCTACAGACAAAGAGGCTATAATTGTCCTCATCCTGCTTTATATAAAGATGGGAAATCGTGTTGAAGGAAACTTTGACATAAAACTTTATATAACTTTATAACTTTATATAAAGATGGGAAACTCTCCCTACTCCTACCTGCAGAGGGCAGGGCTCTAACTTTACATGTCCCAGTCGTCATATGCACCTGTTTTTTTTTTTTTAATTGAGAGCCCGACAATGTCATTCAAAGCCAGGGTCTATGAAGAGCTACAAGGAACTCCTACTTAAATTGTCTATTTGCAGCCTATTGGGGCAAATGATAAATGTTGGGGTGGTAGCAGTGCAGTGTGTTGTTCTTCTGGGGGCAACAAGTGGGGTAGAAGGGGGGTGATCAGTAGAACATTATGTCAGTGTTCCTGGGAGTTGAATTGTTGGTCAAGTGCAGGGCTCAGTTGTTCAGACACTTGCCTTGGCTGTGGTTGTGGACTTCAGCTCTTGAACCAGATTCCACAGGGTGTGTAGGAACACTGGACCTTTGCATCTTATCTTAAACTTTTTTCACAAGCATCACTCGGAACAGATTTGATCAGTTGTCTGATCAGTTTTTTCCCTTTCAACCTGGCTTAGAGGTTGTTGTGGTATAACTCACATGGGGCACCATTTGTTGGGGCCTATTAGTTCATTGGTGATTGGTTATCAAAAATTGACTAAATATGATATGAAAGATATTACTGCTCAATTGTAACTTTGTTCAATATCAAAGTTAACCACCCTAAAAAGGGAAAACACTAGTCAAATCACCAATTCAGTTTAAAAAAAATATACAATTTGGAACTCTCTACAGTAAAATTAGCAAATACAGCCGTTACCATATTAAAGTAGAAGCATTCAGAGTTCTGTAGAAAAGAGGTTGGCAATATCCCTTCAACAAAATAGGCCAGCATTTGTTTTTAAGATCATTTATTATAAAGTAGCAAACAAACACACCGTGTAACGACAGGCCGCCGTTATGATCCAGTATGAGGAAAGACATAACATATGACGCTAATTGTAACTTACTAAAGCATACGGGGATGTATGGTAAAGTAAACACACGTAGCTATTTTTAAATCGTTTATTGATTTAAGTATTTATGTAAATTGAGGTTGCCCGTGATGCTCACCTGTGAACACAGAAAGTTAGTGATCAACAAGTTGCTGCCACAGGGTATGAAAGATTGGGATATTCTTGCGAGCATAAAACTTACCTCTGTTGCTTCTCTTCCTCTCAGGGTATCCGGACAAAAGAGTCCTGGGGGTCTGCCTACCTATTTATTAGTTCCGACTGATTAAACGGAGGCACTAAGTGAGAAGTGGACGGAGGGGGATTAATTGCTTATTTTAATGGTGTATATATTTTTTAATTATTTATGGTTATTTATGCGGGTGTTTTGCGTAGGTGTATATTTATGTATGTATTTATTAGATACATATATTAGGTATATGTGTAGATAAATGGTATGGGCCAGGTATTAGGGACTGCCACAGTATAAATAGAGCTCATTTGGTGGAGGTTGGAGGGGTAGAAGTTGCATGTCATGTGTTGCTGATAGATAGATAGACAGATAGACGAGACAGACAGACAGATAGACAGATAGACAGAAAGAAAGACCTTGCCAGGATCTTGTCTGGGTCTCCTCAGTGTGGTCGCCTCAGCTGCTTCCTTAGCTCCTTAAATTGGTTGTATTGCTGGTATTGCAGTTAAGTTAGCAGTTGATTCTAGCTTGAGACTTGTTGGTTGCAGGAAACAGCAGGGAGATGTTACTTCAAGTCTGCTGGCGTTCAGCTTGTCCACTCTTAGAGTTCTTGTTCAGGACCTTGTATTGCTACCATGGGAAGAGTAAAGAGTTACAAAGGAGGTCAGGGCCGGCCTCCAAGTCAGGGGAGCTAATCCAATGGAAGATCAGTCGATCCAATCCCAGAGAGGATCCAGGAATCAAGAGAGAGGGGCCCAAATGGGCATGAGGGAACAAAAAGCCTCAGGAGAAGGAGGGAGAGGAGAAATAAACAGAGGTGTTTGTAGACCTGGGTCACATATAATACAGTGACCAATAGCAGCTGGATTTACAGCTTGTGGTTGTCTCCACACATAAGTGTGAAATTATGAACATTGTGGGGGAGCTGAGTTCAAAGCACCCTCCTTTGTCTGTGGAACAAAGGAGTATGTTGTCATGTCCCTACTCTGAATAGGCTGTCCCATGACAAGGTGCAATGCTTTACACTGGAGCAGCTCTGTCGGGGACTTTGAGGATGCAACGGGGTATGAAGCTCCAATGGTCTTGAATTTTATCTCTGCCCTAAATAAAAAGGTCTCTGGGTTACAGAAGATGGTGTTACTAGTGGTAACAGTTCAGTAGTGGTCTTGTACCCAACTATGAACAGGGCCTTGCACAGGCTCATCTACTCTTCCTGTCCAAACATGAAGACGTAAGGTTGTTCTCCTTTAGTTTCGTAAACCCAAGGGTGTCACTAGATCTTAAGGTCTGGGGGGGCTTAGCCCCCTGGAGATGCACAGGATGTGAGCAAACGTAGCGCACAAGCACAAGATTTCACAAACAGCTAACAAAGACTGAGAAATAATAATGTTTGCACAGTAAGAGTATCTTTAAAGAATTAACATGGGGAACAATGGTGATGATTACTTATTAGTTATTTATTGATGATCATTCAGGAAACTAGACAATGAAAACTGTATGCTCTCTCTCTGGTAAAGTTTGACAATACGACTGATTGCGTACTTTACTTGGTGGGTGGAAGCATCAAGGAATGGCGTTTGTTTTTAAGGGTGGCAAATCAGTCTATCACTCTGGTATGACTCAGACGAGCTCCTCTTTTTTAATGGACATAACTGCAAGACTGTGAAGTCTTTTTTGACCCATTGTTTGACGCAGCCAGGAGTGCAGTCGACCCAGTGCACTATAGGACCTTTCACATGAGGAGCTGCTTACAGGCACTGTTAGGGCAACTTGGACGGTTGCCTTCAGAGAGGGAAAAATGTCTGAATCAAGGAGATTGTGCACAGACAGTATATCATTGGGTGAACATCCAGACTCTTTTTTTCCAGGCAAAAAGGTTTCTGGCCACCAGAACCTCCTCAGTTTCCACGTGAATACTGTAGTATTTTGGCAGTTCCTTCAATTGTGGTTCACTTAAGAAGTTTTCACATTTAGGACTGCATGCCTGGATGCCTTTTAGTAGCCCTGCATCTGCACTGCAAAATCTTTGGTCAAGCTCGCCAACCATCCTGTCCATACAAGGGAAAAGTAACTCTCTTTTGAATGTGTAAGAGCTGTTCAGTTCAGTGCTTGAACCTGTAGCTACCTCCAGCACAAAATCCTCCATTTTCCTCTGCTTATGCCTTGTCTTGGCACCTGGTTCAGGGATACTGTGGGTGTGGCAAAGGGCTTTGGTTCTGTCATACAGTTCCATGGCAAATGCATCTGTGCGTTTGCCCTGTGTCACAGTGTCACACACTGCTTGTTTGCAAATCAAAGCTTCTGCCAGGTCTAAAGTCTCTTTCTGAAGAAGCTTGTGGATTCCTTTGGTTACAGAAAGAAGTGACTGAAACATCAGTAGTGCATAGACTGTTGAGAACTTAGGGAACTTTGCTCTGAGACGAACAGCTATGGGGCATCCAATGGCAGAAATGGCACTCCAAAATGGCAGACAGTGTCTCAAGAAATGCACTGACGGAAGTCACCCCAAAGATAGTGTATAGTAAAGAGTGCACACTTAACTCTATAAACAACCAGGACCTTCACAATGCATTTAGACTAACTAGCTAAGTAGCAGCGTGAGCTAGAGTGTAACTTTTCACCACAAAACAACAAAGGTACGTACGCATTTTGTTTATTAATTACATGGGGCTTTCTGCTGTTAGTTGGCGGCTGGAGCTAACTAATTGTGACTACCAGCACTTACTTTGTTGAAGAACTTCCTAATGTCCATTCTTCACCTGACGCTTCTCCTTCTCGGCTCTGTCTGCTTTGAAGGCATTCATACGGTGCAGCAAGCAAGCTCGCAGGGAAAAGCGTGGACTGGATTTTCAGTAATCTGGGTGTCATTATATGAACAAGTAGAATGAATTGGATAATGATGGGGCTTATGGGAATTTTTTACCATTCTTCCAGAAGCTCTCAGAAGGCTCTCAGTCTCTGTTCTAATTCATCCCAAAGGGGTTCTGTCGGATTGAGGTCAGGACTCTGTGCAAGTCAGTCAAGTTCATCCACACCAAACTCTGGTGCAGTCATGTTGAAACAGGAAGGGGTCAAAACAGTTCTCACAAAGTTGAGAGCACGGAATTGTCATACCAAACTATATACCATATGGTATGTCAAGGATTTTGTTCAATTCAAACAGGCCAAAGGGAGTACAGAATGCTCCCTTCATTTTGTCTGGCTCATAAACTGACTTGATTGTACCCACTGGCCAATTCCAAGGTGGAAAGGTAGCAGGCACCCAAAAAAACCTGACCCCTTAATACAAAGGAAGGGGAAAGCATCTGTCACAGGAGTATGTGAGGTTCTTTTAACAATAGCAGCAAATACTGCAATCCCCTGTTAAAAATTGGCATAGAACAATTGGCAGTTTAAATGTTTTATTTAATGGCCAAGATAGTCAAAAATAATTAAAAATGGTGTATCAAATGAGTTAAAAAAATCATGAAGATCATGGAAGTGACCTGACAGTCCAACCTTATGGGTAGCTAAGCCTCAAAGCAAAAGGGGAGATACTTAAATGTCCTGAGTTCAGGTAAATATTAGGGGAGGGGGAACCCTTGTGGATGCCGCGACTGCTGGCTGGCTTCTTCCTATGGTATGACTGCTTCTACTTATCGTTTATGAATGTTGGGCCAATAATTTCTCCCCCCCAAACTGCTGCTTCAATGGTCCCACCAGTATCCCATCTCAGTGTTGCCTCATCGGGCAGTGCTGTTGCAAACGTCCCTTATCCTGCAGTTTCTCCTTTTCTTTCTTTTCTCTCCTGCGTTTCTTCCTCCTTCTCCAACCCAGTTTATACAAGGAGATCCTGCTCCTGCCCGTCCATGTGTCCCACTCCTTCCACTGCCACTGTCTTTCCCCACTGTCTCACACCGGCCCGCAATCAGGTTCATACAGGGGTGCAGATAGCATTTGCTGTCAGCTAATGATTTTAATTCAATGAGTCTTTAACTTTAACTAGTGCTCAAGTAGCTGCCACATGCAGCTAATGGGCTAGGACTGCTGGAACTGGGAGGATTTGGTGGCTGCCCTTTAAGTTAAGAGCAATGGTTCAGAGGCCACCACTCTCTCATTGTCACAGTCTCTGGCAAAGTGTCCCGGCTTTTGACACCACCTGAAAATGAGCTGTCCTTTCCTATGAAAAGCTTGATTGATGTGTGGCTAGACTTGACTCCATTTACAAGCTGGTCAATTTGACCTTGTTGCTAATTTAGCATTTAGCACTTAAGCTCTGCCACTTTTGTCCCTCCAAAGCCTCTAGGGACTCTGGACTGCCCTGCTTGCTGCATACTGTACACTGAAGGAACAGAATAACTCCTGGTCTGCCAAAATCTCCTCCTCACCTGCCCTCCCCCTCCCACCCAATGGCTTCATCCCTAATATCATGAGGGTCATAATCAGGGCAATCTCTAATTATTCTCTCAGCTCCCTGCTCATATCCCCATCCCCTATACACACTCCAAATTGATCGCATAGCAATTAAGCCGCATCGGCAATGTTTTTTGGGACAGCTCTGGATCACCTATCAAAAAATTAAAAAGCACATGAAAACTTCTTCTGTGATTCACCTTCCTGTTGTTTTCTAGCATAGAATAATTTCCTTAAGCGTTATAAAGGACATGGCACAGCTATACTGGGCAAAGAGGGTATAAAAAATATGGTCAGGGTCATCCCTCACCTGATGTGGCCAATATTTTAATCACCTCACGTGCATCACCAATCAAATGATCATAGATAAAATTGAGCTGATCAATGGGAGCAAGGCTATGTGCATAATGAATTTACATCCTCAACCCAGACCTGAACACCAATTATACCACTGAACAAAGAGCAAGATCTTTCCCTCAGGATGTACACTAGCCTCTTGCAGACTAGCGCCTCCCTTGAGTTGGGCATGGGCTATCTACTATGGCTAGTGGGACTTGCCTGTGGATGTGGCATGTTTTATAAGTCCATTTGCTCTAACACGTTGAGAGTACATTCAAGTCACAGCAAAAACCACATCTCAAACCAACCAATTAAAAAGGCCAACTGGTGCCCTATCCTGCCGAAAATGCCCGACAGGAACCCAAAAGACTAGACTTTTGGGTCATATTAAGCCCAACACGTGTTGACACAAACATTTTTTAAAGATTAAAGGAGAGTAGCAGGCATGCAGTTAGTATTTAAACAATGACGTATTTATTTAGGAAATTATCAAAACTTTTCTGTTTGAAACTGGAGGAAGAAAGCAGAGATGATTATATATTTTAAACAAAAGCATTTATTTCCTATTTCCTATTTTTTAGTAAAATAGCTGCAATAGTTCAAAGATAAACAGCAATATAAAATGGTTACTATCCTCCGGTGATAATAATAGACAGGATCTTGTCACAGGGAGATTCTGTTACAGCCCCTACTATCCACCACCAAGTGAGCACCCTGCAACCAATACACTGGACACCTCACACTACACTGCAAGCTACACAACAGTCACGTGAGCATCACCAGGTCTACCACAATGCATGCAAGAGTGCAGCTCAAAAGTACTCCCCCACCACTCGTCCCCTGCCTAAAAGAAAGTAAAAAAAAAAAAAAAAAATTTGTTGGTTTGGGTTGACATGAATAAAAGACATGAAATACTGACAATGGCCAATTGAACAATATACAAATCATTAAATTACTGCTGTTCGGGAATGCTGGTCAACAAGCACATTGACCAACCGACTAAACTCGGCCCAGCAAAGCAGCAGCCTGGCACAGTCTTGCACAGTCTGGATTCCTGGTTAAGGGAGATATTGTGTGGTTGGCAACTGACTGCATTCAGGCCAATCAGGATGAGATTGAGCATAATTAAGAAAATTAACAATATGAGCACAGTGTCACTATGACTATGACTATTATAATGAGGACTACAAGCTTTGGATTGTTTTGTAAAAGGCTCCAGACAGAAGGAGAGGCAAAGCTGAAAGCTTGTTTTCCAAATTCATTTTTGAGAGGAGGAACATGACGTAAAACACATCACCCGTTTCACTCAGATAGTAGCCAATCCAATCCTCCAATCCTCTGTGAAGATGTAGTACTGCGCAGAAAGTGAACTAAAATCTATTTTTTTGTTAACACAACAATGTCCAAAGTGCTCATCGTATAATTGCCACCCCTGCTCCCAGCAAAAAACTTCATCCTGCAGCCCCTTTACAGTGACTCCATCTGGGTGCCCAGGTGGCTCACCTGGTAGTGTGTACAATAATGTTTGTTTTAAAATGAGAACACAAAGAGCTGTGACTTTTTAAAAAAGAAATTGACTGGCCAGACAGGATGCCCCTCACCTCTGCTACAATTTGCTATGTTAGCCACTACAAACATAACACACCCTAAACTCTCTGAAGTTTTGCTTTGCTAGAATTTGACCTGAAGGGAGCAGGTTAAAAGGCTATGTGCACAATGTACTGATTTCGGTCCTAATCTTGTCCAGCATTTTTTAATAACTTTAATTATTAATTATTATTTTATATCATTGCCAGTTTATTGAAAAACATATAAATCCTAGTTATTTTCCCTCCTTTCTTTGTCACTTTACACCTCTTTCGCACAACTTTGAAGCCTTCTCTGTTTGTCTGTGTGTCTGCCTGCTGCCCTCTGAGGCCCATCTGAAGGCCAGCTGGTGGCTGACAGCTGCTGAGGACCATAAATCAGACAGAGAGGCAGAATTCCTTACACTGCATTGGCATTCACTTTGTCAGCCATGAAATAAAGATGTAGCGGAACAGGAGGTCAAAGCATACACAATCCAACCCCCAACCCCTTAAAGCAACAACAACCTAACATCCAGTCTTCGAAAATCTTTATCTTCCTTCTGTGGCGCTCTCTCCACAGGTGGCTGCTCTCATCACCTCTTCATTTGTGTGGTCTGTCTTGTCCTGCCATAATTTACGATTTGGTTTGACTGCTGTTGGTTATAGTGACGGTGAGAAGCAGTGTCTATGGAAGAGACAGTGAATGTGAAGAATTTTTTGTGCCCATTTCCTTAAGGTAAAAAGTATTCCATGTATATTTTATGTGTACCTGTGGTGCTCACATTCACTCTTCTCATTAAAAAAAACTGTCAAAGCTTTTTCATATGAATTGTAGTAGAAAATGATTATGACAGATTGTCTGTGATATCTCAAGGGAATCATTTAATATTTACCTTCAAATATTTGTCCTTTAGACACTTTCGGAGCCAAAAGAAACCATATGTAGAGGTGAAGGTGGAGTTGAAGAGAAGTAAGGGCTTGATCTGAAGTGCTTGTCAATCACAAACAGAACCTGCTCCATGGTCTATTTTACTCTAAAAGAGACGATCATTAAAAAACTTAGCATCATGTTGTACTGAGGACTTGCAACAATAAACTGAGACCATACATTTGTCACAAAAACATTTACTTAGCTGTTACCTCAAAAGAGAAATAGGGACAATTTCATATGCATTTCAATGCAATGAAACTAATTTCGACAACCAGTGCAGTTGCTCCCTAATGGTCATTGCAGGTGCAGGTTTGAAATACTTGAGCATTGGTTTAACTAAAAGACACCCGGAGACTCTCACTTACATAAACAAAAGAGACACTTCTTTCCTCCCAAAATGCAGATGTCAATATGACAAAAGTCATGCAACATACAGCATGGGAATGATTCTACTTTTTGCTATCTTGATCTCCTTCATCTCCTATTAGCAAACATCAGTCAAACTGCTTCAATTCAATATTCAACAGCCTTTTATTTGTAAAAGGAGAATTGTATTGTTTCTCTGACTTAAATCTAAATCTACATTGTAATTTTTAACAAAATGTTTTCCAAGTGTCCACTTCATATTTCTTTTTTTTTTTTTTATATTTCTGGCTTCAGTGAGTGTATTTGGTCATCTATACACAAACATAGCAACATACCAGCATGCACTATACATACACACATACTCAAACACACTGCTCAAACTTTCACATGCACAAGAGCTCATTGTTGCAGCACACCTGCCCGGTCTCCATCATGACCAAAGCAACATAATGGAATCCCATTTAGGATTTTTGCTTAATCCATGGCCCGCTTGTTCCTGCATTAGTCTGCGTGTCATGGTGACATGTAGCCCTATGTCTGTTCAGCCAGCCAGGCAGATTGTGTTCACACACATGTCAGCATATCACCCATGTACAACAGACACCCACCTGCAGAAATGAACAACTGAACAAGGGAAAGATGATAATATTAGTCAGTGTGTAAGGATGCATTTACTTATTTTTTGTGTTTAAAAACTATGTGATATTTATGGAGTTCAGTTGATCGATGATAATATGCATCTCTGTGAACTGTGTTGCATGTATGTAACTATGGAAGTGTAAAAAATATAGAAATAAAAATAAAAACAGTTGAAACCAAACAACTTAGTCTTAATGTGAAGACAATTTGAATGATAGTCATGACAGCTCTTTCTTCACAAGAATTAATATTCTATTTACACATATTTCTCATTGTGTTTTCATGTTCCTCATCGAATATCACAACTTAATTATAAAATTAACTTGACATATTAAACCAAACATTTGCCAATTAGAACCAAAATCTAAAAATTGCTCGGTTTTTGTGAGAAATTAAATCAGAGATTACCCAAATTATATGTGCCATTGTCTTTGTCATTGTCAATGTCATAAAATTTGATTCATATCTGTTTCTTGAGCTGCTAAAAGCTCCACTTTGTTCACCAATGGGCTACTAACTGAGTCAGTAACTGTGTGAGATGAGTATACCTAACAGAAAAGTTAAAACCAAAACAATAATTAAAATAGAGGCAAGGGGATAACTGTTGCTTTTTTGTATATTTTTTGGGGAAATGAAATGTTTATCTGACCATACATGAATGAGTCCAGAAGTGTCTATTTGCAGTTTTCCTCTCAAATTGCATTCAAATGTTTGTATGGTTTTCTTGTTTTGTTTTGGTATTTTTTACAAAATTGTGTTATCGTGTGTGTATCTACCCACTTAATCACATTTAATCTGTTACTCAAAAAGTAAATATGTATCTAACCAAGATTTAGGGAATGAACAGTTTCTCTTGTGTAGCTTTTCAAGTTTGTCTTTTGATTTTATTGGCAATATTATCGTCACCACACTTGACTTTATTATGTGGCAGTAAATTTAACATTAATAATTTCATTTAAATATCTCAAAGCAGTCTTTTAAGCTCTGTAGAGCAACAGTCCCTTATCCCGTCCCTCATTCCTTTGTCCTTTGTCCCTTTTTTTGCTGGTG